>NC_071992.2:86095400-86402800 GCF_028885655.2 Pongo abelii | reverse complement strand
TGGGCTGCAGGCAGCCTGCAGGCTGCAGGTTGGGCAAGCTTGCTATAGTGTATCTATTTTCTGATATTTGTGACAGTGCACTTAGATGCTCTTAATGGATTGTGGCGTAACATAACCAGTGGCTACTTGATTCACTGAATTTTTTGCTCCTGAAATAGACATAAAAAGTTGAATTTCCTTTATTTTATATGTCTAAGTAACCCTAGATTTTAAATTTTAAAAAAGTAAAGAAAGAGTTTTTTCTTCAGTATGTAAAGCACCATCAACATTTGGGGCTGTTTTTATAAAACAAGTCCCTGAAGTTTGCACACAGAGTAAGTCATGCACACTAAAATAAGCAGCTGTTGCCCAAGTCTCTCTCTGTGTCTCTTGCTTTCAGCCTCTCCCAATGCCTGCTTCCTCTTAATGAGACGTTCTATTTCATGTAACCTGAAGTATACATGTTCTTCACCTGTCCTATTCTTATTTTAGGATCCACCCACTTCAGTTTCCCTTGGACTGCGAATGGAAGAAATGATTTTCAACTTGGCAGACACACATTTATTTTTTAATGACTTAGAAGTAAGTTCTAATTTTTAATACATATTTTTGCATGTCTGAAAATAGGTGATTGGTTTTAAAATAATGATGGGATATTATTTTTTTAATATATAATTGGAATAGAGAGACAGAGGTTTGTTGGTAATATGGCAGTGTGTTTTGCCTTCATGGGATTTCTATTTTGCTTTACTTTGGCTGTTGATTTTCAGAG
The DNA here is from genome assembly GCF_028885655.2 of Pongo abelii. Classification (NCBI taxonomy): domain Eukaryota; kingdom Metazoa; phylum Chordata; class Mammalia; order Primates; family Hominidae; genus Pongo; species Pongo abelii. The sequence goes on along the minus strand of NC_071992.2, from coordinate 86,402,049 downwards.
TTAGATCCTACATGACCAGTAGTAAAGATTAAAATTTGATATCAAGAATCTTAAACTTCGTTGATTATCAGAAACTATGTATTTCTCTTACATAATCACCGCTAAGATATGTCCAACGTAATTCGTAACATTCGCATATGTTATGCCAGACTCTTTTTTCTTTGAGACTGTTATGTCAGACTCTTATTGTATTAGGACCGAGGCTTTACTTTCTGGCTGATCCAACTGGTAGGAAGATGTTTTAGTCTGGCTTCTGCTGTTTGGGTTGCCAGGATTGTTTATATCACACTGCTGTTAATTTTATTGGTCCATTATGATTGCAGGGCAGACTCTTGTAAGATGGCTAGCTAAATTGTTACGGGCACTGACAATCACAGTGGTCTTGGTTAGCAGCATTCTTAAGAATAGAGAATATTGTTTTTCATATCTCCATTATGAGAAAACATGACTATAACTACATTTCGTTCTCTTCCGAATAGAGACAGTTGTTTATTTAAATCCCGCTGTTAAGCAAGCTTGTGGTAGGGCTGCCAACAGGCATTAATCATCAAGTTGTTGTTTTGTTCGATTTATAAATGTATGTTATTTCAGACAGGAGAAGAATCTGAAAGATTCAAATAGAACTTTTACTGATCAAAGTTAATTGGCAGCAATTGGCCTTTAAATATTTCCTGATGTTTCCCTTTTCAAAATCAAGCAAAATGCACCTTATTTAATAGATGAGCCAAAATCATTTGAAAAATGCCAGTGTGTGACAGAACTTAAATGCGGTTTGTTCAACATCTGTCCTGTATTTTGATTTCTTTTCATCTGCAATGAAACTACTCAAAGATGAATTGGCAACTTCCAGTGCAATAAAGTTATTAAATATGCTTAATTTTTTCTATTCCTTAGTGAAAAATTTATTTTACACTTAAGGGTAAAATACAAAATTTTTTTGCAATTTAAAGTGTTTTCCTCAAGAAGAAATTACATGTAAGGCATTATTATTTTTTTAAGGTAGAAATATTCCCACTGAGTGACAAGTTTAGAATTAATTGCCTTTAGAAACACGTAATTATCATACTTATTTTCAAAAGCTGTTTCTGATTGATAATTGTATTTCACTTAGAGAGCAGCACAAAAAATTCCACATTTTACTAGTATGTTAAAAAATGCCTTTCCTAGGTTTCCATTTGTTTCTAAAGATACAGAGTAGACTGATTTTTTGTACAGCCTTGTTACCTTTATTGATGTTAATAGGTGTTACTAGCAAACATCAAGAAGAAATTCGCAGTAATTTCCTATTGTTTTAAAACTCTGTACCTTCTTAAAAATGCCAAAACTTGGCTGGGTGCGGTGGCTCACACCTGCAATCCCAGCGCTTTGGGAGGCACAGGCGGCTGGATCACCCGAGGTTGGGAGTTTGAGACCACCCCGGCCAACATGGAGAAACCCCATCTCTATTAAAAATACAAAATTAGCTGGGTGTGGTGGCCGATGCTTGTAATCCCAGCTACTCGGGAGGCTGAGGCAGGAGAATCACTTGAGCCCAGGAGGCAGAGGTTGCAGTGAGCCAGAGATCATGCCATTGCACTCCAGCCTGGGCAACAAGAGCAAAACTCGGTCTCAAAAAAAAAAAAAAAAAAAGTGCCAAAACTTGCTTATACAGTGTCAAAATTAGGTGATGAAAAGTGAGATGCTTGGCAGTCATAACTTGTTATAATATAGACCAAAAAACTTCCAAACTCAATTTCAGTGTAGTATAACCAGATTTTTGTTTATTGACATTATTTATACTGATTATATAGAGACTGAAATACTACTCAGACAAATATATTAAAAGCTCTAGATTTTTAGGGTATAGGAGATGAATTATTTCTGTAAACCCAAATTTCAAAAGAAAAAAACCAGCAGTCTATGAAGTTACTGAAATATCAGATTCTATTTTTGGCATGAGGACTATTCCTTAGTAGAGGTAAAGTAGAAAAGAGAATGAAGGTATAATTCAACCAAATATATAAAACAATCATGGAAAAATGTTTAAGCTTGTAGCCTTACAAAAGTTGATTTTACGTTAGGGATATTAACAAAAGTATAAATGAAAGATTCATTTAGTCTGTCTTTGGAAATTGTTTACTTCCCCTAGATTTGCGCAATATTTTAAAAAATAAATTGGTTTTTTACTTATTTCAATATTTTTTATTTTATTTTATTTTATTTTATTTTTGAGATAGGGTCTTGCTCTGTCATCCAGGCTGGAGTGCAGTGGCACCATCTCAGCTCACTGCAACCTCTGCCTCCCAGGTTCAAGCAATTCTGCCTCAGCATTCCAAGTAGCTGGGATTACAGATACACACCACCATGCGTGGCTAATTTTTGTACTTTTAGTAGAAACGGGGTTTCCTCATGTTGGCCAGGCTGGTCTCAAACTCCTGACCTCAGGTGAGCCACCTGCCTCGGCCACCCAAGGCACTGCGATTACAGGCATGAGCAACCACTCCCAGGCCAATCTTTTATTTTATATTTTTGAAATTCAACAAACCTGGGACTGGTCATTGCAAATATGTTTTCTTCAAAATAAAAAGTAAAATTATTTTCTGGCAAAAAAAAAATGTATATTGGCATAATGCTCCTAAGAACACCAGAATTATCTCATCAGGGAGAAGTGATGTGGTAATGCCTGATTTCACACTCCAACTAGCGATGGATAGTGGTAGGGGACGTGAATATTTTAATATATTTAAGTTACATGTTTTTAGCTTTGTAAGGTCTATAACATAAGTAATTTCAAGGAGCTTAATAGTCTCTTGGTTAGTTTGAAGTATGATGCCTGAACTCTAATTGTTGACTTTTGGTCTTATTTTCTTCTAAATCTTAACTTTTGCCAGCTATCTCTTGGTATAATTTGGTTAGTTCACTCCTTGCTTAATAAGACATTCTGACTAATGAAATACACCCCCTGTGTGAGGGGCTTTCAGTAACATTTGTCATATTATCAATCAATGTACATGCTTAAAATGGTTATTAGGATATGATTTAGAAATTTTAAGGTATAATTTTTGAAGTACTTTAGAAATATCTTAATCGAACTCTAAGAACTAAGTTAATTCATTTTAGTTTCATAAGTCTTGTTTGTAATCTCACTTAGTGACTTTTTTAATTTAAAGAAAATCACAATTTATATCAATTCTGTTGACACACCAGGAAAAAAAAAAGGAGAAAAAAATGTTTTCTGTATCATAAAAAATGTTTGACGTATGAAGGAACATGAGTGACAGGGAGACATAATTATCTTAGGAAATAATATTTTCCCCCCAAGAGAAACGTTTCGACTTTAGTTCCGTAGTGTACGTCTGGCTTTCCTATTTCTAAGTCTGACTAACGTCCTGCATATCATTTTACAAAAAAACTCTCCATGTGCAATACGATGATGCCTATATGGAAGTCATTTTTTATGAATGACAGTGTGGAACTGGAGGTTTTTTCAGCTTCTTTGGTAAAGTATGACTCTTTCTGACTGGTTGGAGAAAGAGTTCTTTCTGTTAGCTTTTTATTGAGAGTCAACCTTCAAACAGAGTGAGGAAAGGCCTTCAGCATACGATAATATTTCAGTTTAATCTGCTGCTGGTCAGTTCTCCTGCTGGATTTTTCCACAGTTAGAAGAAAATATTTTATGAAGATGGATACAAGTCTAAATAAAAATAATGCTTTAAGTTCATGTTGAATTTTCTTCTTCTGTCTGGTTAAGGAATATGATTTCACTGGCATTATGGTTGCCATCCTAACCCGTGTTGACATAGTGACCTTTAAGAGTCAGCAGGAACCAGGTCTCTGGTCTTGTGTCACCCGTTACCCCTGAAGAGTAAGGATTGGGAAGAGTGGGAACCCTCCTCTCGTGTCTGGGAGATGGTGGCACATGAAACTATTGCACATACCACGCTCACCCCGTTAGTAGCAAAGCTGTTCTAAACTCCCCTCTCCACTCTTTCAGTGCATTGTTTAGTTGGAGCAGACCAGAGCATTCTTTGCATCAAGATTTACAACATGAATATTCCTGTTCTTTCTGGGGGCTTCAATATGTAGACTCCTAGCCCAGGTCTGATATTTGAACACCTACACTTGTTGCCCCTTGTTTTCACCCTTTCTATTAAAAAAAAAAAAGGCCTGGGGCAGAAAGTTCTGGCCCCACTAGAGTATGAGTTTGATGAGTCCGGGGCCAAGGAAAGGAGCTTGTGGACGGTCTTTAGGTAATAGCATCATGTAAAAGGAGAAAGCTACAATGATTTTTCTTGTAAAGCAAAGAGATTATCCCTTGGTTTAATTCAGTCTTTAAAGTTGCAATAATATTTTCTTACTTTAAAACTTAGGTTATCATCTATAAATTATTTTAATATGTCTTATGTTTATTTTTATCTAGGAAAAAATTCTTTCTGTAAAATACCAGTTATGCCAATGTTAAGAAACTTCGATTTCAAGTAAAGCACTTGGTACTGACATACTGTTTGTGCTTCCAAAAAGTGTGAAATATTTAAACCAATTCAGAAGTCGATTTCTCAAGTTGGGAAAAGTAACTCACTTAGAAAGTCCTTTATTCTCTATAAATAAAGAAGAAACTGTGATGCCCTATGTTCAGCTTTTGTGTGGATGCTAGAGCTCTGGTTCTCTGCTGCCAAAGGGTCTCACAGGTGCTTGCAAGGAAGATGCTGTAGGTCTTTGCTGCTTCCAAACCCCTCCACAAGCCAAGAGTAGCCATATGAAAGGGTGTGAGCATATGGATAATTACAGTCCAAACCTAAGTGTCCCTATATACATGTACACACATATGGAATGCCACTTGTCATTTTCAACCCTGTACACAGACTAGTATACTTGGTGATTTTCTCCTGACAAATTCAACAAACATAAAGGACTACATTTTTTAAATCCTGGTAAACACCCCTTATAATACTCAGAATGTTGCCTTATATATGTTGACCATTAAATGGATATCCTTTAGACTGAATTGTTATGTGTTGTCTTAGACTAGAATACCGATTTTTGTTTCCTTCTTCATAGAAGATAACAGAGTTGACTTTGCCTTCCTGTGTTTTCACGTAGGTTGTTCGGCCTTGTCCATTTCCTTAGTTGACAAGAGTAACATCAAAACCCTCAGTTTAGGGTGGGGAGGACAAAATAAGTTTTTTAAGCAAGAAATGATTATTAGTCATAATAAATGTGTATTGAGTTTAGCTGCATTGTAACTAATGGCCAAAAAGAAACAATGCCCATATTTTATTATTACTAATGAATAATTTTTATTGCTCTTCTTGTTTCTTCATCATTTCTTATAAGATTGTCATCTTGATTTTATCTGAAGTTAAAAATAGAAATATAAAAGTATATTTAAAGACTTCCTTAACTCTGATGTTCATCAGAACAGTCTTAAAATGTAGCTATTTAACACGGTAAAAGATAATATATTGTAAATAAATTTATATTCTGAATACTTTATATTCTACTGATAGCAAACATTGTACTTAGCAGTAAAATAATGGAAGCAAACTGTCATTACAAGTAAAAATAAGATAAGAATGCCCTCTATCAGCACTATTATTCAGCAGTATTCTAGGAATTTTCGACAGTACAATAAGACCCAAGCTTTACTTAATGAAATGAAAGAGATTCAAATTATTTTTGTAGATAATTTGATATGTAGAAGACTGAAGAAAATCAACTAGAATATTCTTAGAATTTACAACAGGCTTCAGAAAAATGAAGAAATATAGAATTCAAAAATCAAATTGATTTGAAATTTTAATTATAATTTAAAATAGGGATAGTTACTAAAACACAAAAACAAAAAATATCGTAAAAGGAAATTTAGGAAGAAACCTTATAAGGAGTATTTGTGAAGAATATATGAACAAAGCTGTGACATCTTACTGAGAGATATAAAGGAAGATTTCAATAAATGAGTTGTCTTTCTTTCTCATTTTTATAATATGAAAAAAATTGTTCTAAGTTCTATTTGAAAGGATAAATAGGCAAAAATACCTAGCAATTTTTGACAAAACGTGGGAAATGAATGTCTGACTCAACCAATTATTAAAATGTTTTATAATTCTACAATGGCGTGAGGAATTATGCAGCCTAATGTTGACATTGGACTAAGTATGAGAGAAGAAATAAATAGCTCAGGCACAGACCCAACTTAAAGAAAAATTTTGTATGTTTTAAATAAAACCAAGCAAATTAATAGTGAAGTAATAGATTATTCAGCTTATATGCTAAAATAGGTAAACAGTTAAAAGATGAAAGAATGAAACAGAAGGAGAATATATAGGTAAATGAAAAGATTAAATAAATCGAAATCTTCAGATGGCCATTTGGAAATAAGTATTGAGATCCTATAAAAGGTTAATACCATTTGTACCAATTATACATCTAGGACTTTTTACTAATCAGAGATAAAGGCAAGAATTTATAACAATAAACATTTCTAACTTATGAAATTCATCATATTTTGTTTCTTCTTCTGGGTGTTAGTTATACCCATGCATTTAGTTTATAGAAATTCATTGAGCTGTAATATTTGTTTAATAAAAAGTTAATTTTTAAAAACTAATATTTGAGGAATATACACACATATTGTTGGCTCACAATTCTATTATAAAATGTATACCCTATGTATAATATATTCACTGCTAGTTTCTCTAGCACAGGACCTGGCCCATAGCAGGACCTAGTACATATATATTGCATAAATAATGGAAATATATGTTGACTCCTTATGGAAATATAAATTCTAGAAGTTTAATATTGATTGTTTATGGAATTTGTGGTTTTATTATTTTTTTATTTATACTTTTCTGTATGTCCCAAATTCTGTAAAGCATATACTTATTTCTTCTATAGTCAGAGACAAATACTATTTTTAAAAGCCACAGATAATATTAAAGACAAAACTGAGCCAAATATAACGAATCAAAGAACTAAGATTACTGCAATTCATTAAGAAATACATAAAGAAATAGCTCAACGGAAGAAATGAGCAAAGACCATGAACAGATAATTCACAAGAGAAAAGCATTCAAATTATCAAGCTACAGATGAAACATGTTGGATTTCACTTCTAGTAATCAGTCAGGGCAGATCACGAGGTCAGGAGTTTGAGACCAGCCTGGCCATCATGGTGAGACCCCATCTCTACTAAAAATACAAAAATTAGTTGGGCATGGTAGCGTGTGCCTGTAATCCCGGTTACTCTGGAGGCTGAGGCAGGAGAATCCCTTGAACCCGGGAGGTGGAGGTTGCAGTAAGCCGAGATCATGCCACTGCACTCCAGCCTGGTGACAGAGTGAGACGCCATCTCAAAAAAAAAGAAAAGAAATGTCAAGTCAAACAGCATCTTGCACATGAAATAGGCAAAGGTTTAAAATAAATAATATGATCTACAATGCAGTAAGATGAAAACGTGTACATTGCTGGTAAGGATATAAATGGATACAAGTTTTCAGAAAAGAAGTTTCATAATATGTATTCAGAACTTTGATGTGCTGATCCTTTTACTCAAAATTCCACTTTTAGCATCATTTCTAAGAAAATAGAATTACAGATAATTAAGATAATAGCAATAAGCATTTGTCAAACACTTGTCCTATATCTTTTACATACATTATTCCATTTAATAGCATGATCTCTCTACTATAGTAACACTATTAATATCTTAATTTTATGGAGGAGCCAGGTGAAGCTTAGGATAGGTAAAAGAAAACTTGTCTAAGGTCACACAACTGTAGAGTGGCAGATTCTAGCTCAGGTCTGACACTTTCCAGAAATCCACTCAACCCCACAATATACCCACCCCCCATGGTTTTTTTTACTACAATAGAGAAATATTTTAAATATCCAATAACAGATTAAAAATGAAATAAATTAAAATACATCCTCATAAAAATTGTTTTAAGACAATTTATTGTATATAGGGAAGGTATTCATGGTCGACTTCAAGTTTTAAAAATTAGCTCTAAGATACAATCTAGCCTATTCAACATATCATACCTCTTCAACATGTATGGCATATTTAAAAAGTGTAAAATTCAGCCAGGTGCTGTGGCTCATGCCTTAATCTCAGCACTTAGGGAGGCTGGGGCAGGCAGATCACTTGAGATCAGGAGTTTGAAACCAGTCTGGCCAACATGGTGAAACCCCATCTCTACTAAAAATACAAAAATTAGCTGGGCGTGATGGCGTGTACCTGTAATCCCAGCTACTTGGGATGCTGAGGCAGGAGAATCAAACCCGGAGGTGGAGGTTGCAGTGAGCCAAGATTGTGCCACTGCACTCCAGCCTGAGTGACAGAGTGAGACTATTTCAAAAAAATACAATAAAAAGAGTAAAATTTGTATTCAACACATATGGCATATTAAGGAAAAACTGGAAGGGAATACATTTTTTAAAAGCCACCACGATATAATTTCAAGTTTAAAAGTGATCAGTCTACAAAATGAATGATAGTATATAATCCTGATTTAATGTCTATGACATATTAAAGGTAATATTTACAAGTTGCCAGTGGTTATTTCTGGGTGTCAGGGCTATAAATGCTATATTTCTGTGATGTTTCAGAACCGACATGCTATAGCATCCAGTAGTCTTTTTAGACTTTGTCGTTTCTTTCCATCATTCAATATTCAATACCTTCACTGAATAACTATTAAGTACCTAGGCACAGTTGTAACTACTGGGGATACAGCAATGACTTTATTAAGGACATTCTCCTTATGGAGTTAGTGCCGTGGAAGAGAAGTAGGAAATAAAGAGTATGTAAATAAAATACTTTCAGGCAGAGATAAGTGCTATGAAGCAAATCAAGCAGTATTGGCTAAGGGATGAATTGGAGTGGGGCATTGTTAGCTGAGAAGATCAGGAAGAGATGTCTCTGAGGAGGTAACATTTGTCAAGAAGGGAGAAGCTGGGAGGGAAGCAACTCCAAGGATATGGTAGGAAGTCATTTTGGGAGGGCAATTGTAGGAATGAGTTTCACTCCTTCAGGAAGTGAAAGATGCCCAGTGTGGCTGAGACAGAGTAACTAGGGAAGAGTGTCAGGGTCCAGATGATGAAGGGTCTTGTAGACTATGGTAAAGAATATTTTTTTTCTAACTGCAGTGAGAAGCCATTGGAGAGTTTTAAGCATGGACATGATAGAATAGTGTTTACACTTTTAAAACATCAGTCTGGTTATCAAATGGAATCGGGGCAAGAGTGAAACCAATGAGACCTATTAAGAGACTATCTCAGCCAGCCTAGGAGGACATTAGCTTGGGGCTGAGGATGTAGCAGTCTGGACGTGGTGAGAAGTCACAGGACTTACAGTATCCTTTTATGGAAATATGGGCAGAATTTGCTAATGGATCAGACGTAGATGGGGAGGGAAAGCAGAATCAAGGATGAACACTAGGTTTTGCCTTGAGTACTGGAAAAGTGAGCACACTTCTGAAGAAGAGTGTGTTTTGGGGGGTGGCTGGGGAGGAGTTGGATTCAAGCATTCTGTATTGAGTGTATTAAGTATGAAATACATATTCAACATCCAAGTCAAGAGATGACATATAAGCAGGTAGACATATAGGTTTGGATCTCAGAGGAGAGAGGCAAATTTGAAGGTATAGTTTTGGGAGTCCTGATGCCATAAAACTAGATGGCACAGGGGAAGGAATGAAAAATTGAGAAGAGGGCCTAAGATTGAGCATTTTGGTACCAACAATTAGAAATAGGGCCAAGAAGAAGATCTTTGAAGAGAGAATTGTATGGTAGAGAGAATTCCACAAGGTAGGTGGAAAAGTATTGAGCTATCACAGAAACCTGGAGAATAGTGTTTCAAGAAGGAAGGAATGGCATACTCCTGTGTCAAATGTGGCCAAAGTCAAGTAAGATGAGGACAGAGAAGTGACCGACTGTTAGATTGGGCAAGAATGTTGGCTGTTAATGACCCTGATAAGCACCATGTCAATGAAGTGGAAGACATCAGCCAGATGGGAATGGGTTGAGAAGAGGATGAGGGCTGACAGTGAAGACAGAAAGGATCAAGAATTCCCACAGAGACAGACACAAAGAGATGGGCTATGGTGTGTGGAAGGCATCATGGGATCAAGGGAATGTGGTTTCATGTTTAAGTAAAAGATATTTAGGCATGTCTGGATGTCAGCAGGAATGATTCCATAGGAAGGAAAATACATGTAGTATGGCAAGGAGAATGACTACAGGAAAGAAGTCCTTGGATAGCAAGACAGAATGAAATCCGGAGCACAGGTTACACAGTGGGTCTTAGATAAGAAGGCAGGTAGAGTCTGCAGGTACAGTGCAGTCCGGGAGTGGGGATTTGGTCATGATCAAAGGAGCTGGTTCTCGCTATCAAAATATTTACTGCACTTTATTAAGATTTTCTGCATACCTCTGTCTACCCCTCACTGGGAAATCCCTTGAGGCCAGGAATCATGATTTGTCCACTTAAATCCTGAGCTCCTGATACAAGATTTGGTACATAGAAGGCTCTCATATATTTTCTTTAATTACTTATGTTCAAATTTTTCTAATAGTAGTCAATGATGAGCATTACCTTTATTATTTAAAAAAGTTAACTTTTAAAAGTAAATGAAGATTAATCTCAATCTTAACAATTACAACACCCAAGATATTAGACTTTCATATTATGTTAAGTCAGATTTTCAAAATCTTTAATGTCAAGATACAATATACATAGAAGAGGTGTGTTATAAAATGATATGCAGTGTGGTTCCAGTTTGGGGATTAAAAAAACAAAGGTATGTATATCAAAAGAAAACAAAGGTTTTATTTTTATTTTTTTTTTTTGAGATGGAGTCTCACTCTGTCGCCCAGGCTGGAGTGCAGTGGCACAATCTCGGCTCACTGCAAGCTCCGCCTCCCAGGTTCACGCCATTCTCCTACTTCAGCCTCCCGAGTAGCTGGGAATACAGGCGCCCGCCACCATGCCCACCTAATTTTTTGTATTTTTAGTAGAGACAGGGTTTCACCGTGTTAGCCAGGATGGTCTCGATCTCCTGACCTCGTGATCTGCCCGCCTCAGCCTCCCAAAGTGCTGGGATTACAGGCATGAGCCACCGCACCCGGCAGAAAACAAAGGCTTTCTATATTTAAAATGATACAAAAATAATTTCGACAATAAAAACTGATTTATCTCTAGATGGTAGGATGAGAGAAATTTTCTGTTTTTACTTTCTATATGTAATGTTTCTTATAATTAGGAAAATGCTGAATGTAATCACAGCTCTCTTATTCCAACCTGACTCGAAGCCCTGTGTTGTTTATGTGGTTTGTTAGCTTGCAGTTCTAGAGACACCAGAGGTGGAACTGGTGAATTCATTCATTCATGAGGGCCCCCTTTATGCCTCAATTTACCATCTGTGAAACTGGATGATGATATACCTCATCGGGTCAGTGTGAGAATTGCATGAGTTAATATATGTTAAGTGCATAGAACTAGCACTGGCTCGCAGGAAGCACTAAGGAAGTCTGTGCTGCTGTTATTGTTCATTGAGTGTCTTCTACATGTAGAATGCTGGGTCAAGCCCTGTAAGGCTGTAGGGGACGGAGGGAAAGTGACTTAAGGAGGGACTAGGGAATGAAGGGCATGAGACAATAAGTGGTTTGCTGCCAAATTCTCTTGTAGAATTCCAACAGAAATCACACAAGACACACCAAAAAGAAAAAAGGAAAAACATCTGTCAGTGGCAAATGCCCCTGCTCCAGGCAGATCACAGACTACTTCTTTGGCTCCATCCTTATTCATGGGCTCCTCCCACCCCCAGTTGCATGCGGGGAGGTGTGCTGTTGGCAGTTAAGTAGCTACTGTATCTGGTTCCCATCACAGTGTGCTGTCCCTCATAGAAAATGAGGGTGCTGGCTTCATGTAAAAAGACACATGTTTCCTTGGTTGTGCTGATAAATGTCCTTTTACTCGTTGTCTTCCTATCTCATGTTTTGAAGGATGGCTCATGGAATTTGCTGGTGGTGTCATGGCATGCAGCAGAGCCTGGCTGGGTGTGAAGTCACTGTGGAGCAGAGCCTCCCCTTCTCAGGCCGCTTGGACTGACAGCGCAGGCTGCTGGGCCTCCTTAGTGAAGTAGGAGGCAGGAGCAGCAGGCCTTAGGGAAACTTTTCTCATGTCAATACAAAAGCACTGACTCCATCAACACTGTGAATTCAGTCTTATTATCTGCAGTTTACACATGCGGGAAATTGAAGGGAGGTGGTTGTTGCCCAAAGCCACTTGGTTAGGTGATGGTAAAGCTGAGGTTGAAACTCAGGTTTTCTTTTGCAAGCATCATTGCACAAAACCTTTCTAGCCGAGTCAGAGAACCTGGCTATTCCTTTTTAGCAAGGAAAGGAAGTCAATAACACCTTGCTGCTGTTACACAAGGATGCTATGGAGCGGGGCCTAATAACTGGATGGGGCTTTCTTGACTGTATTCTTTGAAAGCTTTCTTTCTCACTGTGTCTTACAAACCTGCAAGCCATAGTTGCCCAGGCAACTTAAAATCTATTTTGGAAATGTTGAGAGGTAGGTCAATAGATAGACAGAGAGTGGACAGACAGACATGTTGTTGTAATGAACAACAATAAAATAATATTGGAGCAGTCCCTACATCACAGACTAAAAAGAGCTACTTGGCGCTGAATGTCCTCATGCTCACTCTATTCTGGACACTAGCTAGGCACTGAGGATAAAATATGAAACACATTCTTTGCCGTCAAGGAGCCCAGATACCGGGTAGAGACAGAAAAGTGAAAGAATAATTCCATCAGAGTAATGATGGAGATGTCTGTGGTCATTAGCTAGAGTCTGAGAGATGGGATGGCTATCCCAGATTGGGGAGAGGTGGCAAGGCAGAGTGTTAGAGCAGGAACTTCCCCAGGAAGAAACATTGAGCTTGAGAAAGCATGACATTTAGGAAGAGAGCCTGTGTAGGTGTAAAGCACAGAACACACAGAGAGTGCTTGTGAGATGAGAAAATGGAAAGAAAGACAGAAGCCATGTCATGAAAGGTTTTGCACACTCTGCTGAGGGAGTTGGATTTTACAGTGGATGCCAAGGGTAACCAGTAAAGAATTTACAGCACTACCCAGGAGATGAGTTGTATTGTAAAGTCAAAGGGGTCAATAATGTAGATGAGAAATCAGCGGCATTTGTTCATGGAGACAGAGAACAGGGGCTGATGTGAAAGCTACTGAGAAAGTAGTCTGGGTAGGATTTGCAGATCTATTCAGTGTAACTATTCAGTGAGCCAGACTCTTAGTTTCTGACTTGAGCAATAAGGTAGAGATAGAAAACCCAGGAGAATGGTCTAGCTCTGGAAGGAAGATGCTGAATTCAGACTTGAGATATTGAACCTGAAGTGTGTATTGGACACACAAGTGGAGTCCAGTGAGCAGGTGTATGCACAGATCTGCAGCTCAGAAAACAGAAGCTGGAAGCCATCATTTCTGACATCAGTTAAGATTTCCCAGGAAGAATATATTGAATGAAAAAGAAGAGTTATGTCGTAGTTTAGAAACACAGAATCCAAATATGTATTAAAAATTCCAGATTCAGAAAATTAAATGATTTATGTGAGGCAACTGTGGCCATTTGGAGCAGCAGTTATTCCAACAGGCTGTTAATTAACCTGTCCGTGAAACTGGCTTCCTAGTTTTGCCATAGTCTCTCTATTCTGTTGGGTGAAGCTACCAGGAACAGTGTGGTCTGAAGGGACAGTAAACACTTCAGAGGTGGAGAGACCTGGGTTCAGTCCTAGCTTCCTGCTAATGTGTGGCCTCCACACAGTAACTCTGACAGGCTTCAGAGAGGGTGACAGGTAGGTGTGGAGTTAAGGGAGACAACAGAATCTGGAGCCCCTGGCCCATGCCTGCCGCATGGTGGTGCGTCAACGAATAAAGAGTGTCTTCCTTTCTTGTTGAATGGAAATACCACTTCAGCACTCACACAGTCTGCTGGATTGCTTCAGTTTATTTTAAAGTCGTGTGAAGTTGACCTGTCAGTGTCACCTATGACAGGCTTTTGGTTTAGATCTTGGATTTTGACAGGTGCTTGCTAATCTTCAATCTGGGAGAGAGTTACTGCTTTGTAAAGTCAGATTTTCCTCAGTTACCTTCATAGGAAGCTTGCTTAGTAGAGAAAGGAATTCAAGGTGCCCTTAGACATTTTTTTTTTAATTTTTTAAGGTTGAATAGTGCAAGAGAAGGCCTGTATGCCTGTAACTTCAACTTCCCCAAAATGTGTTTAAGTTGCAGTCCCTGGAGACTTCTCCCATTTCAGTGCAGCTACAATAGGGCCTCTATCTGGGCTCAGTTCAGTATTCTAGCAGCATTTCTAAAGAAAGGCTTTCTAAATACTGGATCCTTCTCGCTGCTAATTGTGTGCTACTCCTTTGTAAGGCAGGTGGAGGGTCGGGATACGGGGAGAGCATGTTGCTTTTGATCAACATTATTTTATAATCTTTTGCCTCTTTGGAAATAATCAACTAAGAATTAACTTCTAGAATTGGTATTTTGTCAGAAAGTTAAAGGGAACTCTTCTGTCCAAGATATCATCCTTTTCAATTGGTAGGAGACAACTTGGACTAGAAGAATGTTGACAGTGGTTCTGAGGGATGGAATTGGAGATGAATTCTTTTATATGTTTTTTAGTACTGCACAAATTTTCTACATGAGTATGTGTCATTTTATAATCAAAATAATTTATTTCCACAAAACTAACTTCAATGACAAATGCACTAACATTATCTGTTAACTGATTGGGTCATCAATTCTTTCATAATCAAATCCTGTCAATCAGATAACCTAGAAGGTTTCAGTCCATGATATCTATGTGCTTGGTCCAGCTTTAGAAAATAAGTAGGAAGAAAAAGACACGTGAAAGATGGTCTCTTCGTCAAAGAGTTTCTTATCTGGTAGTGTACACAGAAGTTGTCTGTGTAAGCCTTTGTTTGCTTGTGCATCAAATGCAGTTTTCAGGAGAATTGGAAAGAACATGAAATACACATGGCACAAAGACTGACAGCTGGTAGGCTGTTCAATAATGGTAGTTATTATTGAGACTGTGGGTTGCAGAGAGTATGTCAGGGATGGAGAAGGGAAAGAAACCAATAAAAACTTAATGAAGGAGCATTGCCTTGAGGGAAAGAGAAGGCATTCCAGCAAGCAGTAGATACCGCTATTGCCTGGTGCAGGGAGGCAGGCTGTTCATGATAGAATGTGAGGGATGGGCACATTGGTAAGGTTAGGGCTCATTATAGAGGCCCTTGAATGCTCAATTGCATAGAAATATATGAAGCATATTCTCACTCATAGGTGGGAATTGAACAATGAGAACACATGGACACAGGAAGGGGAACATCACACTCTGGGGACTGTTGTGGGGTGGGGGGAGGGGGGGAGGGATAGCATTGGGAGATATACCTAAAGTGTAATAATAATAAATAAAAAGAAAAAAAAAAGAAATATATTAAGTGTTTCCAATTTAATTTTTCTAATACATCTATTGAGGGAGATGGACTGAAACAGAAGTAAAACATATTCCCTGTCTCCCCACCCCCTGGATGCTTTTGCTCTTTGTTGGAGACTGCATTGCCTGGAAGAGCAAAACCTACTTTCAGAAAAATGTATCTGAACGTGCTGCCCAGGGTGGGTTGGAAGAGGAAGGGCTTTACAAGAATCTAGTACCTTCCCTGACAGAAAATCATAGTGACAGTCACTGTACCCTTTCTCTCTGGCCAGTCCCCATGTTTAAAACCATAAAGGCAAGATCTGCATCTCATTTATTTTTGTGTGTGTGGTGCCTGGAATAGAAATAGGTGTTCAGTCCTTATTAGTTGAATGCATGAGAAAATGAATGAAAGAATCGAGAACATGTGGTTATGTATTTTCTAGTGACACTGCTACAGTTTAATATATAACACATATAATACTCATGCTATTCTAATGATACATAATATTTTCCTGAATAACATAAACAACCAAAGCATGATTATTTATACCTCTAAATTATACTTCTTGAGAAGAGGGATATTTTTATAGGGAGTGAAAATATGAGTATAGACAAAACTTTCCCTTTTTTTTTTTTTCCTTTCAGGCAGCCAATTCCATTTCCCCTTTTAACACCCAATGATTTGGGGGCAGGCACACCACGGCTCCCCATGCTGGAAGAAATTTATCTCATAGTGCAGTTCACACCAAGACAATGGAGCTTAAATAGTTCACTCTTCCCTGAAGTCCTTGTGTTACAAAAGAAGATTCAGAAGGGATGATTTTGTGTGGTGGAATTTCAGACCCACGGATACTTAGAGGAGAGAATTTTTTGAGTAGGAAAGTGCCCCTCCAAGGTCCTCTCCTCACCGCCAGGGACTGACAGTGAGGGAGGTGATGATGGAACCCTTCCTGCAGCTCACAGGGAACTGCTTTTTTAAAAGTGCCTATGTCCGGTTCTGCATATTTTTCTTTCTGGAGTCAGTAATAATTACATGGCAGAGAAAATCAGCTTGGAAAAATCTTTATTAACTTATTAACTAAGGATATGATTGGGCCTGATTTATTCTGAGCTATATGCCCTTTTATGCAAAACTGAGTGTTTCTTACTATTAGAAAATTATCTGGCAGTATAAGTTAACTGAAGTTCATAAATTAGTCTCTTTTAAACTTTCAAAATTTCAACCCCACTCTCACCCCTGCAAAAGAAAAAGACATTTAAAAAGATTAATTACATGAAAATATTTCTTTACAAAATGCATTGACATATGGTTTGCAGTTAAATAAAGATGAATCTAGAGACATGTAATGGCATTAAACAGAAACTAATATTTGTTGCAAATGATTTTAGAAGGAATGGGAAATTGCTCCAGAAAAAAAGAAAAACACCACCACACACTTTCTTAATGTATGACCTATTTAATATTAGAGCTTATAGTTCATTGTTTTATATGAGCGAAACAAATATTTTTGTGCAAATGAAAGCTCTAGTTAAATGCTTTGTGAATAAATTGGTATGCGATTCACTTTCTGCAAATGGCCATGAAAGTTAAAAGAAAGCTGTTGCAGAAAAGGATGAAAGTTCTCTCGGTCTGAATATTTTTCCATGCTTCTGGCAGCAAGTTTGCAATAAAAAGAATGATTTTTATGACATTGTGATTATTCACAGCAAGCCTAGAGTTGGTGTCACTATGAAAAATTCTTCTTTAGTAGATTCTCTCAGCAGGAATAATAGATCTAAAAGAAAGGAAACAGGAGTTACAAAGAACACTGACTGTTGCCAGTGACAAATTATGTTTGCAAAAATGATAAGAAAGCCCATTGAAAACTGAGAAATAAGTTCAGCAGTAAATCAGAGGCTCATTCTTAAGAGTAGTTCTGAGTTGCTGTTCCAAAAAAAATGATATTTATATTAGATGTGTGCTGAGTTTTTTAATGTTCTGAATGATAATTCGTTTACACATTAATTCAGCCTTTAGTCTTTTATCTTCATACTTTGTTATATACCATTTTAAATATGTGTAATATTTTAATGATAAAATTGTACAATATAATTTGTACAATATAATTTGGCATTATCAGCAAATTTGGTATTATCAGCAAACACTAATGCATTGCCTGTGTGGTATATGAAGGTTTGCACTGGTTATGACACAAATTTGTAAAATTCTATGTTCTCTTAAATTAACTGAGCCATAAATAAAGCTGTGCATTTGGGCATAACCTTTTGTGTACAATGTCAGTGGTAGGGACATAGAATGCATTGAAATACCTCTTACTATCGCATAAAACATAACTTAATAAAAGATGGATCTTGTACGAGATAGTATTTATTGTATACTTTTAAAAAAGCAAAGAAAATTACAAGTATTGATATCATTAGATCAAATGTAATATATGCTATAATTATCTTTTAATTATCCTTATATTAAAACTGTTCGACACTGAGTCACTAAAGGTAATGGATTAGTTAATAGATTAATCCATTACTTTTTGAGACTCAGTGTCGAACAGTTTTAAATAAGCTCATTTTGTTTAAAAGTTTATTTTCAATTCTTTCTGGCTTTCATTGAGACTTTCTTTTCCTCACCCTAAGGTTGAGAGTGTGAATAAAGACAAATATATTTAATATCATGTGGTAAAGAAGGCATTCATGGTGAGAAAGAAGGAACTCCAAGCACAGTGAAACTGACATATTTATTAACATTGTACTCCCTAAGAAGGAGCTATCTTCATGTGATAACTTTGGGATTCTGTAAGCCACACGCTAAAGTGATATAATGATGTCTTATTTTTTTTAATTAGCACATTTTAAAAGGGATTAATATTATAAGAAAATATCAAAACTTTGAAAAACATGTGTTCATGCATTCTTCTAGTTATTAATAAGTTTGGGAGTCCTGGAAGCCTTTACTTGGTGATCTCAAATATTTACCATAATTTTATGCATATACCAGCACATAGCTTAAGCACTTCAATTTATTTTTTACCTTAACATACCATCTTCAGGAACTTTCAATAAAGACTTTGTTCTCTAAATGTTTTATGAATATTAGTATAAATCGAATCAGATCAAAATAGCTAATATCTTACCTTTGTTGAAACTTCTGTAATTCAAATCTTGTGTTTCTAATACAAGCACTTAGGTCTCCTAGCTAATATAAACATAATTCTAGTAAAATCTCTCTCACTTAGATAATCTCTAAAGGATATTATAACATTAAATATATTAAGACACTGTTTTTGTTTGTAAATGCCATACGTGTGTCCACAAGTTGCATCTTATTGCCACCTCTCGAAAATAGATGCTGAAATTCCTCTTTTTGGTTTCTGAAATTTGAAATTGTTTTCTTTTCCCATTGGCTTGTATAGTTGTGTCATCCTATTCCTATCATAACACATAGATATTTAAATATTGACTTAAAATATGTGTTGGCACCAATAGTATTCTGAGTAGATAGTTTAGAGTGGGAATTAAAAGATACATTTGTCCAGGTGTGTCTTAATTCCTTGACTTGCACTTCCCAAAACTGCCAAACAGAATGGGGCCAATTTCAAAACTCCTTTTGTTTTTTATCACCTGTGCCTTAACCACAGGTATCTGCACCATTTTTTTTTTTTTTCTGCAAGGAAGCATCATGGTGGGAAGGCCAGGGAAATAGGAGGTCACCAGGTGCACCCTAGACAGAGATGACAGGGTCTGCCAGCGATTGCCAGTGTGGAAAGGCTACAAACCACATGCCCTCCCCATCTCCAGGAGTCAAGGGTTTCCAGAGAGTCCATGATGCTGGTGAAGCTGGGCAGAAGAATGCCTAGCAGCACTTGAGCTCTCCATGAGGTCTATTTGAAAGCCCATTGAGGGCTTGGACATGCCCTTAGAAAGCACAATGGAATCATGCTGTTCTGCATCAGTAAGTATAAATACACAGTACATCAGTTGGGCAGTCTCCTCTTTACAGAGAAAAACATGCAAGTAAAAACATGGTTCCTGCAAATTTACTAATTCATGGACAGAAGGTCTTTACCGCGGAGCCTAGACTTGATGTACCAGATCGAATTGTCAGCTAGTTGGAAGCCAGTTTCTTCAAATCTGTTCCATCAATTGGCTTCTTCCTTGACTACTCCTCTCCCTCCGTAGAACTTCTAAATCATAGAGGAGTTTAGAAGATGGCCCATTTCACTTAGTTTTTCAAATTAGTTATGAAAATATCTGGAGAGTTGGGAGTTATTTCGAAAAATCACCATGGAGACCATTCCCTTAAAACCTTTGTCACTCAAACACTGGTCACCCTGTAAGGCCAGCTGTGTAATTTAGTTTTCTGTGAGAAAGATGGTAGTATGGATAGGTCCACAGACAGATACGCATTCTTTTTCAAGTGCTGCTAATGGCTTGACAAAATTAGCTTTCAGACAATTTGTGTGAGTTTGTCACTAAAGTACTAGAACTACCCATGTCCCATGTATAAATAAACATTTTCACATTTAGAAATAAGAGGAATACTTCTTTTTCGTGACCTATAGATGTCAAAGGTATCAAGCAAGTATCTAAATTGCTCAATAGGGAAGTCAGAGCCATGGATGTAATCGCTTAATGACGGATAAGAGGGGACACAGAACGCGATGATCACTTCCTCTGCCTTGGCCAGCTCCAGCTGGTCTCAATAGGCACATTGATGTAAAGACACAATGAAAACAGCTAGTTCTCTGCTGACTTTTATCCTTCCATTTTTGTTTTGTAAAGGGAAGTATTGAAAGTATTGAAACAATTAGTTGGCAGTATGGTGTTAACTTTTCTCATGGTAAATTTGCAACATGGAGCGTACTATAGGCTTGATCAGCAGGATTTGGACTTGTGTAATTCAACTTCTCCAAAGACACATTGTAACTTTTTCATATTATTCCCTTTTATAACATGCAAACTGCCTCACAGTCTTCCTAGAGACTTCCTTCTCTGTTTATTCAAGGACTTCAGGTTTACTCTGAGTTTGTGTTTCTAGTTTCATGTTCAGAAGTATACAGCATCAGTGTCCTAGCTATTACGTCACTCTGCTGGCACAGATAATAAGGCTCATTGTAACTGTCTTAATTCTCTTTATTAATTTTCTGAAACTAGCTTGAATTGTATGGTGTATTTTTACATAATTATGGTACAAGTGAAAGGCTTGGGGGCAAAGTACAACCACTACAGTATCAAAGCAGAATAAATATTTGCAGAAAAATTCTGCCATAACTTAATATTTTGCATATGAGCCTCTGTACAAAATCTGAGTTATTCCCGGGGATTGGTCCAAAAGAACATGTCTGTGGCCCAGCCCTAGAAGGCCAGAGATGATGATGGATCAGAAAAAGGTCAGCTTGAGTCTTGATGCCAAGAATAATGACAGAAGGGACTAAAAAGGCAGAATAACAGTGCAACCAGAGTTCCAAGAGCGAATGTGCATTCGCCGCACGGCTGTGAGATCGTGCCCCGTGTGGCTTTCTGCCCACTCCCTATACCTACACCAGAACTGGGATTCAGGGCTTCATGTGTTGGCAGTTTCCCCAGCCATCCGTGTGAGCATTTTATAATCCAGCTCCATGAGTAGTTAGATGACTGTTAGCTGAGGGCCAGCAGTAACTGAAGCTAATTTTATTTATTTTACTCTTCTGTGAAGCACAGGTGGTGTCATATAAGGGGAAGGCTGGCAAGGGTAGACCATGGTCATTTCAATTTTGGTATTCACTGAAAGATGCTTTTAGGCTCCTGTTGTGGAAAAGCAGAGGTTTGCAGGCTGGTAACTGCGGGCACAGCACCGCACCTCTGACTGGTGCCATCTGCCCTCTTTTCAGCTTCCCGTGCCATGACAGTGGCCTAATCCGTTTTCCTGGTCCTCAGCTCTCCTACTTAGGACACGCTGTGGCAGTGTGATATGCTAAAACCTATACTTTCACCACCTACAGTTGTACTCTCTACCCTCCACGCCTGGCAGAGACCCGATTACCACAGTGGCTCTCCTTCCAGGAGCATTTTCCTCTGAAGTGCCAGTCATTTAAAGGCCTGCTGATGACATGAAGGGTTGGGGCTTGTGCTGTAGGATGAAGGACCCACATCCATGCTCCAGGCAGGAAGAGGGGTCCATGACCACAGACACAGAGCACAGGTCAGAGTGGGGCAGATGGAACTGGAGTCCCCTAAACTCAAAACAACTGAGAAGCCCCAAAGTACCTAGGTCGTGACCAGTGTCTAGAGGGAGCAGTTGTCTACACTGTGTAAAATTGAGGAGCCTGGGAAGAAATGGCAAGTTGAGGGTCAAAGACATCAGCATCGCAGCACTTATCTCACATTATTTAGCTTTTCTGAATCTTTATTTTTCATATCTGTAAAATGGGTTATAACATTAAATACTATTGCATTTTCACCATAAATTCAACTTAAGAACTAGGAGTGCGTGTAAGTGAGAGAAACTGAGTGCCTGCCTCTGCAGGAACTCCACAGTATGTGTAAGCAATAGCTTCTGCAGAAGCTATTGCTGTGGGGGAAGGAAGAATATCTACAAGGGATACAGAGTGCCAAGATGTGGTGCTTTGGTAGTCAGGTATCAAGGGGTGATGCATCTCTGGTGTCTTGGGACTTCTGAAGAGAGAGAGACCAACCTCAGACTGGGAACAGCGGGCTGGATGCGTTAGCAATACCCAAGTTTGGTAATTAATTGTAAAATTTTTCTAGTGGAGGATAATCGCAACTTTGCCTTGCACTGGCCCTAGTTCTTCCACATAATCTATCTGTGCTATGTGACTGTGTTACCAGTAGCAAATACCTGAATCACACGGCACCAAATATGTTACCAGTGGAAGGTATCCGAGTTACCAGCAGTGAATCCCTATGGTCTGCAGCAACCTCAATTCTTACCTCCTCAGAAGAAAGAATTCAACTGGGGGGCCTGAGGCAGAAAGAGAGACTGAGGCAAGTTTTAGAGCAGGAGTGGAAGTTTTCTGAAAAAGTCTTTAGAATGAGAAAAAAGGAAACTACCCTTGGAAGAGACCCAAGCAGCCATCTTGGTCAAGTGCAGTGTTTAACCTTGATCCTAGGACTTTATATGCTCGCCCCGTTCCCATGCATCT
Source organism: Pongo abelii (assembly GCF_028885655.2). Taxonomy (NCBI): domain Eukaryota; kingdom Metazoa; phylum Chordata; class Mammalia; order Primates; family Hominidae; genus Pongo; species Pongo abelii. Next base: position 86,379,426 of record NC_071992.2, on the reverse strand, counting down.
TCCCTTAGGGTGGGCTGCCCGCATGTGCATTGCCCCCCTTACCCTTGGGAAGTGAGCCTGTGCAGTATGTTTAGGAAGCTGCATGCATGTCTATCTGAGGCTTTCTTCCCTTTTCCAGTGGAGTGCCCCCAGAAGGTCATACTCTGCCATTAGGTCTCTTAATGTGCATGGTCGGGGAAATTGCCTCTCCCTGGTGCCTGCATTCAGTTAACACTTAGTGCAACAGGTGTGGACCATCAGGAAATGGCCTCTCCCTGGCACTGGCTGCCAATTTATCACTTTTAGAGAGACAATGTGATAATTGCCAAACCATCACCCGACATTCCTAGTGGGTGGGGGAGAGCCCTGTCCTGCCCCCGCTCATGGCTAACTACCTGTATGTGAAAATTGGCTAAATAGAAATGTTTATTGTATATTCCTCTACTGCTGACTTGTTTCTGAGCCCTTATGCAAACACGTTGCTGAATTTTTCATCCCTTTGGGAAAGCCATTAACAAAAAATTACTCTTTTCCCACGTCTTGATCCCTTTCCAACTGCCATATCAGTTCTCACATCTGTGACTTGGGGGTGAAAGAAACATGTCTTCAAGAGGCTTCCCCTCACCTCTCTGAGGGCTGGTCACTAAGCCCCCAGGGTTCCTTTGTACCTTCCCCGCCCCATCCTACCCCACCCCACTGCCATTTGAAGGTAGAGGTCCAGCATGGATAGTCTGGGACCAATAAGCTCTTTTGTTCCTGTCGCCACAGTTCAGTTGTTAGGAACCATCTCCAGTAGGCCACCATTTTATCGGTTTGATTGTTTCAATCACAAAAGCCACAAGACAAGCGGTGGACCAGGCTGTCCCTCCTGATCTACCAAAATATAATTCTAATTCTTCAGACCTTTGCAACTCTCTCTGGCTAAATAGAATGCAGGACGATGTTCATTTGGATCCTAGGGAAGTTCTGCAGGATTTACCATGATTTTAATTATCACATGTGTAGTTAGTTAACTTCTCTCTTTCCCCCATAACCACGTAAGTGCCTTGAGGGCAAGGACTGATAACTTGTCCACTGCTTCCTTGGCAAAGCCTGCTCCTTGCTGGGATCTGCAGGCACAGGGAACTCTTCCCCTCCTTTGCCCTCTCCTGGCTCCTTCCTCCTACCTCCTTACACCAGTGTTCTCCTACCTCAGGGCCTTTGAACTTGCTCTTTTATTTGCCTGGAAAACTCTTTTCCCCCCACACCCACTTGGCATTGCATTTCTCCCTCATCTACTTTTTTGTTTCCTTAGCACTTACCACTATCCAGCATAGGTACATTTTACATATTTTCTCGTTTGTGACTAACTAGAATGTTAGTTTCAAGTCAGTAAGGACTTTCGTCTGTTGTATTAAGCACTGTATCATTAGCATCTGAAATACTACCTGGAACACAGCAGCCTCTTAATAATTTGACATCTACATGAATGACCACCTTTCTAAGCTAAGATACCCATTAGTTTACTGTGAGTGCAAAATCTTTCAGGAGTCCTTGAAATCACTATCTCTGTCTTCCCTGAGGTCCCAGGCCAGATCCCCAAACACAGCAGGGATCCCTTGGGCATCTCAGACCCTTCCACTACAGATTAGCGCATAAAATATGCTGAACTGGAGTGGCCCCTAGAAATGTGAATGCTCTCCCAAGACTTGGATTCAATAATGATTTCATCACCTTAAAAGTCTATCACATAATTTTGGTCGTGTATTTCAAAAGTACATTTTCAGCACGTTTAGTCTGTTTTTGGAATAAAAACTTATTTTCCCATAGAATTATGTATGTTCTGTACTCTACTGAACACCAAATTAGGGTTTTTAGGAATATATTTTGGCACCTGGAAATATATTAAGCTTCCATTTTTGTCTTTGTCAGTAGATTCTTCCAGGAGAGCTTTAAACCAGGTTGCTGCTGTTGGTTCACGGTGCCCAGAGCCCCTTCTGCCTAAGCCATGGACTCTGAAATCAGGCCCTGCACCCTCTCTCAGTTATCTCATTGTCTGGGTTTAAAACAAATTTGGAAGCTAAAAACAACCTAGTCCAGAAGGCAAAAATGAGAACCTAAAATTTGGCTCTTAGGAAGACAAAAAGCTAGATAGTTGGTATCTGAGAAATGGGAGAAGGAAAGTTTCTCCCCACAGAAAAGGTTGAGTTTCAGGATATCTGATGGGAGGAGATTTCAGTTTCTCATTTGAGAGCTGATGGACTTACAACAGGTTAACACGTTGTGCAGTTCTGCTGTGGAATACTGCAGTATCTTAATATTCCTCATTCTTTCATGAATTAAAATGTTAATAAGTAAGCATTAAGATAGCAATATTATAGTTTCTCCTTAAGATTTAAAACAATTTTTTAAAAACATACTTCCCAAGGCATTTTATGCCATTATTTGTAAGTTCCTACAAAGACACCAATAATGAACCCTCAATATGTATTTTATGTATTTGAAGTTTGTACAATATAGTATTTTTCTATTCATTAAGTAAAATAAGCAACAATTACATAGACACATTTTACATAGATATTTTAATGATTTTTGTTTCATTCCTGGAGGTGCTGATGAGGCCCCTTAGAGATTACTCTTGATTTTTAAATCTCTTTTAATTAAAATCATTCTACAAAAATTCTGATGAAGAATGAGGATTTCCTTGTCACTACACCAAACTTTGCTTTAATCAAGTCACTGTGAAGTGAGTTTGCTATCTGCAGGTAAAAGCTTGAAGGTGTTGACACTAAGAGCTAAGCTAGAGATTGAACAATACTTCAAATGAAGTCCTCAGCCTGGGAACAAAACGTTTTAAATGAAGCTGGCAGGAGAAAACAAATACAGGATGTGGAAGAACAATAGCAACAATGGAGTCATTAACAGTTGTTAGAGGATAACTGCCTTCTCTGTTAGTAATGAGGATTTACAGCTAAATTAGCTTCAGAAAAGCATCTTAACAAAGATGCTTTTTCAAAAAACTCTTCCCACCCTTATTGGGAACCAGGGAATTCCAGGTCAGTTTTGATTCCTTGAATTAAATTCTTTTGAACATATATTTTCCTCTTCTACTAGTTCCTCAACTTCCTCCTCCTTTTTGTTCATTCTCCCAAGAGAGAAAATTTCTCCATCATGGCGCTATGGCCTTCCCCTTTCCCCCTACCCCCAACGCTAACCACACGCTCTAAAGAAGTTTACCAACAACATAAAAATTACATTCCTGGTTAAATATCAGAAATTTCTACTCATGATTTAGTATGTTGTCGAAAACACAAGCAATCATCATTCATCTTCTAAAATAAGATTACATTAATAAATGAGAAGTTCCCAACCACGTTTTCCAAGAATGACCTGTTTTTAAAATGTTAAATTCACAGTCAGCATGTGAGGCCTCCTAGACTTGCTTTTCCTTTTCTCTTATCTGAGGTTATGGACCTCAGGAGAGCAGGGGAGGGTTACAAGGTCAAAGTCTTTTCCTCCTTGGAACTTGCTGCGTGCTGGGAGAGGGCTGCCTGGAAAATAGATGCTTTAGAGAAGAGGTTGGGGGTCACGATTTTAATTCTGTTAAGGAACAGCTGGTTTGAGTTTCTTTGCACTTCTGTCTCCTCCTCCCTTCCTCACAAATCCATGGAGAGAGAAGAGTTTGTTCAGAAGAGACCGGCAACATAAAAATATACCTTCTATTATTATAGTGCTTTCTAAGTGTCATCTTTGTTATGAAGTTGAATCTAAGTGCTAGAGAGATGGGCTAGATTTTATAAAATTAACTCTATCTGAAACATGACCAGACCTTCAGTCAAAAAGAACCTTTTAAAATACAGGATGTGTGCCTGGAAATTTCTTTTAATAATATTTTTAAACTAAAACTTTAATGGAAATAAGTACAATAAAGGCCTCTGGGGTATTTGGAGCCTGACTGCAAAGAGAGAAACATGACTGAAATATGAAAGCAGCCAAGTGGGGGTGTTAAGTTTCTGGACTAGAGTCCTTGTCTGCCTCCAAATTAATATGCCTTCATTCATTCAACAAATGTTTATTGAGTGCCTGTTCTTCCCACAATTCATCTGGGGATACGGTGGTTAAGATATATGGGTGCTCCGATATATCTGCAAACAGGTGCAGAAACATTAACTGGGCCCAATGGAGCTTTATCCCGTAAGCATGGCTTCCTATTCTAAGTAGTTTACACAGTTTGGGTTTTAAAAATAAGATCTGTTCAAAATAATATTATGCCATAATAAACTCATAAATCCAATGAATATGTAATAATAGTAAAACAGCTAAAAATAACACTAAAAATGTAAAAAAATACTAAACAGTGAAAAAGCACATGGTTTGATTATTTTTATTTAGGTTTTGAAGTCTCTCATGGTTTTTATTGTGCACATGTGTACACACACACAGAGAGAGAGAGAGAGAGAGAGAAAGAGGGAGGATAAAACTCACATCTCTCAAATAAATGGAAACCAGTAACAGATTTTTTGTCTGGGCTCCTCAACACACTGGCCTCAGGCTGTGTTGGTGTGTGGCTCAACAGCAATCAGAGGTCATAATTTCATTGGCAGTTAGCATCAGGTTTAATTTTTCTAGCATGTTACATTTACCAAAATGTCTGGTTTCAGTTATGCTTAGGCACTGACTGAATCAGCTCTGAGCAGCATGATGGCTTAAGGTACCTGAGGTTTATGGAACACATAGGCTAATTGTTTTCAATCACTTTCCTTTCTAAACACAAAAATGTGTTTTCTGAAGCTGAATAACAGTAGTCCTTAACAACATTGCTTCTTTCTTATAGGAGAGGACCCTAAGTAGGTAAAAATGTCAATTTTACAAGACTGCCACCTACTGATTGACACAGTTGAAAAATCCTCCAATTAAGGTGCTTTAAAAAATATGTATGGTTTTTCCAAAACAAAACAAAAAAATTAGGTACTCTTAAAAAATTGACATGTATCATTTTAATTGCATTTTAGGAATGTGACCAAGTCCATATAGATGATGTTTCTTCAGATGATAATGGACAGGACCTAAGGTGAGCACCCTTGAATGTGAAGTGACCATCTCCCTTTTATAGTTTAATTACTTACCTAGTTAAGACGGACTTTCTGTTCGGCTAACTTTGGGCTTTTCTTGCATCTAAATAGCACATATAACTTTGGAACAGATGGCTTTCCTGCTGCAGCAACCAGTGCTAATTTATGTTTGGCAACTGGTGTACGGGGCGGTGTGGACTGGATGAGAAAGTTGGCCTTCCGCTACAGACGGGTAAAAGAGATCTACAACACCTACAAAAATAATGTTGGAGGCAAGTGATTACCACCAGTATCTCAGCGGGTTAAGACAGTCCAGATACAATTCCAAAAGTACTGTACACTTTTGTGTCACACTGCTTTGAATATAATAGCTTTCTTTAGGGCAGTTTCATCTCACTGGCCATTATTCTGCTGTGATTTAGTGACAGAAATATTGGACTGGAGCCAGCTGCCCTGGCTATTCCAGTCTAGTCCTGTCTCTGTTACCTAGTGATGTGACCTGGGGCAAGTTTCCTGACCTCTCTGACATTCAGTTGTCCTTTCAAGGAAGGATTAGCATCCTTCGAAGAATTAGCCACCTCTGCCCAAATCACAAGATGGGTTGTAAATCTCCTCCTACCGGGTAAATACTTGGATTAGTTTGAATCTTTTGACTTTGGTTCATAATGGCTTTAGCATGAAAAGGGAATACAGTGACTTAATAATAAAAAGTTTAGGGGTGAGGTTGGTTTCCTGCATGGCTATATGTAGATGTTGAAATGATGCTGTCGGGGAAGCCTGTGCCTTCCTTTGGATAAAGGCCTTTCTAGGTCAGTCCCTCCCAAGAGGTGGCAAAATGACCACCAGTAGATCCAGCTTTATACTCTACCAGTAGTTTGGCACATCCATGAGGGGAAGGAATCTATTATTTCCTAATAGATTCAGCAAAAGTTCCAAGACTGACTTCCACTGGCCAAGCGGATGCTGTACACCTACCCTGGGAGCCAGAAGGTGGAGTCACCTCTGCCCAAACTACAGTTAGAGGAATGTGGGAAAGTAGGTTCCCTAAAAAGAAGAGATGACTTCTAAAACCAAACCAAATAAATACTTGTCAAATGAATGGTCCTATGTGAAAGATACTTTGTATACTATAAAGCTTGAGGCTGGTATTCATAGTACTTTTTAAATGTTAATTATTTGTAAAGTCGAAGAAATATGTTGGTAAGGAAGTAGTTCATCATGTGCTTTTAAATCCTCAGGTCTGCTTGGTCCAGCTAAGAGGGAAGCCTGGCTGCAGTTGAGGGCCGAAATTGAAGCCCTGACCGACTCCTGGTTGACACTGGCCCTGAAAGCACTCTCACTCATTCACTCCCGGTGAGGCTCTCTGCGGGGTCTTTGCCAGGAAATGGGCAATGCTCGTGCTTGTTCATTTTGGAGATTTATTTTTCAACAGTCTTTTTTTTCTTTTTGTTCTCATAGGACAAACTGTGTGAATATTTTAGTAACAACTACTCAGCTCATCCCAGCATTGGCGAAAGTCCTGCTATATGGATTAGGAATTGTATTTCCAATAGAAAATATTTACAGTGCAACTAAAATAGGTGAGCTGCTTTTTTTTCTTTTTAACAATCAGCTCTTTTCCTTCAGGATAATAAAAATGAAAGGCAATAAATGAAACTTTTTTTCCAGAATGCTACATAGGTAAAAAATATATATATAAGAATAATTTAACCAATTTGCAAAACTGGATTTAGACATAAGAGAAACCTAAAGCATAATACAGTAGCTGAAGTCATAAAATTTTACTTGACTGGCCAACGTTAAGACCAGGGCATTTTAGGTAGAGTAACAGCATCGATTCTGGATTATTATCATATTTTTATCCTTTTAGGCAACATTAACAAAAATATCTGATTTTCTAAGCTAAAACAAACAGCAAGATAAAATTATACAAAGTAGAAATGAAACAACTCTAATAACAGATTTCTTTATTACTAGAAATATTTGTTTTGTTTTTCATTCAATATGTATAATCAATTGAGTTTCCATTTTTGTTGTGGAGATTTAAAAGCTTCTTGCATGAAAGAAACATAGTTGGGAGGAAAATACTTATGAAATTTAGTTAGAATATAAATCAAGGCAGAATCAACATAGGGATAAAAAAAGACATGGCTCTCGTTCTCAGGGGAAGCAGACAGTTACATGACAATCCAGTATGATACAAGAGTATGCAAATGAGCATTTTTTAGTTGTCTACTAGATGTCCTGAACAGTACTAAGCATTTTACATTTAAAGTCAATCTTTATAATCTTTCCATTTTATAAATGAGGAAACTAAAGTCCAGAGACTTAAGTAAATTGTTGCAGTCAATAGCTCACAAACCCAAGGCTCAAGCCTCATGTTTCTCTGATTCCAAGGTCTAGACTCCTTGCTGTATCCTACAGGGTCCTACTGCTAAGTGCTTGAATGTGCACATGACTGAGGAAGCATTCACTGCCACCCAGGAAGAGGCAGAGGCCAAGTGTCCGTGAAAGCTAAAGGGAAGAAGTGACATTTGAGCTGGGTATAGAAGAGCAAGTAACAGTTCAACAGGTGGATAGGCTAGTAAGAACAATGCAAATGGACAGAGAAATTAAAATATGTTCGCTGCTGAGGGATTTGTGAGTGGCCCTGGGTAGCTAGTGTGCAGGGCTCATTAGAAGCCAAAGCTGAAAACGTACACTTGGGTCTAGGCATGAATGGCCTTGTATATCACCCTAAGGAGATGAATGTTATTTTAGTCGAGGGGAAGGGGTATGAGCATTCTAGCAGGTGGCAAGAAGGCTGTCTTTGGCTGCTCAACTCCATATAATAAAAAGGGGCAAAAATGGAATCCCTGTAGGTCTAACTCCCATTTGTCTGCACTTGTACACTTCCTGTGCTTCTCCTTCAAAGCATTTACTATATGATTACTAAAAAATTACTTTTATAATTATGTGTTCATAGTATGACTTCCCCATCATACTGTAATAATCTTGAGGACTGGGTTTGTCTCTCTTGCTCATCATAGTAGCTGTAACACCCAGCACACAGTAGGTACTCAATAAATGTAGAGATGAATTTGCTGAATGAATGGCTGAATAAATGACCATTTATTTTGAAGAAGGCTGACACAAGATTTCTTTTAGGCACCTGGGTCAATAGTGGCACAATTAACTGATGGGGAAATCAGGTTTGATTTTTATCAGTGTTGAGTTGGAAGAGACCCAGTGGGGTCTTCAATCAGTGGCAGAAAGACACACTCAGCAGGTTGCTGATGGGATTCATCCAGGCCAACCTTTCAAGTTAGAAATACATATCTGGAGTTTGAGAATGACTGATGCTTCCCAAGAAGGGCCAAGAACAAATTGTTGGAAAATATCAAAAAGCAAGAAATATATCAAATAGAGTGAAATTCCTAGTAGCCCATTATAACCAGAACTTTTATGTGCTTTCATGTTCCATAAAAATAGCAAACAGTTTAAGTCAAATGTTAATTCTATTTTCATCTATATCAATTAAGAGGAACTATAATTATATTGTGTTGTAAACAGGGATTGTGGAAAAGGTTTACCAGCACATGAAAGTTGGAACAAATGCCGAAGCAGCCCATAGTACAGAAGCGGGTAGAGCTTAGGTTCTCAGAAAGAAAGCAGGAGTAGTGTATCACATAGCATGTGCATTGAAGTTTAATCCCAAATAATTTGAAAATGATAATATAATAGGAAATTACAATCCAGTAAGCATTGTTTTTTTATGGGCATTTTTTTTAAAATATTAAGCTATAATTTTTTTTCAATACAGAATAAAAAATATGTGGTGGTAGAAGTAGGATTTCACCATCAAATAAGATATATGTGAGGAATCAATGCAGAAAACCCAGCAATTTTTTTTTTCTTTTGACATGGAGTCTTCTTCTGTCACCTAGGCTGGAGTGCAGTGGCACAATCTCAGCCTGTGCCTCCTGGGTTCAAGTGATTCTCCTGCCTCAGCCTCCCCAAGTAGCTGGGATTACAGGCACACACTACCATGCCCAGCTAATTTTTGTATTTTTAGTAGAGACGGGGTTTCTCCATGTTAGCCAGGCTGGTCTCAAACTCCTGACCTCAGGTGATCTGCCTTGGCCTTCCAAAGTGCTGGGATTACAGGTGTGAACCACTGTGCCTGGGCCCAGTAATTTTTACTGTAGGCAAAATGCTAAAGTCATAGGAGGAGATGACTGGTATCTCAGTTGGCAGAGCTATGATGACCTTTCAGACAAAATGGACTCATCCAAATGAATACTTCATCTAAAACTAATAGTTAACTTCTAAAATCTAAGCTTCATTTTCTTAACCTCTATTGTGAAAAATTTCTACGTGACCCCAAATTGACAATGAACCCAATAGGAGATAGTATATAGGCAAGGATTTTTTTGTCTACCACAACTTCACCTTTAAATTACATTGAATTTACCTTCCTTTTTCCACAAGAGGGCAACTTTGCAAAAACACGTAAGCATTTCCCCGTAAGGAGGGAAAAAAGTTTCATAACATCGAAGTTTTTGGTTGTATATTTTTGCAGTGAAAACTATACTTTGTATTTGCTTCTTAAAGTGATTTAATATTTCAGTTTAGTGGACAACTAAATAGGCATTTAAATTGCATCCTTTGAATAAGGCTAGCTAGCTCTATTTCATTGTGTCAGATGCAAACTAGAGATTTTAGTGCAAAATACAAATATAAAGCAGACATTTGTTTAAGCAAACAAGCAATTTGTTCATGTGTATATCTGATCCTTATTTGAAAGAGGTGCAGGCTTCACTCAGCCATTCACATTTGAAAACTATAAACTGTCCCATTGTTCATTAAAATGACCCTATTGGCAGTCCAAGACTTGGAACACCAGTTTCCTCCCTGAGAAGAAACAATGCTTGCATTAACTGTGGGGATGTGCTGACAGTGTAGCCACCACAGGAGCCCAAACTAAGTCATGACATGGGAAAGATAATAGACAGATAAGGGTATTCTATTACCTTTATTCCAGTTTTCCTCCAGGAAAGTGCTTCATTGAACATTAGATGCCTGGGTAAGGCAGGTACCATCTTGCTGCACTACCCCAATTATCTGACATTTATTTGAGAAGGAGTTTTACAAGACTACATCAGACTTTCAGGGTCTTTAATTCAACCTGAAAATGAAGGAATAAGCTAATTCCAATGTTTGTGTTTTCTTGCTAGAACAAAAACAAGTCCAGTTATTTTTTATCATTCTCAATAGTCTTTGGATCAGATATTTTCAAAGTTTGATATATGAAAAAAAAAACTTTTTTAAATCAAGTTAAAATATGTTGCCAGAATTGCCTATGTTTGAGTTCAGCTTATATATAGGGGAAAAAAGAAGTCCCACTGCAAAACAGTACTTTCCCCCACCACCCCAATTGCAATGCTGTGATTGACTAGATTCCATTTTTTAATAAACGAGTCCTTGGGAAGAGAGTATTTAACTATCAATTTCCAAAGGACAGGACACCACACTGCTAATTAATTTACTATGTAATTTATTGTGCTGTGGCACATACAACCCAAGTGGCCTAAAAGCATTCCTCTTAGAGGCACAAGTGGGGCATTCGAATCAGAGCATGAAGAAAGCATTTTATATAAAAAGTTCAAGCACTGTCACATTAGGTTACCCAAACTTCACATTTTCTATCATTTACTTTTGTTCACTAGGAAAAGAAAGCTGTTTTGAGAGAATAATTCAAAGGTTTGGAAGAAAAGTGGTGTATGTTGTTATAGGAGATGGTGTAGAAGAAGAACAAGGAGCAAAAAAGGTGAGCATTCCTAGATGGTGCATCTTGTCTCATTTGTTTTTTCAGTCCTCAGGATTCTCATAACTGGATCATTTAAACAGGTTCCATTTCTGTGAAACATGTGATGAATATGTGCAGTACTCTAAGCACTGAACAGGGTAAAGTGGAATTCAATAAATATGGAGTGATCTTTCTGAATAGTAGTGTGCACAAACTCAAGGGCCACAAGTTGTGTTCATAGAAGGTAGAATTTGGGAGCAGAACTGAAGTGTTGTTAGTGGTGTAGCTGTCATCCAGAGCAGAGATAACACATGTGCCAGCAGGACCTTCTCTGTACCCATGGCAGACATGCCATGTGGTTCAAACCTTGTTACCTGAGCCTGGACGCAGCCTAAGAACCTTTCAGACATCCTTCAGAAAGCCTCTACCAGTTGGTCAAAGCTGACTTGGAAGATAAAACTATTATCTGCTGCCCCAGAGGACTCGATGTCTTCTTTATATCATGAAATCCTACCTGTCTCTCTCAGGGCAGGGGGAAGGGAGTGGACCCAACTATAAATCTCTTGACTCCCGCTTTGCCCATTGCATTTCATTATATTCTTCTGAATCTCTGCAGGTGTAATTCTATCATTTCTCTGAGCAAAAGCTTTCTTGTTGTGCCTCTCATTGCATTTTTAAAAGCCAAGGACCACCTTCCTTAGCCTGGCACTGAGGGTCTCCACAGTCTGGTTACAGCCTGCCTTTCTGATCTGTCTCCCTGCTGTACCTTACACTGTAGTTGTGTCAGTCCACTCAGCTTTCCTTGACCATGCCCCACAGCTTTTCCTTCCTGTTGTGTCTCCTTGGAATCTTTTCCCTAATACCCTTCCATCATTGTCTTATTCATTTGCAAAATTTAATTCATGTACTACCTTTTCTGTTATGCCTTTAAGAGATCAATTATAGCCATGCTCCCTTATGTTTTAACTGAAGGAGCTGTAGTGATAAATAGCTTGGATTCTTGAGCCAGACAGCATGAGTTTGAATTATGACCCTGCCACTTACCCTTCCTGTGACTTTGAACAAGTTCTTAACCCTCTGTTTCCCTTTCCTTGTCTATAAATGGGGATAGTAATAGCACTTAGCTCATTGGGCTATTTTGAGGATTAGATTTAGTAAAGATATATAACTCCCATAATATAGATATGTGTAAAGCGTACAACAAATGGTATCTATTGTTATTGTTTATGTATGTGCCTGTTTCAACAAAGAAATGTGAGCTTCACAGATTCAGGGATCTCACTTTGCTTGGTTTGTTGAGACTGTCTTCAGATTTTTTTGTAACTCCCTAAATCTTGTCATAGTCGTACTCTGTAAATGTTTCTTGAATTGAAGAACAATTAAATATTTTATGGGATTAACCAACAGCATAATTTTCCATTCCCTTCCTTACACACTCACTCACAGGAATCCATGTATATTTCCATAAATGATACAATATTTCAGCCCTTCTGGAATATTTCAGCATATACCAGAAATAGCATATAAGGTCACCAGATTACAGATGCAGCTCTGAGCCTAAGTATGATACATGGCCAGCCTTCCTACAGGCTCTGAAGATGCCTTAGTTTACCTTCAGTGCCTCTGAGTTCCACTAAACTCATAATCACTGACTCTAAACTAGATAATTTCATGAATACCCATAGATACAGAATGTATCCCAGTCACAAACTTGCGTGAGTCTGGTTGGTGCTGGTGGAAACCCACACGTGACTTCAGGTCTCCTCATGCTCAATGTGAAGCAGCGTGTGCCATTTAAGCAGTAGTTCTAATCTTCCCACTTCACCGATGACCAACCACTGGTGTCACTGGGTGCCTCTGTTACCTCTCTGGGCTGTCTTTATAAAATAAAACCTTTCCCAGACTAAGTCAGAATCCCCAAAACACAATCCTGGAGAGTTGAAGAGAATGTTTTCTGACATCCAGACTCAAGTCTTCTTTCTAGGAAAGCCTCTGGCATTCCCAAGCCATTCCTATTCAGGACCCTCCTAGTGGCCAGCAGGGCAGGGATGGAACAGACTTGCACCTCTGACCAGTATGGCCCTAGGCCAAGGTGTGAATCCATCTCCAGGCTGGTCCTTCTCCCTCTGGTATCCACCAGAAAGTTTAATATCAAAAATTGCTAAAATGTGGCTTTCTAGCTTGTGGTAGGCAGAAAGGGATGTTTATGAAAGTGATTCCTTAAAATACAGGGAACACAAGTGAAATCCTTTGGATCTTATCAAGGTTTCTGTGAGTGAGTCCCTTCCTAAACCTTTCTGATAAGTACAATTCTTAGAAGTTTGACTTCAGTGAACACAACATGGAAAAAATCAAAGGAATTCTTGGTTTCATGTTAGAATTGAAAGTATTGACAGGGCTAGAGTATTTGCTGTCTTTGAAGAACAGTTAAGATTTTTTTTTCTTATTTTTATTATACTTTAAGTTCTCGGGTACATGTGCACAATGTGCAGGTTTGATACATAGGTATACATTTGCCATGTTGGTTTGCTGCATCCGTCAACTCATCATTACGTTAGGCAAATGCTGATACTTCCTGGTAGATTCTAATCCTGGCAGCTTTGACAAACAGGTACTCAATACATTTTTTTGGTAGAGCGGACATGAAAACTTTATGTATTTCTGATGTAATAAAAGGTTTTAGTTAAAAGATTTTAGTTAATTTTTATACTGAAAATAAGTTGAGGTTCGTTTTTGGTTTTTTGTTTTATTTGAGAAAGAGTCTGCGTCACCCAGGCTGGAGTGCGGTGGTGCGATCTCGGCTCACTGCAGCCTCCTCCTCCTAGGTTCAAGTGATTCTCCTGCCTCAGTCTCCTAAGTAGCTGGGATTACAGGCATGCACCACGATGGCTGGCTAATTTTTGTATTTTTAGTAGAGACGGGGTTTCACCAGTTAGCCAGACTGGTCTCAAACTCCCGACCCCAAGTGATCCACTCGCCTCTGCCTCCCAAAGTGCTAGGATTACAGGCATGAGCCACTGTGCCAGCCAGCTTTAGTTAATTTTTATACTGGAAACAGGCTGAGGTTCATAATTTTTAAATCTATAGACAGTTCCTAAATGTTTGCCTCACTGATTCATGGTCTTTAGAGGGTTTCCAATTACTTCCATGTATATTATAAAGTTTTAATACTAATTTAATACACATAGAATGTTGGTGATGGCAGTAGGAACAACCCAATAAAACACTTAAAATTCAAATGCTGGTACAATTCATTTACAACGGTACCAAAGAATAGATTATAAGGTGTACAAAACTATTCTATTACAATTATTTGGAAAATCCTTTTTTTTTTTTAACCTTCTTTCCTAGGTCACTCTGATAATAAACTCTGATATTTGTGTTTTCTCAACAACCAATCAACAATTACAGAATAAAATTAAATACAGAATGGCTTAAAAAAAGATTGTTTCTACTGTTTATCTTTGGACATGTCTTTTTTTTAATATAGGGCACACACAAAAAAGAAATTAGGCAGCCACCTGCAGAAAACTGAATTTTTTGACCAAATGAGTCCTCCTAGCTTTCCATTTTGATTTCATGGATGACTGTACGTGATAAGAGTCCAAAAATATCTGCTGCAAACCACTCTTTGTACCTTAAGAACTGCCTGTGTGGATGTGTAAAATGGACAAATTTTTCACAATATCTAGATTTCTAATAATCTTGCAAAAGATTCAGACGTCATCAATTTACAACTTAGAGTGACAAGTTGAACATTCCTTTCTTATTTTCTAACTTTATTGAAGGAGAATTTTTGTCTAGCCTTTTCAAGTTAACTAGTATATACGTAGCCATCCTTGTATATGAGTTAAGAGACAAGGATCTAATCATTCACAAAAGATAATGAGTATCTTTAAAGTGGAGGGCTACACAGAAGTAGAGAATACTTAATATTTAACCTATAGGAAATAATTTAGGAGGAGAAGCCCTCTACAGTTCAACAATATCTCATTTTTAAAACTACATATGAAAACTCAAGCTAAAGAAACTAAGAGATGGCTTTCTATGCTGTAGGATTAATAATAATAGTAGTAAGTAACAAAAATTGCTACCAAGCCAGGCTCACACTTGTAATCCCAGCACTTTGAGAGGCCAAGGTGTGTGGACCACTTCAGCTCAGGAGTTTGAGACCAGCTGGGGCAACATGGCAAAACCCTGTCTTTATAAAAGATGTAAAAATTACCCGGGCATGGTGGTGGGTGCCTATAGTCCCAGCTACTCAGGAGGCTGAAGTCGGAGGATCACTCGAGCCCAGGAGGTCAAGACTGCAGTTAGCCGAACTCATGCCACTGCACTCCAGCTGGGATGACAAAATGAGATCCTGTCCCAAAGAAGAAAAATGCTACCAATTGTAAAGCCCTTATTATATCCCAGTCCCTCTTTTAGGCCTTCCCATCCATTTTTCTCATTAAATCCTCATAATCCTATGAAGGAATCCTTAGACCTATTTTACAGATGAGAAAACTGAGGCACTGTAAGGGTGAATAATTTGGCCAAAATCACACAGCTAGAAAGTAGCTAAATCAGGATTTGAACTCAGTTATTTCCTCTGACTGTGAGATTTAGTGAAAAGTTTCTGCAGTCTGAGAGTGGTGGCTCACACTTGTAATCCCAGCACTTTGGGAGGCTGAGACAGGTGGCTCGCTTGAGCCCAGGAGTTTGAGACCAGCCTGGGCAACATGGTGAAACCCGTCTCTACAAAAAGTACAAAAATTAGCCCAGCATAGTAGTGCTGCCTGTAGTCCTAGCTACTGGAGAGGCTGAGGTGTGAGGATCACCTGAGCCTCAGAGGTCAAAGCTACAGTGAGCTGTGATGGCACCACTGCACTCCAGCCTGGGCGACAGAGTGAGACCCTGTTTAAAAAAAAGTTTCTTCAAACTATAAACTACATTTATATATCTTAAATATGACTTGACTTACAAAAAAGAATTTACATGGTTTTTCAAAAAATTATTAGAGTAAAATGCAATTCTTCTTTCTTTTCAGGAGTTAGATATAACTATGTGTCTTCTTTCCCCTAATTTTACATTCATGATTAAAATTTTTAAAACACATAATTCTGATATGTGCTTTAGCTCCTGAGCAATTTAGTTTATTAAATAAATTAATAGCAAACCAATGAAGTTCTGCACATTTGAGCACTAAAATGTTTTGCCAAATCAAAACATTTTACATTGCTTCAAAATTGATTTTAACTATTTAGCTTGTCTCTCTTCGTTTCCTGTGTCCTTCAAAATCTAATACAACATGCTCTTCTTTCCCCTGTAGAGATCTGTCATCTCCTTAAATAATGTTCTTTTGCTAGAGATTGTTACTTTTTTTAAATCACAGAAACAAAACCCAGTAAGTAAATCTGCCAGTTGCCTATTTCGTTAATGGTCAATTGAAATCTGTTCTGTCATCCTTATTCTCTTTGCCAATGTAGTCCAAGGGCTTTCATCAGTAATTTAATCTAACTCTATAATTTGTATCATAAAAAGTACCTCCTTCAAAGAGAAGAAGTTAGAAATACCTTTGTTTCGTAAAAGAACCACCTCATTTTGAAAGGATCTCTTGCAAGAGTTTGTGTGAGTGCCTCTTTGTTCTTAGATTGTGGGAAGTCTCTACCTATGGAAGTCTTCCTTTGACGTATGTCTTTTGTTGTCAAAATCTACCAGTTGTTCTTTTTTACCATAAAATTGTTTCCCTAATGCAACATGGCTTGAGAGAAAATGATTAGAACTAGGTATGATTGTTTAAAAAAAAATGTAGGAAATAGTCTCCTGTACATTGACATCTAGTTTTCATTTCTAGAGTAGTAAAAGTGGCCTTGCTAATAAATTAACTATTTTCAAAGAACTATTTAAAATAAATCTCTTGTTAATGGCAAAGGGAGAAAAAATGGCAAGCATCCATTTTCTGCACAGTGAGAAAGGCTTCATTAAATATGTTCATTTTATATGTACATTCTAAAACTTGCTGAAATCCAAGATGAAGCTGAGAACCTGATTAATAATGCCCAATTTCAAGCTTATTTAGGAGAAAAATACAAGCCACTTTATCAAATAACATTTGTAATGCACTTATGCACTTTTTTGTTTTTAGTTTAAGTGGGACATCAAGGTTATAAACACCAAGTACAGTGAATGTTATTTTTGTAAAGTCATAAATTCATTTATAGTTAATCACTTACTATATGCCACGTTTTGAATTGGATTTCATCGTCATCCTTAAAAGGCATACTTATGTCTAGAGGGCAAGCAGATATATAAATAAAAGAGCAATGTTGCACAATAAGTTTCATAATAAGTTCTCCCTTGATATCTTTATTTACAATGTGAGAAGTATTTGTACCTCCATCTGCAAAACTTTCTAAATATGATATGTGCATATGAAAGCACAAATAAGTATTTTTTTTACACAAATGAGAAGTATACAGTTTTTTTTAATACCTGCTTTTTCACTTAATCCATCCTGGCAGTTATTCTATATCAGTCCATGAAGCGTTGCATCTCTAATGCTTTTAAGTGACTGCATCGGTATTCCATTATGTGGATGTGCTATTTAACCAGTCCCCTGGGGTGAATGTTCAGGTGGTTTCCAGTATTTACTACTGCAAACAGTTCTACAGTTCGTTCATGTGCAAGTGCATCTGTAGGATAAATTCCTAAAACTGCAATACTTAAGTCAGAGGGTATATGCTTTAAAAACTTTGAAACATTGTAATTAACACATTTTTAATAATTCAGCAAAATTCTATTTACATATGTGTATCCACATACCCAGCTTTTTATATGGTTGATGTTATATGTAGTCTAAAGGTATAAATGCTAAATATCAGATGAGGAAGGAGATTTTTGAAGTTGCTCCAGGAGGCAAGAAAAACAGGAAGGATGTGTCATTGTTTTCCCATCAGGCAAAATTTTGGTTCTGGAGACACAAAAGCATGTGCTACTTTTAGGCCTTGATACCTACTTCTCTCAATATATGCCTAATCTTGATAAACGAATCACATGCATGTTGCAGTTCCAGCTGTCATTTCTGTTAAGATTTGTGGGTAGCTCTGTTTTAGTCCCAGGGCTTCAGCAACCTGAGAGAATATCTCCAGGTAAGTATCCCATGTTCTACCCACTGAATGTCTGAATACAAGCAAATGAATTCAGCTATCCCAAACCAGTTGGCCCACTCAGACATGATTTGGGGTTCTTTGATTCCCACCCACCACTGAGTCACATGAACTCTCTCTTCACAATATGTCTTGCATCTATTACACCCACTCCATTTCCACTGTAATTCTACCTAGTTTCTCTGCTACCAGCCAGAAACATCTTTAGTCCATCCTTCCCGACTGCTGCCCTAAATTGCTTAAAATACCCCCACCTATTTGTGTCTCTTGGCACTGAGGAAGTGTTAGCCTCTCGCTCCTTCCATTTACAAGACAAAAGTCTAGACTCCTTAGTTAGATATTCCAAGTGCTGCTACCTTGACAAACCTCCTTAACATCTCTATGATTTTACACACCAGTCCAGCCCCATCCTCCACAGGCCAATTACTCCTCCTAACTGGGAACCCTATCCACGTCTCCTCCACCTCTCCAACTTCACCCATTCTTCAAATTCAGCTCAAGCTCAGCTTACCCTCTCCACGTTACAACTGAGCTCTCTTCTCTCTGAATTTATCTTTTTAATTCTTAATCCCTCATTGCCTTACATTGTAATAAAATTGTTTCATCAGTTATATCTTGCCTGCTGGTCAGCTCTTGGCATTGGGGATATATGTCTTGTATGTATTACATATCTACTGTAGCTATGGTGCTCTGCAGGTAACAGACTTTGTTTTGATAATAAAGTCACAGACTTTCTTTGACCTAGAAGCAACCCTGAGTCATTTTCCCTAAACCCTTATGTTATAAAGAAACTAGGGCTTCAGGCAGACTGTGCCATAATTGAAGGTCACATAGCTAATGTCAAAGTTGAGAATATAACCCAGGTCTCCTCATTCTAGCATGTGTTTTTCTTTTTCTTTTGCCACCATTTCTCTCCGATGTCATACAAGAAATGTTTGTTCTAGTGGCTAAACATTGATGCAAGAGAAAAAAAAGTTTACTTTGTATCCAGTTGTCCTGAGAAGCTTTTATAAATGCATAAAATCTTCACATCAGTACGTACTTAGGGAAAATATTATCATTGTGCAATATTAGTTCTGATTGTTAACAGGAGTTTGACACCTCCTCTCCTCTAGACTGTCTTCTTATAGTCATTCACTTAATATAAAATGTGCATTTCTTGAAGTCTACTATTTTTGTGAGAATGAAACTGCTAACTACAGCCGACATCACTACCCTGCATGGCATGAAAGAATGCAGAGGATAGAGTTCCTATCCTTGTGGGTGGAGTGTCCCCAGAGTCTACCAGTTTTCTTTCATGTACACCTAAGATTTGCAAAGTTTTCATTGTAGAACCTTTGGCACTTCTGCCCAAATGAATGGCCCATCCCCACTGCATTGTGATGAGTTGTCTGTAATATACTACAGGAAGATTCATCCTTTGACCTCGTTTCAGGGTGCTGCTTGACCAGGTGGTTCTTATTAATACTCTGTACAGGAAGACTAAAGCCATTTGTATTTTAGTACCAGTAAACAAGCCAACTTAGGGTTGTTTGCAGATTATCTCACCTTTCCCGATAGTGTTGAGTATGGTTTAAAAGAAAAACATAAGTGTTCTGTAGGCGGCATCAACCCACACACATGTACAGATGAGACACACAGCCATTGAACCAGTCCTTTGTTTACTATGAAATTAAATGCCCACTTTATACTTTATGTACCAAAGAATTAGCTGGATTTTTTTTTCAGTTCCCTTTTCGATTTCTCTGAGAGTCATGGCATTCTTCAGTGCAGGATTCTGATTGCACCAATAGTTTTCAGATTTGCATTGTTAATGGTTGTAACTTGTCTGTGGGGAAGATATGGAACCTCAGACAATTGACATGCAAAAGAATTTGACTGAACCTGCTCTGAAAAAAGGCATTCCACTTTTTGCACAAGTATTTTTATATGTTTTTATGAAGATGGTTATCTGAAGAGCTTTCAGCATCCTTTGTTACATTCTGAGATAATAGTACTTAAGATCAATAGAAATACTATATAACCCCTTTAGCTGTTGACAAGAAACTTTGAGGAAGGGCAATAATGATTGGCAAACCTAATAAGAAAAACAATTAGAAATAAAGAGGATATAAAAATAGATACCAAGTAGGTGGTTAAATAGCAACACTGCACAGTTGAATACTTGAAAACTTTTAAAATAATAGTTTTCTTTTAAAATGTGTCTAAAATGAATTTGAGATGAAGTAGTAAAATGAGTAGGATGCTGAATGGAACATACTTGATAAACACATAATTTCAAGTATGTTTGAGTATGTACATATATGAAAATATAAAGAAATGTTTATAGTGGTGAGCTTTGTATAGTAGGATAAGAAATGATTTGTATTTCTTTATAGGGTTCTATATTTTACAACATGAATTTCTGTTCTAATGAGGAGGAAAGCTATAGGATCAAACGTTTTTCTAACCCAGGTCTATGAATCATAGTCACTCTTTTCTGGTGTCTCTTAGCCCACAGAGAATGGATGGGGGCAGAGAGAGAGAGAGAGTTAGTTTGAACCTGTGCTATGGTGCTGATAATTTACACAGCTGAATAAAAAGCCTACAGAGAACAGGTAGGAGGCATTACAGCACCTGGTATGGATCTTGGCTTCGCTCCTTACCAGCTATTTATTTAAACTCTGTTTCATCACTAAGCCTCAGGTTGTTGTTTTTTTTTAATTTTTTTTAACTAGTACAATAGTAATAGTACCTCTGTCTCTTTGAGGAGCTTAGCATAGTGCCTAACACAATATCCAATAAATCATAACTATTGGGATTTATGAATTAGGAGTTTATTACAAATAAACTCCTTAGCAGGGCTTACTAGGCCCTGCATCAGCTGGCTCCTGCAGCCACTCATGTCACCAGCCAAGTCTTTCTCTCATACCCATCTAGTATGCCAACAATGAATTTCTCCATTATTTTCTGTCCTGCAATGCACATAACCCATCAGAGTGTTTTTCTGAATGTTAATCCTTCATACCTAGCTCAACTATCACCTCCTTTCAGATATTTTCCCAGTTCACTAGGCAAAGGTAATTGCCCACCTCCTACAAGATATAAATGAACACTGATGATTGTTGTGCATTTTTGCTACTCAAAATAGAGTAGGCAGCAACACATGCATCTCTGTATCTTCTACACCTGACACAGTGTGCTCTGTATGAATGAATGCACAATGCTATGTCTTACAGTGTGAAGTTTCCAAGTGGAGCATCCTTCTAGAAATCTACAAAGAAATATTTAGTATCACTCAATAACATATATACAGATACACCAAAATAGTCTTGAGTCCAGAAAGGTCTACACATTGGAATGTGATATGTGATTTCAACAGATAATCTGAGGCAAATACATTGTTAATAAGTAATAGTTTGTATCCCAGTATGTAGCAGCTATGTGATCTATATATCAAAATAGTGGCTTTCACTGTTACCTACACATTAAAAAAAAAAAAAACTCATTTCTATTTGCTTCTATGCCAAATACTCCTATTAGTCTGAAATTTTTCCAAATTTCTCAGAACTATAATTGCAAATTATACTTCAGGCACCACATTATTTTTTTGCTTAAGAATCCTATTCTATAAGGTAAACAGAATTTTGTCCTCTGAAGGGTGATTATCTTTCCCTTAAAAAGGTTTTGCTGATGCATTAGTACTTACTATAGCGCTTTGGAGCAGTAAAAGTTCACATTTTCACCCTTCATGGATGACGTAACTTCTGATTTCTTCCCCTTTTTCTTGTCGTTGGTTTATTCACGTGTATCACAAACATTCCCACTACTTAAACTAGATTTTTAGATAGAGGTTTAAATAACAACTACAAAAACCTAAAACAAAACAAAAAAACAACTTTAGATGTTCATTTAAAATGTTTTCCATATGGTAAAGCCATTTTAAGGTCAATATGAAGAATAACTGAAGGAAATAAATGGAAAAAAAACTGCTTCATATGTGAGCCACAATTAAGTTAGAAAAAATGTAAACTACTACTAACTAAGGAAAACTGCTTAAACTCATAAAGTACAAGCTCTTTAAACTTTCAGCATGAAAAACCCACTGGATACATGAAAAGCTGCCATATTTGGCAACGTTCTTTTATTTAAAGCTTGGAATTGGCATTCAAGTCAAGTTACAGTGTAGATCCAGTTAGGAAATATCCATCCCCTTCTTCAAAGAAAGAAACAGACTCTAGATTACATTTTAAAACTCAGTCCAGTATTCTTAGGGGAGGATTAAGTAAGTTTGAATTTTTGTTTTAAACAGATGTGATGTTAAGATGTTAGCTGGCATTTCAATGATACTGAAAATGGGGGTGAGCATGGGAGTGGATTTCCAAAAAAGCTGGCAGGGCCGGCGCTGGGTGCTCTGTCCTCACGTGTATGTGTGCCTCTGCTGCAGCACGCGATGCCCTTCTGGAGGATCTCCAGCCACTCGGACCTCATGGCCCTGCACCACGCCTTGGAACTCGAGTACCTGTAACAGCGCTCAGCACTTTGACAGCGCACAGCTGCTCTGTGACCAGGGACAGATCCAGCAGGCCCCAGTCTCGCATCAGCGCCAGCCTCCAGAACTTAGCAATTTCCGCCTGGTGATGCGCAGTTGCTGTCAGTCTTGACCTCTGCCTTTGTGGTGAATGGAGGACCACGTCTATTTCATCAGAACAGCTGTTGACTCTAGTACTGTGAATCCAATGAAAATAAGCCATGAGAATGTTCTAGCACAGCGTTATGTGTCTGCCACATTAACTACACGGTTCAAACCTGTGAAGAAAGGACCTGCAAACGCTTCAGTTGTTAGCATTTTCAATGTGATATAAACAGCTTCTCCAATACAGCAAACCTAATTGCACAACAGAGACTGAAATGTGTTTCCTGAATACCAGTGGGGGAATTTTCTTGTAAAGAAGGTTTACTTTTTGGTGTCTCATACCCAGGGTAATCTGTACATCTCTACTTATTTATGAACAGACTTTTTTAAAAAAAAAAAAACAGCTTTATTGAGGTATAGTTCACATACCCTACAATTCACCCACCAGACTTTTTTAACATCAAATAATTGAAGAGACAATAGCATTAGAAATAAGTGATTAAAGGCCTCTGCCTCACAACATGGCAAGTACAGTACTTTGAATTTTAGCACATCGCATAGTAGTTTTAAGTATGTCTAATTTAAACGTATAATATGTACATCACTGAGACAATCATGTACAGAAAGAATTTTTGGTGTAAATTTGTAATAATGGATGATTCTTTTACATATTGTTTAGGGAAATGATATTGAAAGGTAGCAATGCCTTGATAGTGAAGCATGAGGCAGCACGTGCACAAATTCATGTGCCGTGCCTTATCTAAGTTTTGGGTATAAATATGTAGATAATGGATTTTTTTTAGATAATGTTGTCAAGACCAAAAGCATGGATGTCAAGTGTCAGTAAGGATTTTGTTTTCTAAAAATTTTTCCTGCATCAGTTCTTCTGAAGGCCTTGATGAAATAACACAGCAGTTTCTTAAACAAACAATTTGAAAAAAAATGAGCTCTCCTACCACCTCACTTTCTCATTTCCACACTAATGTATTATATGTAACTACCTGGAAAAAAATAATAATTATTCAAATGCTTCTTCCCACAAAGAATATAGATGATAGTAGATATATTTTATTAATAAAATGGTTCATGAATTGGAGACTAACAAAGTTTTCATGTGCTCAGAATTATTATCGTGTCTGCATTTTCTTTCGATAAAGGAAGACACATGATGCTAATCCAGAAATCAGCAAACTTTGCATTACTCCCTATGTGCGTATTTTCTCTTTCTTCCTCCCACCCTGAGGAAGTTTCATTGCCATTGTCATCACTATGGAAACAACGTTCCTCTCCACCTGCATTATGTACTACATGACAGGCATCAATCTGGGGAAATGAAATTACCACCTTTGTCAGACCATAAGAGTTTCTCCAAAAATGGTCAGTTTGGCTGGGCAATATTTTCTCTCATCTAACACAATCCATTGTCATGAAATTACCCTTAGGATGAGTCGTCTTTAATCATATATTGGGGGAAAAAAACACCAGCTTTGTCCCAAAGTAGCTGAAGAGCTACTTCATTCTTTTCTGAAGTTGTGTGTTGCTGCTAGAATTAGTCATTTGTGAATTATCCAAATTGTTTAAATTCACAATTAATTGAATTAGTTTTTTCTTCCTTTTTGCTTGAAGAAAACAGTTGACAATTTTTAACCTTTTCATTTTATGTTTTTGTACTCTGCAAACTGAAAAGACAAAGTTTATCTTGGCCTTACTGTATAAAGGTGTGCTGTGTCCACCGTTGTGTACAGAATTTTTCTTCATTAATTTTGTGTTTAAGTTAATAAAATTGATTTGTGATGTACTGTAAGCTCCCTGACTATTGGGATCATCTTTTTCTCTTGGTTATATGAAATAGCAGGATCTTGGTTACATTAGGACACCCAAAGTCCAACAAAAGGAAGTTGTATGAAGTAACTGCAGTGATGGCTTTATCAGTCCTTTAGGGGACTGAACTTGCAGGGTAACAGCTGTTTCTTTGATCACTGTTAAGTACTGATGAATGGAAAAGCTCTTCACTTCTCCAAAAATTACATAAACTAGACCCTTACTCAAATTTACCTACTGTAGAACATAATTCAGCATAAAGTATCTTGGATTGCAGAGCACAGATTTAGCCACTTTTATACCCAAGGGACAACACTATAAAGCAGTTTCATCAATAAAGAACACCCACAACAGATACCTCTATGATTTGGCCAGATTAATCATTGACAGAGAGCTATAAAACAGCACAACTGGCTTCCTCCTGAGAATTTAATCTTAGAAACACACATTCATACATGAAAACACATGAAAATCAAACATGCACTGCCTCACCCATTTTTCAGGCCCCTGATGTGTATTTTTCATACACACACACCAGGTCAAGTGGCCTGAATCATGAGGTGCCTGAGCATGCCCCGACACCCCAAGAATGAAAAGACTTTGGGGAAAATCTTAAAGAGAGACAGTGGTGGGGAGTAAAGGGGTTTTTAGGGCTTAAATTAAGAAAGTATAAAAAATAGGCCAAATGGAGGGCATACCCAGAAGATGAGTTTTCTAAAGCACCACCTCTAACATGACAACTCCTGGTCAAAATTTTTAATGGCTCCTCTTTGATCATGGATTTAGGGCTCAGATTTCTCCCCTTGGAATTCTAGAGCCTCCAAACACAGTCTCTACTTTCTTCCCAGCATTCTCTCTCATTATTGAAATTAGCAGATCATCAGTACACTAGGCTAACATACTAAGCTCTTTAATGCATCAAACAGCTCTCAAGCATCTCTGCCTCATCTTTGTTCAAAGCATACTCATTGCCCACAATGACTTCCTTCACCCCATCCTCAATCCACCCAAATCATGTCCAGCTCAAGTTCTTCCTCCTCTACAGACCCTTTTTTCCCTACCATGGTGAAGCAGCTTCATTCATCATCTTGCACCAAGAAGATTAAGGACACAGACACACAGGAGCGGGTTTAGGAGTGGAGGTTTAATAGGGAAAAGAAAGAAAAAGAAAAAGGAGAACAGCTCTCTCCCTTGCCCACAGACTGGTTGGACCAGCTGTGACATTCACATAGCACGTGGGGAAGGCTGGCCACCCTACCCTAATATTATTATGCAAATGGGCTTTCCACTTGGCCAGCCCATCTTGTTTGCTCCTTACTGTACACGTGCCTGGCAAAGAGAAGGGAATATGGAGCCACCATTTTGAACATGCCTAGTCCTAGGTAGCCATTTTCTATTGACACAACTGCTGGCACTTACCTGTGCAAGCTTCCAGCTTGCTTGTCTATGTCTGCAGCTCAATTTTACAGGCTACTCTTAGAAAAGAAAATTATTTTGGGGCTGCTTTTCATTAAAAGGAAAACCTTACTAAGGACTCTTCTACCCTCACTATCTGCCTAAATGATTTATTCCTAACTCCTGTATCAATGGCATGCAGTGTTAGCTCCTTCTCTTCTCTCCCTCTGTCTATGCCTTTATTGGAAGTCCATATTTCATTCAATAAAGACTCACTGCCCCCTACCCCTCAATAGTGTGGCACTGTCCCAGGTGCTGAGGGTAGGATGTCCATGCCCCAAGGACTGAGTTTACGTTGGAGTTGGTGGAAACAGACCATAATGAATTACTAAATGAATGAATAAGCTACATTCATATCAAAAGGGTTCTTTTTGGAAAATAGAACATGGGTCAGTGACAGGTGTAAGTTTCTTCTAATAGAATGGACAGAGCCGAGATGTCTGAGCCAAGACCTGACTGCTAAGAAGTTGGAAGCATGTAAAGATGAGGGCAGGACATGCAGGCAAAGGTCCACAGAGGAGAACACTCTGTTTATCCTCCAAATGAGAACCACACCCATGGGTCCAAGAGGAGAGGAGCAAGAGATGACTTTGTAAAGGGAAGGAGACCAGGAAGACCTTGAGGTCGTGGTCTGGAGTTTGGATGCTATCCTAAGTGAATGGGAGGTCACTGAGATTTTTACCTAGTGGGAGGACCTGGTCTAGTTTACTCTTTGAAATGATCACCCAGCTGCTGAGTGGAGAAGGAGCTGGAGAGGAGCAAGAGAAGAAATGGGGAAACCAGTTATTCCGCTGTTAGGACAGTCCCAGCAAACAGTGGTCAGATTCAGACGAGGATGGTGGAAATGTAAACCCAGGTTTCTTTTAGTGATGGCTAAATATTTACATAGGTCAAATGGAGGAAGTAGTGAGACAGAAGAGGAATCTGGACACGCCCAAGGGAAGGGGTCTCAGCACCACTGTGGACATCCCAGTGGTTAGGAGTTTCCCCATCTGTAAAAATGGGGAAACATCTCAGCATCCCAGTGGTTAGGAGTTTCCCCATCTGTAAAAGTGGAATAATGATTGTATCTACTTCAGAGGACTATTATGAAGACAAAATAAGTTAATATAATTGAACCCTGAACAACCGGGGCTGGAATTGCATGGGTCCATTTATACGTGGATCTTCTTCTTCCACTGCTGCCACCCCTGAAACAACGAGACTAACTTCTCCTCCTCCTCCTCAGCCTAATCAACATGAAGACAATAAGGATGAAGACCTTTATGATGATCCACTTCCACTTAATGGTAAATACATTTTCTCTTCCTTATAATTTTCTTAATAACTTTTTTTTCTAAGAATATAGTATATAATATCCAAACGTGTGTTAATTGACTGTTTATGTTATCATTAAAACTTCCAGTTTCCAGTAGGCTATTAGTTGAGTGTTTGAGAAGTCAAAAGATATACATGGATTTTCAACAGCAGAATGGTTGGTGCCTCTAACCCCTGCCTTGTTCAAGGGTCAATTGTATATGTGAAGTGCTTGGTACACTGCCTGGAAGATTCTCTAATCTTGTCTATGACTGTACTAGCTAACTTTTCACAAAAATATTTCCCCAACTGAAGAACCAGCTTCTCGGATGCACAGACCCTACAAAAGTCCACTGCATTGTTTTGGCCTGGTCTAGAAAACAAGCTAAAAAAGTCTCATACCTGACCTTGAGCACTGGGACAGTGACCGTTAAAGAATTCATTACAATTCTTGGAAGCGCTCAATGAGCAAGACTAACAGAGGTGAGGGAATGATCTACTGTGGGCAGCCTGGGCAGGAAAGAAAGGCTTCCCTGAAGAACCAATGTCTCAGCTAAGACCTGAAGGCTGGGGAGGAGCTGGCCCAAGGAGAGTGGGAAGAAGAGAAGAAAATGAGAGCAGCTCAGAGTGAGAAGGTGGGCGGCAAGCTAGGGAAGGATAAGGGAAGGGCAGGAGAGCCAGGACTGTGGGTCTGGGAGGCAGAGATGACAGGTTGGGCAGCCAGGAGAGAGAGGAGGCAAGGGCTTTAACTGTCCATCTCAGAGTAAAGCTACAGGCTTTGTGCCTTTATGGTATGTGAGCATGACTGCTTGCCCTTCATGGGAGAAAGAAAAGGCAGAGGATAGGAATAGAAAGGGACTGAGGCTCCTACATCAGCATACACAGCCTTTGCTAATGGTGATGCTTCTATGCTAAACAAGCCTTCAAATATTAGGTCTAAGGAGTATCTAGTTGAGCCCATTTTATAGGTTACAAAACTTGGGTTCAATGCTTTGCCCAATGGGTCACAGACAAGTAAAGCAAAGCCATGACCCCAAACCACCCTCTTGGATGCAATACTGAATCATGAAAAGATTAGGAGCTCTCAGGCCTGTAACAGTTGGCTTCGCCTCCCTGATCTATCACTAAATAATAGGGTAAGCTTAGGTGTCCTCTTTGGGTTTTCCAGGAATATTTAGTGCTTTGTCCACAGTTAGCACAATTTTCCAATGATGTCCAAAGGCCTTTTGTCTTTTTTACCTTAGTGCCTCAATCCTTTGTCATCCTTCCAGAGTTTGGGTTAAAACATACCTTCCAGTAAATGTTTACAAATATCAATGAAAACATATTTCATAACTTTTAAATTTGCTTTTCAGAACATTTGCATGTATCATGGATGATTCCCAATTCAAATGAATATAAAGGAGGCCATTTGCTTAACAGAATATAGAGATGATGGACACTGTGTGTTCATTTAAGACTTGTAAGAAATTTACTTTCAGGCACTGGCCCTTTACCCACACTATACGCAGCTACAAAAGCTTAGCTGGAATAGCGTTCTCTATCATGTTCAAGATAGTTTTTTACAATCCAAAAGGCTCGAGAAAGTGAGCTACTCTTTCCTTTCAGTGTCTCTCTGCACATCTCCGTTTCTCTCCGTTCTGTGTCATTATACAAACTGACAGGATGACTTGCGGCAGAAGAAATGAAAGGGTTTGTAATTTAAGAAACCTCTGGCCTTGCTGACTGAAAACAGGTTGTTTGTAAAAAGGAAATCCTGACCTCAGCTAACTGGCAAACTCTGTCAGAAGCAATAGAAGGATGCGAAGGAGAAAGAACAGAGCTGGGGATTTTTATTGGCAACAGAAGAAAAACGGATGCTCTGCCAGGGGAAAGCCTTTTGAGAAGTCACCAGTGGGGGGCCAAGACATGCCTCAGGTCTCTGAGAGTATGCCTGGACAGTCACAGAGCAGTTCTGTTCTGGTTTTGTGGGCTGGTTGGACAGGGGAGTTTACTGCTTGCGACAATAGCTAGGCTGACAACCCTGAAAGTGGATTCCCTCCAGTTAGCTGAAGTTGAGATCCTCTGCTGCAGGTACCCCATGGCCTGTCCATCTTCTATCCTGGCTTGACATAAAGCCTAAGGTGCACAGGTGACAGGGGGTGTTCCAGGTGTGCAGGAGGTGAGCCCACACCATTTCCCATGTGCCAGCCCACCCTCACTTCCTCCCCACCTCTGTGTGCTGCCTGTTGGGCAGGGTTCTGCAGTGACCTCTGGTCAACTCCATAAAAGAAGGCCCCTGAAAGCTCTAATCTCCTTATGCTATTAGGATTCCCAGTTGGCTACCCATTGAAATCAGCTGGGATGCTTTGAAAAATCCCCATGCTTGAGCTCCAGCCCAGAGATCCTCATTTGCTTTGTCTGGCATGGGGCTTAAGCAGCAGCATTGTTTTTTGCCAGCCAGCTATGTGAGAAAGACCTCCATTGCTAGTCACCCCCAAGCAGGGCTGTCCAATTGGCCAAGTGCACTTTCCAGCTCTTGGTCTTTCCTTTCTAATCCATTCTGATTCCAGTTAGCCAAGCCCATGCCCATGAAATCTTTATGACCCAACTCAACACCATTCAATAACCATCAGCGGGAGCTCCTACTGTGAATGAAGAGTTCTGACCAGTGTCAGAGGTGTTCTCAAGGGGCTGACCTTCCAGTGGGAAACAGAGATTTGTGATAGAAGGCATCCTATGATGAGGGCCTCGCTAAATTCCAAGGACACCCACAATCTAGGGGGGCAAATTTTGCAAAGAATTTTAATTTATGATGGAAACTCAGAAGATGCAGGAATGAGTGTTGCCTGGGGGAAAGAGGAGAAGTCTCATTGAAAAGATGATACTTTCATTGAACTAAGTGAGATAAAAGAAACATTAAGATGCCAACTAGGTTCTTAAACCCAGTCCTCCCTAAATTCTCCCTATAACTGGCTAACTTGCTGAAGCCACAAATCTAGTAATCAGAAGACATTCTCAATGTCTCCCCATCTCTCTCAAGCCCCACTTTCAGCCTTTTACTAAGACTTGCCAATTTCCCACACAGCACATCTCTGATCATTCTGCTGCTTACCATCACCTGGTGCCTGTCACAGGTATCCTTCACAGATCTCCTGGAAGAGCTTCCAGCTGATCTCCCAGCCCTTATCCTCCCCTCCCTGAGCCATTCCCTACACCACAGCCTCAGGGGTCACTTTAAAATGTAAATCCTATCCTAGTACTGCCTATTACTACAATATTGCTTTTAGAAAAAGATCTCAAGCTCCTTGAATGTTCTGATTTGACCACCACCCACCTCTCTACCTGCAGTCTGCCCCCAGCTCCTCACTCTTGAAGCTTTTGCTACACTAGCCTCCCTGCCGGTTCTTGAAAGTCCTAAGTGCATCTCCACCTCAAAGCCTTTACATATGCTCTTTGCCCAGAGGCCTCTTCCCATGCTGGTTTTTTCCCCACATTTCAGGTCTCAGCTTAAACATCACACCCTCCACAAGCCTTGCTGACAAGTCCATCTCAAAGACACAGCTCTTCCCCAAAAAAACCCTATTCTTTTCTTCCCTCACAGAGCCCCTCAGTTTGTTCCCTTTATTGCATTTCCCACAGTTGATCATTTTTTATCTGTTCCATTACTCTTCTGCCATCTGCCTCTCTCAGGATGCTGGAAACTCCAGGAAGATGAGGGACACCACTACCACTACACCTCGCATCAAGGCCAATGCTTGGCATGTTAACACATTTTCTACTTATGTTTATAATAAAATTAAGATGTTTGTTGACTAGATAGATGAATAAATAATGGGTGAATGAGCAAAGGCACTCGGGACTAAGAGTACAACATTGGAGAAATTTCAAGTTCAGTGAAGCAAAGCTTCCATGTGGGGTGGATAGATGAGGAAGGAAGGAGAAAAAAACCTGAAAAATTAAGTGGGTCCAGATCAGCAAGGGTCCACACTCAGAGCCCCAGGAGATGGGACTATATCTGTCATGATGAAGAAGATGTCAAAGAATTTTAACCTGGAGGATGATCAAATCAGATATATATTCATTTTACCCATGATGGAGAAATGTATAGACACAGGAGGCTGGCAGACATGTGGGAGATTCTGCAACAGTCCAAGCAAGGTGTTGTGAGACTCTGTCCAATGGCAGGGATGGAAACATGGAACTGACATAGCAGGTATCCCAGAGGCAGAGCCAGGCATTCGCAGGTGGGATGGGCTTCAAGATCCTCCTGTCTTGTTCTTCCCTTTCCCATCCAACACTGGAAAGGGTCTGACTGGATCCAGCCATGCACAACATTGTATATAATTAAGTCAGAGAGTTACAGCTGAAGGGAGCATGTTGGTTCATTCTAAATCTTCTTACTATCCCAGGACTGGAAGGCTTTGCTCTCTGGAAGTAATTTTATATATTACTGAAGTGTGTGTGTGTGTGTGTGTATGTGTGTGTACATGCACTGCAGTGAACTGTTTAGAGGGACAAGAATAGCAACCTGGTTTTCCTGATGGCTCAAGAAAGTGCAGCAATCAGGCAGAAGCCCTTTACTTACTATTGAGAAAATGTCACTTTTCCATTACAAAATGGGGAGGTGGTTGGCTGAAAGAGATTATAAAGAGCTAAACCCTCCATATGAAGGCCTCTATCATTTACCTCTAGTCACTACTAAAAACAGCCTAGAGGTGGTCTCAGGCTCAGGCCCCAAGCTCATTGTGATATATAGCCAAATTTGGGACCACTAAATCCCAGATACCAGATACCTAGCAAGACTTTTGGACTTAGGTTTCTGAAAACACTCACACCTTGTGCTTCCCTGTAACAGGGGTGCTGTATCCTTCTAGAGAACCAAGCATCCAGAGGCTGCTTGAAAGTTCTTGACACAAGACCCCTTTGATGCTGTCCCTAGCACTTCCTTGTTTATAGGCTCAGAGCCCACCTCACACAGCAAAGTATTGAAGAGGAAAAGAAGAGAAAGAAAAAGAAAAACCAAGACCAAGAGCATACTAGAGGGAAGGGGAAGAGATTGTTGTGTTAACTTGGACATTAAAAGGGACTAGACATTGAAAAGGATCAATCCCCTATGCTTACTTTAGCCCTCATGTGTGCAAGGCTAGTATAAATGCCCACTCAGTCGCAAAGATCAAAGTCTGCAAGTCCAGACAGCCCAACGGAAGAAGGAAGGGGCCAGGAAGTCTGAGCAGGAGGAGGCCTTGCCGCCTCCTCAGTCCTGCAGAAATGGCCACCTTCACCGCCCCGCCTCTTCATGGCCCTGTCTGTAGGAACCTCTCACTGAGAAATCACCACAGGTTCCACCACCTAGCCTACTTAGTGGTTCAAAAATACCAAAGGCTTTCCAGAATTTCCATTCTTCCTAAAGTAGTTAAAATGCAAAAAGGAGGGTGAGCAAGTGGATGGAGAAAGCCCACACCCTTATTGGAACAGTCTTGTTTTGAAGAACTTCTGCCCTCTGGGGTTGAAAGCATTTCTTGGCCCAGTGGAACCAAGAGGTGCCACGATAGCTCCATAAATGCTTCCAGCCCCTGACCTTGATATTTATTTGCAAAGCCTGACAGGAAATTGGTGCAACATGTTCCATGAAAAACAAAAGAAAATGCAGGAATCAGAAAAAACAACAGACTGCTCTAAACAGCCTTATATCAATAGACTTTGAAGAAAATTACAGGCTAGAAAAATAGTTCTCTTTGACATAGAATTGTCCACATGTTTTAAAGATCCACTATGTGCCCAGCCCAGTGCTAGGTACTGACAGAGTCTGTGCCCTGAGAAGTTTGTCTTCCCTGAGTAGGAGCTGGGTGCTGCTGAGATCAAGGCAATGGGTGATTTTGACTTTACCAGTAAGGAGCAGAATGGGCTGAAGGCTTCAGGCGCAGAAGAACCAGAGGGATTATTTGAGTAGACTCCTAGGACGATATAATATTTCATCTATACTGTGAAGATGAGGTGGGAGTTGCACAGATGAAAAGGAGAAAGGAGATCATCACCGGGGAAAGAATGGATAATGTCTAAAACAGTTTCAGAAATGGAGCTTTAAATTGGCTATAAAAATTAAACATGACATTGAATGACCTGATAGTCATTTATAATCATTTATGCAGTGTTTTCTGCATCTATTATGAGGTCTCATAGCATAGCAGGAGAGATGTGCCGTGTTTATAAATGCCCAGGATTAAATTCATTAGGGGCGGCAAACTCAAATGCCAACAAGAATGAGGTAAGTAATATAAAGGAGTGAATGATAGAGGCCTATTATATAGAAATCCCAGGGTCCTCTTCTTTTTTTTTTTAATTCCTCATTTGATAGTGATAGGAGATCAGAAAGTATTTCTACAATATAAGAAAACATGTAAGAAAAAGTACAAGTCATCAGCAATAGGGATTCATCCTCAGAACTAGGGAAACAGTAGAGAGTGGGGGACTGTGTCACACAGAAAAGAGCATGGCTCATGTAAAGAGGATAGCTGTTCTCAACTCCAACCTGTTGTTTCCATTTAGGAATGCTGGCTCAGGGTGTCAGGCTCTCTAGTTTTCAAGAGAAGCCAGCTATCCTGATATTGGGGGCAGTTGATTACAGGAGTCTTAAACTTTATAAATTATGGATCAAAATAAAAAGTTTATAGACCAATTAAAACATAATGGTGGCCACATGAAGTTCACAGTTTAAAACTTTCAGATAATGGGAAATATTTCCATCCAGAATGTCTAGGAAGACTTGATGGAGGAATTGATGTTTAAGCTGGACCTTTGATAAGGATATGGGCAGAACTGAAGACCTGAGGTTAGAGGCTCAGGGGCAAAATGGCTCAAGAGCATTGTTCATACAATGTCATTTATTTATTTGAGACAGAGTCTCACTCTGTCGCCCAGGCTGGAGTACAGTGGTGCAATCTTGGCTCACTGCAACCCCCTCCTCCCAAGTAGCTGGGATTACAGGCATGTGCCACCACACCCGGCTAATTGTTGTATTTTTAGTAGAGATGGGGTTTCACCATGCTGACTAGGCTTGTCTCAAACTCCTGACCTCAGGTGATCTGCCTGCCTCGGCCTCCCAAAGTGCTGGGATTACAGGCATGCGCCACTGCACCCAGCTCATACTATTAAAAGTCATCTAATTTAGTGGTCCCAAATTTGTCTATACATCACGACGAGCTTGGGGATTTTCCCCCACATTTATAAAATATTTTAAATATTTATTTTTAAATTTTATGTACATTCTACAACATGGATAAAACTTGATACATTATGGTAAGTTAAACAAGTTAGACACAAAAGGACAAAAGTATGATTCTGTTTATATGAAGTGCCTAGAATAGGCAAATTCATAGAGACAGAACGTAAAATAGAGGTAACCAGGAGGTTGGGGTAGGGAGAAATGGAAAGTAATTGATTCATGGGTAGACAGCTTCTGTATGGGATTATGAAAAAGTTCTAGAGGTGGATAGTGGTGATGGTTGTGCAACATTCTGGAGGTACTTAATGCCACTGAATTGTACACTTACTTAAAAACTATTAAGATGGTTAAAAAAAAATTTAAGTGATGCCTGCATATTACAAACAGAAATGGAATATAGAAATAAGAAAATTTTTAAAGGATTTTTGTTTTCAACCTGCCTCCAAATGAATATACAATAAACCATCATTCTTATCAGGAACCACTAAGAATTCATCCCACTGGGTTCTTGCATTCCAATTTTGGGTACTTCGTAAGCAACAACTCCAAGTATT
Organism: Pongo abelii; assembly: GCF_028885655.2. Lineage (NCBI taxonomy): Eukaryota > Metazoa > Chordata > Mammalia > Primates > Hominidae > Pongo > Pongo abelii. Next base: position 86,344,515 of record NC_071992.2, on the reverse strand, counting down.
TATATTAAAATTATTCTGGGTTTCATATGGTTTGACTCTTACTTATGTCCTACTGCTCATTTATACGGATTTGGATATAGGATTTAAAGAATTTGGATATAAGAGTGATGATAGGAAGGAAGCTTCATATTTCTTAGAAGAGACAGTCAATATGACTGTCTTGTATGTGTGTGCAGGAATATGTTTTCAACATATTGACTTATACAATACTTAATTTTCTGCTTCTTGATTTTTTAAACTAATTAGGATAGATGTCTTTCCACTTTGGTACTTATAAATTAGCTCTTCACTTTAAACAGCTACCTCGTATTATACTATATGTGACATAATTTATTTGGTACATCTTCCATTGATAGAAATTGAGGCAGTTTGCTATATTTTACTATCATAAATTATGCTAGAATAAGCATTTTTATATATGCATTTATAAGTGTGCACAAATAATTCATGTAATTTCCTAGAAATATAATCACAAGTTTAGCAGGTATGACTATTTAAATGCCAATAAAATTTGCCAAGTGGTTCCACAAAAAGATGATACCAATTTTTACTTCCACCAAAAGGCTTGTAGACTCTCAAAGGCTTTTTAGACTCCCAGAGCCCTATTTCCAGAGATTCTGATGCAGTAAGTCTGACTTAGGGTTTGGAAATAAATATTATTTTAAAACTCTACAGATAATTCTAATACTTGCCCGCTTTTGGACCTACCGATCTAAATACAAGCTCAAGGTTAAATTATTATTTAATTGCAACTGAAATCTGAAAACTACAGAACATTATTGATAAAAATTATAGAACTCTTAAGTAAATGGAAGGAGATACCAAGTTCATGAAATAAAAGACTTAATAATGCAAAGATTCCGGTACTCCTCAAGTTGGTAATCCCTCGTCAAAGAAGAATGAAGGGAGGGAAAGGGAGAGAGGGTGGGGCAGAGGAAGAATAAAGAAAAGGAGAGGGAGAGGAAAAGAGGAAGGGAAAGAGGGAGAGAGAGAAAGAGAACAAGCTAATTCCTTAAAATAAACAAAACTGGAGAAATTATATAAGCAGATGTTAAAACTGATCACAAAGCTATAGCAATTAAGACAGTGTGATATTGGCTCTAAATAGGCAAGAACAAACACAAAACACAACTATGGAAAAGTAAGGTAGAAACTACACATATCTTTTCATTGATTGATGACTAGGATGACAGTATAGTAGAGAAAGGATGGCCTTTTCAATAAATGATGCCAGAACCATTGAATTTCCATGTGGGAATTTTGAACCCCACCTCTTACCATACACACAAATAAAATCCTGATAGACTTTGGGTCCCAGTGTAAAATAATACAGCTATTAAAAAGTTACATATGAAAGTATCTTTGTGACCTGCAGATAGTTAGAGGTTTCTTAAGAGGACACAAAATATTAACTATTTTTTAAATGATAAAGTGAACTATATTAAAATTAAGATGCTTTACTCATCAAAATACACCATTAAGAGGGTGGAAGGGCAGTGCCAGCATGGGAAAAGATGTTTGCAATATATATATCTGACAAAGTACTCATAAACAGAATATATAAAGAACAGCTACAAAACAATATGAAAATAAACCTCAACACTGAAAATGGGCCAAAGATTTGAGCAGACCCTTCATATAATAGGATATCCAGATGGCCTATAAACATAGGTAAAGTTGTTCAATTTCATTGGTCAAATAAATGCAAATTAACACAATAAGGTGATACCTTCCTGTACCATCAGAATGGCCGAAACAAAAGAGATATAACACCAATACACACTAGTAGGAACATAAATTGGTACAGCCTCTTGGTAAAATTGTGTGGCAATACCTACTAAATTCACTCACCGCTGCACTCCTCTGAATTACTGAGGAAGATTCTATTTATGCCATTTATTTGGAATTATTCTCTATTGCCTTGAAAAACAATGATTGGTTTTTCACATATGCATTCTTAATTCCCTGCCCAACACTTGAACCTTCTTGGAGTAGGAATACTGTCTCTGAGCACCAAGTAAATACACAAAAGTATCTGTTGAAGATGCAGCTAACATGTACTGTAGGTCAGAGTTCATTTATATGTTACCAAAAAAACACAAACGCCCCAAGAAATCTCTCTGATTGTTTCTTTTTAAATATCTTCTACATATTAAAGTGTGAATGTCTTACATTTTAAACATTTGCTATAATCCAATTTCCGTGAATTTATCCAGAGAAATATTTTATTTATTTATTTATTTTTTTTTTTTTGAGACAGAGAGTTTAACTCTTGTCACCCAGCTGGAATACAATGGCGTGATCTCAGCTCACTGCAACCTCCGCCCAGGTTCAAGTGATTCTCCTGCCTCAGCCTCCTGAGTAGCTGGGATTACAGGGGCCCACCACCACACCTGGCTTATTTTTGTATTTTTAGTAGAGATGGGGTTTCACCATGTTGGCCAGGCTGGTCTTGAACTGCTGACCTCAGGTGATCCACCCACCTTGGCCTCCCAAAGTGCTGGGATTACAGGTGTGAACCACCGCGCCTGGCCTCATTTATTTATTCACCAAAAACTGTGCTAGGCACAGAGGGTACCTAGCTAGTGGTACTAGACGAGTGGGCTAGACGAGCAGTGGATCACCCAGGCAGGTGTGCAGTGGCAGTCTGGCTTGAACCCCTCTCTCCACCATCAATAATATTCACCTTTCTACATGCATTCAGTGAATATCCATGTACCTAGACTCTGAATAGCTATGCTAGGCCCTGAGCTAGACAGCAGGAAAACATGGGGTATTTCCTGGCAAATACTCCATGCCCTGAAGGAAACCTCAAGCTCCCTGGGACACAAAACATGTGCATACTCACAGGTGCACCCACAAGCACAGGTGAGTAGGAAAGAGCAAAACTATATATGTCTGCCTCCTGAAGACCATGGTCTTCACATTGTTAAAGTGAGTGCTAGCCACTCCTAGAAGCCAGTGTACCAAATAATAGCAGATGGCGTTGACTCTTGTCCCTTTCCAGCTTAATTTAACTGCATTTCAATATTTTCTAATAGTAAAAGTAACTGCTTATGGTAGAAAATTTGAAAAGCACACAAAAACATAAGAAAATAAGAAATAAACTCATGTACAACTTTTTCATTTAAGGAGGGACCACTATTAATATTTCAATAAACTTTTTTAACTCTGTCTTTTCTTACGTAGTTGAGATGAAATTGCATATACAACTTTTTACCTCGTTTTTCCCAACAGTTTATGATTGATATTTACTAATATCATTAAACATTTCCTAAACGCCATTATTTAGGGCAGTATGGTAGTCCATTAGATGAACACCTACTCTGTGCCCGATGCTGTGCTAAGTACTGTAGCAGCAGTGAGGGCTAACGCTAGGGAGTGATAACCACTTTTCTAAAAGCTGGAGAAGGGGATTATTTCATTCAATCCTTACGACTTTATGAGATGAGTAATATTACTAATTCTGTCATTCATAAAAAGATAAAAAGTCCTCAGTTACAAAACTGTAAGGCAGTTGCCCAGAGTCACAAAGGCAGTAAAGGCAAGAACTAGGATATGAACCTAGAAAATCTGATTTAAACCCTACCTACCTGACTTCTATTATTATGCTGCTTCCCCTGAATTCACAGTAATGACTGACACCTCTTGAGAATAAGCCATATGCCAGTCATGCAGCTGAGCCCTTCACCTACATTAAATTATTTAATTCTCAGTGTCATTCTATTACTCTCACCTTTTTACAGATGAGAAAGGTGAGTCCTAGAGAGGATAGATAACGTGCTTAAGAACACACAGGAGGGAAGTGGCAGTCCCAAGTCTGAACCCCAGGTCTCTGACTCCTGCCCCCAACTTAACTGTTCTTCACTACTAAGACATAAAACAGTCTCATAGCAAAGTCCAATGTCATGAATCTTTTCTTGTTTTCTTCTAAGACATTTACAGTTTGAGCTTTTACATTTAAGTCTTTGATCCATTTCAAGTCAATTTTTGTGTTTGGTATAAGAGGTAAGGGTCCAACTTCATTCTTTCGCATGTGGATATTCAGTTTCCCCAGCACCATTTGTTGAAAAGACCATCCTTTCCCCCATTGTATGGTCTTGGTACCCTTGCCAAAACTTATCCTATATGTGAGGGTTCATTTCTGGGCTCTCCATTCTATCTCATTGTCCTACATGTTTCTCTTAATACCAGTACCACACTGTTTTGATTACCATAGCTTTATAGTAAGTTTTGAAGTCAGGAAGTATAAGGCCTCTAACTTGGTTAGTCTTTTTCAAGATTGTTTTGGCTATTTGGTGTCACTTGAGATTCCACATGAGTTTTAGGATAAGTTTTTCTATTTCTGCAAAAAAAAATAAAAAATTATTGGAATTTCAAAAGAATCCACAATAAAGACATGCAAACTGATAATCATAATAAAATGTTGTGAGTGTTGGGAGCCATTAATCTCCCCCCCCCCCCCCCCCACTAAACTGTAAGCACTTTAAGGGTAACAATTTCATGTTTGTATCTCCTGCACTTTGAATCATGTACTGGGTGGTACTCAAGTAATGCCTCTGAATGAACCAGGATTACAGAGCATCACATGCTTCTTTCCTTGTCTTATAAGAACCAAGATGTTTTAAGAGCTGAACAAAATGAACTAAAAATAAACAGATTTCTTTTTTATGAACACACTTCAGATTTCTCAGTAAAGTAAAACAAAGTTGAATCCTGGCTGGCACAAACATGCCAAAATTTCCACAATTATGTAAGAGCTACAGCAGATGCAAAATAAAATGTGGTTTTTCTTCCCCCTACAGTTTAAAACAAGTAGAATCTCTCCCCTTTCCTGCCCCCTCCATCCAGCTATAGATTAATAAAATCTAAGGATGATATATACAAAGCCCGGCCATCAGGAATAAGTGGTTTATTATTTCAGAGGCTATATTACCAGCTGCATGTTTATTGTAAATGCTTAGAATTGGACAAGGTTTATTCTATTTATAGCATTAATACTATTTTTTAAGTTTAAATAAACTAAACAGATCGAAGAATTGAAGTTCGCATAGTAATGTTGTTATATAAAAGGTATGAAATATAAATCTCTTCCTTCCTTCTGTGGAGCCTAATGAAACTGCCAGTTGTTTATTTTAGCACAAGAAACTCTTGGCCTGCAGAGCACAGGAAAGACTGAAGAAAAGCTTGCTTTGATGCTTCTAGAATTAACCCAAGAGGCCTTGTAAACCAAGATAGCAAAACTGCCCTTCTCCTGCCAGCCCAGGCTCTGTCTCTACTCTGCCCCCTTCTCTTGGAAAGCAAAACTCCTAAAGCTCATGAAGGAATAGCCCACCAGTGGTGTGAGGGGAGATAATTCACTTTTACATAGGCCAGGAGTGCTCAACCTTTATGGGACACAGACCTCTTTGAAATCTAATGAAATATAGGAACTCTGATCCCTCACCCACAGCCAAATACAAACATTAGCAAAATATGACATGTGATCTCAAGAGGTTACCAAAGCAGAACCTTTAGTCCATTTAGTGTCGTTCTTGTGCTAGATGTGGTGCTAAGTGAATAAATACAATGTGATATACCTTCATCTGGCAAGTGAGGACGTTTGGATCCAAAGGTTAAAGGGAGATATTATAGGGTGACAAGTTGACCAGTTTTTTTTTTTTCTTTTTTTTTTTGAGACGGAGTCTCACTCTGCAGCCTAGGCTGGAGTGCAGTGGCACGATCTCAGCTCACTGCAAGCTCTGCCTCCTGGGGTTCATGCCATTCTCCTGCCTCAGCCTCCCGAGTAGCTGGGAATTACAGGCACCCACCACCACGCCCAGCTAATTTTTTGTATTTTTAGTAGAGACGGGGTTTCACTGTGTTAGCCAGGATGGTCTCGATCTCCTGACCTCGTGATCTGCCCGCCTCGGCCTCCCAAAGTGCTGGGATTACAGGCGTGAGCCACCGCGCCCGGCCCAAGTTGACCAGTTTTAATGGATTTGCCGGGAAGAGAGCCTCAGAGGTGGAAAACGTAGGGACAGTGAAGAGACTTGCCAAGCCACTGTGTAGTAAAGAATTTGGCCTTGCCTCTCAGTTTCTGGGCAGTAACCTATGTCATACCCAATAGGAATTTCCTTGGTTAGGAAGGAAGCTGGCCACCGCAGAAACATCAACCATGTGCCTTAGAGTAGAGGCTTTGGGTCATGCAGTTGACCTGGAAGCTGAGATCAAGCAAGCATGTGGGCAATCAATCAGTCATACCTACATAGTGAAGCTCCAATAAAAATTCCAGACACTCACGTTCAGGGCAGTGTCCCTGGATGGCAATACTCCATGCATGCTGTCACACATCAATACTCAGAGGAAAACATGGCCCTAAAGACAATGGAAACTTTGCATTTGAAATGTTCTCAGACTCTGCTGTGTTTCTCTTCCTTTGGCTAATTTTGATCTGCTTCCTCTCTCTGTAGTAAAGTGTAAATATGACTGTAATAGTTTTCAGTGAGTTCTGTGTGTTCTTTTAATGAATTATTAAACCTGAGGGTATTCTAGGGCAACATCATGAAGTTGCAATTGGTGTCAGATGTGATGATAGTCTTGGAACTGTTCAACCCAACTTTGTTGTTGGATCCAAACTCCTTGATGTTGGTGTCAGAAGTCCTCAGTTTGGCTAATAACTCTGGGTAGCTGCTTTCAAGCAGAACCCAACCTTGGCAATCAGCTCCCCAAGGATTGACTGGTAAGCTATAAGAGAATTTCTAGACACACTGCCCTGGCGAAAAGCTAGCTATAGGAAACCACCTGGACTCCTGATGTGGAGCAGTGATGTGGAACCTCCGAACCATCAAAATCCAGATAAGACAATGCCTTACTTAGCCATTCCCATGTAGAAGCCACTTGGTTAGCCTCTCTCACTCACATTTACCCCAGCAAGAGTGGAAAGAAACTTAGCAAAAATGGAAGCTCAGGTGCAGCTGAGGCCCAATCTTGCTCCCTAGAACAGGCTTACACTAGCCTCACAGTTCCTAGGGCCAAGGAAATGCCTTTCTAAATGGACACCAACTGACACATACTGAGGTCCCTTCAGTGTCGGGGGAACATTTGGTTCTGAGTTTGAGTTGACTGATGAGATCATAAAAAGAGCACAGAGCATCAAAACTACTAAGAAGAGTTGGCCTTTTTTATAGGCACATCCATTTTTATTACTTGTTGAGAAAGAAAACCAGGTGACAAATGTCTAGTCAACAAGATAAACAAATCAAGTAAGCTATAAATGCCTTAGAAGGGTGGAGAGGCAGGTAATTGTCTAACTATATTCAACAACCCTTTCTTTCATCTCTCCTTTCCTTTCTCCCAAACTAGCATGAGAATCAAAGCTAGAAATTAAGTAGACATCAATACCACTCTACTCCTTTCTAAAGTGCTCTTGAGAATGCACATTCATTAATAAATGCATACTGAGCACCTCATGTGCTTGAAATACTCTGCTGGGTCCTTTGAGATTATGGGAGCTTTGGTTCAAGACTTTAAGATAGGACCCTGCTTCGAAGGACTCACAGCTTGGTAAGGTAAACAGGACATGTACACCTGGGAATATAAGAAAAGCAGGATACAGTGGAGACCATGTGGAATATACCAAACAAATGAATAACAGCTTATGGGAATTCAAAGGAGAGAGATTTCACTTCCCTCTAAGGTGACCAGAGGAAGTACCAGGTTTTAAATGGAGGACCTAGTGTTTTAGGTCACCTAAGAAAAACCAAATCATAATCACTACAAAGAAATAGCATTGACTAGATGAGAAGAGATTTTGGATATGAGGACTCTGGAGAGATGAAACGAAAAGAATGAAGGAAGTAACTTTATTTTCACCAGAGTTGCCCTAAGACAATTGAGACTAAAACTCAGAAAGGGCTAGATCTTATCATCCTGAGGTTTTTACAATCAGAAGGCAGGCACAACATGATTCGAATGACTGAGGGGCTTGTCCAAGATCACACAGGGAGCGAGTGGCTGACTGGTGATTCCAGTTCAGGCCTGTTTAACAGAAAAACAGACAGCCAAGTCCAAAGTGCAGTGCCATAGCACTGGAACTATCTCAGGGATGGCCCAGGATCCAGGAGGGATGAGGAGAGGGATCCAAAAGGGGCAAGGACAGGCAACCAAGAGGGGGAAAGAACACATGGAGAAGCCTCAGAGGCAGCAGCAAAGCCTCAAATCAGGCCAGGTAGACACTGGCAATCAGGATTTTAAACAAACTGCCTGTTCATGGCAGGAAGTGAGGGTAGGACTGGGGACTGTGACCCAGCTCTGCAAGCAGATATCACAGCCTAGATAGAGACTTTGGCAATGGGCTCAAGTGGCCAGGAAACAACACAGCCACCCAAAGCATCAGTTCCATCACCTGATTATCATGGGTACAGACATGGATGGAGAGACTACTGGCCCATGGGGGCTGACAACAAGTTCTGCAACTTCAGTGGAACTGAGACTTCCATAAATCCTACTTGCCCATGAGTGGATCTAACTCAGAGAGCCAAATATGGCAAAAGAAGGGAGAAATGGCACTGGTCATGGGCATTCCCTTAAAAACTTGAAAGTCCCTTTTTCAGGGTAAACAGAGGGAAATACTCGAGGAGCCAGACAGTAATCACGTGAGGGAATTCAATGGTATTAAAAAAATAGAACAGTGAAAAACATGGTTGGGAACCTAGGATCAGAAGGATGCTCATTTAAACATTGGGGAGTTATTCTAGACTAATACTATCCAATTAAACTCTCTGAAATGGTGTAGATGTTCTCTATCTGTTGCTGTCCAATATGGTAGCCACCAGCGCATGTGGCTATTGAACACTTGAAATGTGGCTAGTAGTGGTTACCTTATTGGACAGTACACCTCCAGAACAAGCAGCATATATAAACAGAGTATTTGGAGAGGCTGTAATCAATCTAAATGAAGTTCACCCAAAATTGCTTTGGATAAAGTTGATGATAAATCCATGAGGGGACATTAGTGGGAGTGTGTCATTGGCTGGCTAAGGCCTCCTCTCTGAGATGTGTACTTAGGTGCATAGCCATGTCCTTCTGCAGTGTGGGTCTCTGCCTCTGGGAGAGACGCCATGCTGGGCCAGATGGACAGAGGTAAATCGTAGGCTTTTATGAGCATATGAAGTGTTTCCTGCGTTTTTCTTTGATCTCACTACCCCACCAAGGCAAGGGAGCCAACAGGGGGATTCCGTATATTCTCACTACTACCTAAAAGGAAGTTATACTTTCTGGACTTGTTCTTGTGAAAACATAATTTAAAAATTCTGTCCCTGATACACATCTAAAGTAGTTACTAGGCTTAAACAATGAAGCTATATCTCTATATGTTTCGAATAGAGAAATAAATGTGATCTATATATGTCCATAAGCAGCTTTCCCTTCTTCCACAAAGAGCCCAAGAAACTGACTGGAGTGTCCAAGAAGATTCTGGAAACTACCAAGAAAAGCATTGGGACCTCCCCCCTAGGCTCTAGGGCTCCCCACATAATTCCCACGATTCTCCCACTCTTTACTGTGAAATAATTCAGGGAAATGCTACGAACATATGCAAAATGAATTCAATCCTAGCAGAGTTCTTATCTTCTGAAATTATACTCAGGTGCAATTAGGATAAAACAGTAAGGTGGCAAGTAGAATAAACAGAGGAGATGAACCCAGCCTCACCAGAAATAATTTGCTGAGAAAAAGAAGGAAGCAGTATAGTCACACATACGGACACTGGGAGACCACAATTCGTTCTCAGTATCTGTGAGTCCTCTGAAGCCTCAGTCTTCTTGTCTGTAAAACAGAGATAAAGTACTTACCTCAAAGGGGATAATTCTGAATCAAGAGATTTAACGACCAAATGTAATATGTAACCTTACTTGGATCCTGATATGAAAAAGATAATTGAAAGATACTTCTGAGACAATCAAATTTTGAAGATGAACTGGGTATTAGATGATACCAAATAATTATGTTTATGTTTTGAAGAAAATGTCCATATTTTTAGATAGTCATGCTGAGATAGAGAGGTAACATAGGTTCTGGAATTTGTTTTAATATACTTACCAATGAAAAAGGGAGGGAGAGAGGAAGCGAGGGAAGATAAGGAGGGAGGGAAAGAGGGAGAGAATGGAGGGAAGGAGAGAGGGAGAGAGAAACAAACAGGAATTATAGTTTTGAAATGCTTCTTTTCGGCTCCATCCACTGTAAACAGCCAATTTATCCAAACCCTCCTTCTCTGGAACATGACGCCACATTTAAAACCCAAACCTTCCTAAAACGTTCTCACATATGAACCACACAAGATGCTGGCTCCTGGTGGGGGCTACCTATAGGTATTACATATTCTCAAATCAATCATTTGACATTTTTATAGCATCACAAAATCTACACCTTCGCTCCAGCCTAAATCAACAACAAAAGCATCAGCCAAGACTGCATATATTACAGAATCCTTGTAAATCAGCAGTTGCCTTTAGGCTCGAGGGGCCTCCAAATTTGACCAGCTGTTCAAAACAGTAAAATCTCATTAGTTCAATGTTTAAGCACTCACCAGTGAGACCTACTTCAAAGTCATGAACACTCTGAAACCGATGAGAGAATAACCAGGAAACTTCTGTATTTTTAAGTTAATTAACAAGCTGAGAACTTGATTTCCTGTCAACAGGAAAAAAGGGATAGCATGCTATTACAAATTTTTTTTCTTTTATTATTCCTCCCCTTCCTCTCTATGATGAGACACCTCTTTCCTAGTAGAAAAGAATTGATAGGACTCTGCTTCCTACAGTCAAGGTGAGAAACCAGATGGTAAAAGCTATTTATATAAGCTTGGTGTTGACTTTTTTGATCCCTAAAAATTTGAATTAGTGATCATGTTGACATGAGCACCAGGATGGACAGAAGTGGCATTATCTTTTATCTTCGCTGAACAATGTTATGGAAGGTTGCTTATCGGCATTTAAGTAAAATCCGTTATACAGCAGCCATCTTTCTTAAACACATGTCAGGAAGCACTGAAATGGTTGTTAGCAAGTATGTTGCAGACAAAATCTGTCCTGACATCTATCAGATGGTAAAAAAAAAAAGAGGAAGAAACTGAGGGTGTTATGAGTTTATTTATTGTTGTGGTTTTTAGTTTTACTTGCTTGGGGCAGAGAGATAAAGATGAGAGAAGCTATTTACCAAGCCCTGTTAACTCTCTGATCCTTGGCTGGGCCAGGCAAGAGATGACACATCATGCTGTCACTTAGCACCAGATGTTTTCATCACTTTGTTAATGGTCTATATAGACCCAAAGTGTGTGACAAATATGCAGGTTTTTATTTGCCTGATGGGAAGGTTCTGGGCAGCATGGTGGTGGTCACTGGCATTGAGAGAAGACAGGAGGTAGAAGGTAGTGAGTGTGACTGTATCACCCACTGTTTGCCCATCAGAAGCTCCTGTATGGAACATGTCTGTCAGTATAGCAAAGCCCACTGACTGGAAACAAACTCTTGGGGCCAAGATTTGGTAAGGGGAGTCCAGATGGCACATTAAGGAATGGAGGCTCACACCTGGCTAGACCAATAAATTTTTCCCCAAAGCGTGCATGCTGTCATGTTGGAGCATGCTCAACCTGTTCTTAAGTCTTGTCTTTTTGACATTTTGTTTTTATCTTACTAATGCATTCCACCTCTCTCAGCTTTAAAAATGAGGAGAATAAAAGGGCTACCAGTCACCTTGTCATTGTCCCTATTGTGTTAAAGAATCATATCACTATCAGATTATTTTCCTGGTGCATTTTGAAAAGGAAGCTTATTGACAGTAACATGTTTCTATTCAACATTGCTCCACTGTTACAGGACTTCACTAGACAGAGTTTCACGGGAGCAGTAGTTTGACACCTTCTAAATCATTAGTGTAAGAATCATGCTGTCACATCGTCAACGCTCGATAGATATTTGTTGGCTGAATGAATAAATGAAATCAATCTATTTTACCTGCTGTTTGGTGGCAAAGGAAAAGCTACCTCCTGTTAGATTCACAAGGTCATGTCTGAAATTAACTTCTCTAGGACTTTTCTGCATTCCTTTCCTTGTTTCTCTGATATGATACAATTCTTGCATCTTCTAAAGGCAATTTGACTACCCATTTGTCACATAGATTCCAAACACATTAACCAAAAAATGGATAAGCAGGAATCATGCTGTGCATATTTTATATTCTTAAAAACAAAAACAAAAAAAAAACACCCCAAACCAACCACAGAAAGCCACTGTCTAAGAACTTAGCTGACAATTTTTGTAGCGCAATCGGCTCTCACTGGCAAATCTTCTCAATTACCAGAATGGTTTTGGAAACCAGACCAGAGACAACATTAACATGCAAAACGCTGCCAGATTCTCACACAAGTTTTTAACATCACCCTCCATATTTGGTACAGATGAAAGGGTAATTGGAGGACTGTGGAAAATATGAGTAGTGGGGTCACAGATTTTTCTTTGCTTCTCACATATCCCTCCGCATTCTAGAAGGGAAGGAAATGGCTTATGTAATGTTATGCTAGTGTGAAGTGACTATTGTTTCGAAGTTGGTGCTAACCACCTAAGGCAGGTCGGGGTGTGGATCTGGCTTTCCAGCAGAGGGAACCGCGGAAGTCATGAGTGCCTTATGGTTTTGTTCCTCTTCCAGTATCCATCGCGAACTGAGCAGCAGCGGCACAAAACAAAAACACTTCCAAAAACCTGAGGTTCTTCTCTCCTAGCCCAATGATGTGCTTAACAGGAAAGAGGAAATGAAATTAAATGAAAACAGGTTTCCAAAAACATTATACTTACTGGCCAAATCAAAGTCCAAAAAAATGTTAACAGCCCATGATTATATCCTTGGTAAGGGAGGATCCAAAACATAATCCATCAGGAAAAAGACAGTCGAGTCCAAGATATTCCTTGAGAGGGAATCCCAGTAGTACACGAAGTAGCTCCAACCTTCCCCGCAGCAGGAAAGAGCAGTCCCTCTCCCTCTCGATCTGGTGTATGAATCTACCATGCCAAAAACCCATTACAAAGCCAGCTCCCCAGCTTGGAAAGATGAGAAGGGCCTAGCAGAGTAGGCGTGCAGCTCTGTGCCCTAACTGTGTCCTGCAGCCATCTAAGGCAGTTTAACATTTGGTCACTAAGCTTTCAGAGCATATGCTTCCAGACTGGCAAGGCACTCCAGAAAATGAGTTGACATTTTTTCTAACATGCTCCCTATGCCATGGCTAATATTATGTCACCACCCATGCACTTAGGCTCTGGCATGTATTTGTTCACCTGGATCCTGCCAGTCATTTGAGCAATTAGCATTTTTCTTTGTGTATGCCTATTTCCCTAGGCATGTCTCAGCTTTTCTGCCTCACAAGTACCATTCTGCAGCTTCTACTGCTCCATACGTCTTTTCATCTGTTACTTAGTTTCTCCTCCAAATTTATGTAGATCCGAAAAATTGAGTCATGTGACACCACAGATTTACCATTAGAAAGTTAAAGTCTCAGTTCTTTCACCAGACACTAATTTGGAGTGGGTTAGGGTGGAAGAAATTAAGTATTTATTTTTTCAGTTTGTCATACTGACAAAAGAGCAATACAAATACACACATTATATAGGTTTGTGTCTGAGCTTCGAATGATTCAGAAATCCTACCATTTGTTCAATTTGTCTACTGAAATGAGTTGTAGGAATAAAAATCCATTTTAATCAGTCATACTGCCTTATTTAAACTTCTCATTAATATAGTTAAGAACTTCCTTTAGATGCATTCAGACACTATATATTTAGAATTCCTTCTTTCCTTCCTTTACACTCTTGACAAGTTACCTGTGATACTTTTATGGGACAAAGATTTAGAATTGCTTTGCTTTAAAACATAACATCTCTTACATCATTGTCCAGATTCAAATTGTCCATTATTGTATCCATTTATTCAGCTAATATTAAGTGCCTATTATGTGCAAGTTTCTGTGCTAAGAGCTCAGAATATACACATAAATCAGAAATTTTACGCTCAAGAGACTTAGATTATTAAGGAAAATAATATGAATAATCATAATGCAAGATAAGAAAGGCAGATAAGGGAAATACACATAATTATGCTAGGGCAGTTCAGAGAAATACTTTTAGATAGAGGAACTTCAGAGAAAGTTTCTTGAAGCCATTTTTAAGACCGAAGAATGAGTTCACAAACATATACATGTGGTGCATATATATTACCACATTGCATTTTTAAAATTTGTCTGTCTCTCTCTGTCGTTACACAGCAAGTTCCTTAAGGGCAAGGGACACTGTTTTATCCACATTATGAATTTTTCCTAATACCTAGACAACACCTGGGATGTGCTCAGTAAATGTTTATTGAATGCATAACTTTATTAATAATTAATTTGGTCATGGGGAGAACTCCAGGCAGAGGCCATAGACAGCAGTTGATTACAGACAGATTCTTTTGATTCCATTATTTGGCAAATACAGAATCTTTCAGCTATGAAAAATAAAGCAATATGTTTCTTGTTCCATTTTAAAGTTTATTTTTATTTGAAACAATCTTCTTTGTCTTCTCCCCATGTCCTGTTCCATGAATTTGCTGGGCGTGCCTGAATATGCTGAGAGTAGCAGGGCTCAGGGTAGAAATTTCCTTTTCTCACCCCAGTTCCTTAGCACCTTCCTGGCTCAGTGAGGGTTTCATTCGTGGCCTCTCGAAAATGTGGGAATGTTTCACCAAGGCTACACTGAGGATTAACCAAACTCAGGCAAGTGTTTGGAGAGATTTAGATGAAGGTCCCCCTGGACTTACAAGGTATTAATTCAGTGGAATGTTTAGAAAATCATGCAGCTTGGCTCAATTCTTCAAACTTGTGAGGCTCTGTTTTGGAGTTATTGCTGTGTTCCCATTTCTAACAGATCATAGTCCATTACCATTCACAGCATGGGAAAAGACTTAGGGAAAAGAGAAAGAGAAAACAAAGCCTGAAGCCTACATCACTTCAATATCTGTGTGTGTGCATGTGTGTGTGTGTGTGTGTGTGTGTTGTGGGGATGGGTGATTGGGAAGAGTGTGCTAAATAACTAAAAGAAAAGTGAGATCCAAAGAGGTTCAGGGTAGATAAAAGAAAAGAGACCCTTCTCCCATTTTATATACAGCCTAGGACTGAATCTTTCTTTCCCATTTCCTTTATTCTCAGTATTGTTTATATAAGTTAAATGATAGAGAATACCCTTTTATTTTAAAAAGATTCTTAGTAAATTCATTTAATTATGTTCAAGAGGTGATTAACATTCAAGCAAACATTGTGATCTCAAAGTCATTTTAATTAAAGATCTTCACTTTTTGAATCATGGGGAGTGCCTGGGAATGGCATTTTCTTGACGACTCTTAACAAAGGCCTACAAGACCACTTTACATACAATTACATGTACAACTTAGTATGTTCATACTTATGAACTATTGGATACTCACTAACACCCTAGAAGGGTCATCAACCTTATTTTTTAATCCACATTTCACAGAAAAACAGACTCTAGCTGAATAACTTGATTTCCATTAACTACTAATTAGCCACTTTCTAAATGTTATTTCATTTCATCCTTACACCAGCCCTACAAGAGAAGTGCTAACATCCCTCAATACAGATTATTTCTTCAAATTAGAGAAATCAGGTACTTTCCAAAGTATCACAGAATTTATAAAATGGTGACTCTACTTAGTTAAAATGGCCATTAGAGCATCAATGCTATTCTTTAATCACATTCATTTATTCATTCAACAACATCTGCACTGAGTGCCTACTACATATCAAGTACTGTTCTAGGTACTCTAGATATATCAATACATTTTGGTGTTTACATGTTCAAAATGGAGATAAATGAATTATACTCTACGAGTATATGTGTGTACACATACCTACTGGTGCTCTATTGCTATGAACCACCAGTTTCACTAGGACTAAGTTTCACAAGTGGAAACAGCTTATATGTTTTGAGTACATCAAGCACTGCTCAAGGGGCTGCAATAGCCACTGCCAAGATTTTTCCTGCACTGTTTAGTCAGAATCCAACGAGTACATCTTGCAAGAACCACCCCCGGAGCCTTAATGGCTAAATGTAGTTTCTTAACCCACAATCTTAGTCTCAGAACCCACTGTTAGACAGGATAAATCAGTGGTAAAGCTAAGGGTATTCATATTAAATTATATCTATTTACGTTTTGTCGATGGTCCAAAGAATGTGATGATCCTGATCTTGAACTTAATAAAATGTTGATATTTTTATGTAACAATGTGTGGTATTATATAGAAATGATTAGTTTACAAGGTTGTATGCAATTCAGCCACCAACTGTTTCTTAGGGAATTTGGAGAGCACTACGCTACCATTCAAATATTTTCTTTCTTTCTCTCTGCCCCTACTTCTAATGTTAATTGATTTGCTCCATGAAATGCCCTGTAAAGTGGCCAGATGTTGTAAGAGAATCTTGATAGTATGGGAATTCAGCAGGAGACTCCAGCAGCATAAAGTGATGCTCAAATTTCTCCAGCTCCTAATTTAGCGAAAACAAAGGCTCCCACTTTAAGTGGGATTATGAAAAATCTCCTGGATTTCACTAGTAATGTCTAAGAAAAAGAAAAATTGTCCACTACTCCTACTACTAAACACACAAAACAGGATTTTGTTAACACAGAATAAGTTACTGTGGACTGATAGCCAGGAGATCTAGGTTGATTCTTAACTCTGCTATTGTCTAGCTGTGTGATCCTGGACAAATCAAATGCTCTCTGTGTCTCATGATCTCAGTTTTCCAAATAGGTGTTGAACATGGTAAGTGTGCTTCCATTAGGTATGAACAAACTACTGTGGGGATTTAGGGGAGCAAGTAACACTCCCAGGGCAAGTCACAGATCTCACAGAGGTGGTCCAGTCTTTGAAGGAGTTTTGCATGCTGAAAAAGGGACAGTGATGAGAGGAAAGGATGAGATAAGGGTCATTGTGTATTTACAGCAGTGTTTGTAGTCACAATCAACAGCCATTTGCAGAGATTATCATAAAAGGGGGTGAGGTGTGATGGCATATTCATGGATTAGGGAAAGGCAGTGAATAATTGCAAAAAAATTTGCATAGACAAGGCTGTAAAATGAGTTTTGCTCAAATTATGCAGGACCTTATGTGGCTCACTTAGTTTAGATTTTATCCAGAAGGTAGCAAGTGGCCAATGGCAATTTTTTTTTCTTCTTGTTTCACAGTAGGACAAGATTTTTAACATAGGATGAAGGATGAGAAGGTAAACAATGCTTAGGAGATCAGTTAGGAAGACAGTGCTCTATACCAGGAAAGACATAAGGGTATAGATTTAAAACCTAGCAGATGTTGAAGATGTTCTTAGGGAAAATTAACAAGATATTGTGACTTGGGGGAAAAAGATAAACTAAAAAATCAGTAGGGCTATGGAGTTTCTAATTTGAGAGGCTATACATAATGACATTTTGGTCAACAACAGACTACCTATACCACAGTGGTTCCATCAGATTATAATGGTGCTGAAAGACTCCTATCTCCTAGTGATGGTCATAGCGCAATGCATTACCTTTTCTCTGTTTAGATATATTTAGATACACAAATACTTACCACTGTATTAACATTGCCTACAGTATTCAGTACGGTAACATGCTGTACAGGTGTGTAGCCTAAGAGGAATAAACTACACCATACAGCCTAGGTGTATAACAGGCTCTACCATCTAGGTTTGTGTAAGTACACTCTGATATTCACGCAACAATGCAGTCACCTAATGAGGGATTCCTCAGAACATGTCCCCATCCCATTGTTAAGTGATGCATGATTGTATAGTGATCCTATAGAGACAGATGATCAAACTTGAGCACACGTCAGAATCACTGGAAGGCTTGCTCATGCAGACTGGGCCCTGTCCCCTAAACTTTCAATTTAATAGGCCTTGGTGGGGTCCAAGAGCTTGCATTTCAACAAGTTCTCAGGAGATGCTGCTGCTACTCTGGAGATCACCCTTTGAGAACCACTGATGTAGGATTTAAGGGAGTGGAGAGTTCATTTAAAAGGGAAGCAAGCTGACGGGTTAATTTCTAGGTATGCAATGTTTGAGCAACCTATGGAGCATGTTATACATACACACACATATATAGATATATATACACACAGAGATACATAGGATATATATACGTATCCATATATATATAGGATATATATATATAGTATCCATATATATAATATATATATGGATATACTCATATATAGGATATGTGTGTATATATATCCTTCTATATAATAAGGATATATATATCTCCTTATTATCTCTCACCCCACTAGCTATAAAATCCAAGACAGCAATGGTGTGTTTGGTTCACATCTATATCCCCAGTGCCTAGCATAATGCCTAGAACATATCTGTTGCTCAGTAAAAATCTGCTAAATGAACGAAAGAATGTTGAATTAATCCAGGTTGAGATGACCAGGAGGTAACTGTAAATATGGATTATGAATTTCAGAGAGAAGTGACATCTGTTCACATGAATTGGGATATACAGACTGAAGAAGGATGGTTGTTAAAATGGTCATACTGCCCAAAGCAATTTATAGATTCGGTGCTATTCCTATTAAACTACCAATGAGATTCTTCACAGAACTGGAAAAAAATATTTTTAAAATTCATATGGAACTACAAAAAAGACTGACTAGCCAAGGCAATCCTAAACAAAAAGAACAAAGCTGGAGGCATCATGCTACCCAACTTCAAAATATACTGCAGGGCTACAGTAACCAAAAAAGCATGGTACTGGTACAAAAACAGATACATGGACCAATGAAACAGAATAGAAAACCCAGAAATACGACCACACACCTACAACCATCTGATCTTTGACAAACCTGACAAAAACAAGCAATGGTGAAAGGATTCCCTATTCAAAAAATGGTGCTGGGAAAACTGGCTAGTCATATGCAGAAGACTAAAACTGGACCCCTTCTTTACACCATATTCAAAAATTAACTCAAGATGAATTAAATACTTAAATGGAAAACCCAAAATTATAAAAACCCTATAAGACAATCTAGGCAATACCATTCACGACATAGGAACAGGCAAATATTTCATGACAGACACCAAAAGTAATTGCAACAAAAGCAAAAACTGACAAATGAGATCAATTAAACTAAAGAGTTTCTGCACAGCAAAAGAAACTATCAACAAACAGACAACCTACAGAATGGGAGAAAAATTTTTCAAACTATGTACCTGACAAAAGTTTAATATCCAATACCTATAAGGAACTTAAACAAATGTACAAGAAAAAAAAAAACAACCCCTTTAAAAAGTGGACAAAGGACAGGAACACTTTTCAAAAGACCACATACATGTGGCCCAAAGTCACATTGAAAAAAAGTTCAACAGCACTGATCATTAGAGAAGTGAAAATCAAAATCACAATAAGATAACATCTCATACAATTCAGAATGGCTATTGTTAAAAGGTCAAAAAATAACAGATGCTGGTAAGGTTGTAGAGAAAAAGGAACAATAATACACTGTTAGTGGGAGTGTAAATTCGTTCAATCATTGTGAAAGAAAGTGCAGTGATTCCTCAAAGATATAAAGAGAGAAATACCATTTGACCCAGCAATCATGATTACTGGGCACATACCCAAAGAAATATAAATCGTTCCACCATAAAGACACATACACACGTATGTTCACTGCAACATTATTCACAATAGGAAAGACATAGAATCAACCTAAATGCCCATCAATGATAGACTAGATAAATTGTGGTACATATACACCATGGAATACTATGCAGTCATAAAAAAGAATGAGATCATGTCATTTGCAGGGACATGGATGGAGCTGGAGGCCATGATCTTTAGCAAACTGAAGCAAGAACAAAAAACCAAATACCACATGTTCTGTAAGTGGGAGCTAAATGATGAGAACACATGGACCCAAAGGGGAATAGCACACACTGGTGCCTATCAAAGGGTGAAGGGTGGGAGGAGGTAGAGGATCGGGAAAAGTAACTAATGGGTGCTAGGCTTAATACCTGGGTGATGAAATAACATGTACAACAAACCCCCATGACACAGTTTACCTAAGTAACAAACCTGCACATGTACCCCTGAGCTTAAAAGTTAAAAAAAAGAAGGCAGATAAATTCTTTAGAGCTGATATTTTTCAAATCCTTAAGAAGTCCAGGAGAATTATGTATAAGAAATTCCACTGAGCTCATAAACTTTATAAGTAAGTGCCAATAAATGGTTGAAGATGCAATCCATGTTTCGAGTCTCTCGCAGTCTGAGCAATAAGTATATAACCTGCAAAGCTAAACACCACGTGTTCCTACAAGTGTGGAAACAAACACTGAAGGAAGAACTTCTGCACTTGGAGGAAAACCAGACTAGGTAATCTCTCAGTTCCTTTCCAATTCTAATACAGTGTATATTACGATTCTATGGCTAAAGTGAGGAGTGGGGAGAAATAGGCAATGGTAGGTTCACATGAACTTGAAAGGAGGGATACAGTAGTTGAGTGGGGGCAGTAGAGCCAACCAAAATTTATTTCAAAATGGGAAAGACAAGCATAATAAAAACACAAGAACGAACGAAGATACCACAAGGAAAAGAAACATGTGAATCAGGACACCAGTGAAATGCAGGCCATGACCCCACCCCCAACCTATTGCAAAAAGTGGAGGGACCATTTCAAATCCTAGCCAAGATCATGCCACACACAGCATTGCAAATCAATAGACCAGGCAGCTACTCTTCTATTGTCTCTTCTTCCTTGCTAATTAGAAGCGAATAGATTCTTATGAGAGAATAAAGCTTTTGCTTATCAGAATACCATAGAACATCCTTGTGCTGAAATATCACAGCTCTGGCATCAGAAACATCAAGAAAAGACATATATATTCTAATTCTGGCACTTACTCTCACAATGGATTATTTTTAGAAGGAAAGTACATAAATTAGGCAATATTTTGCAGAGAAGAGAATTATTTTTATCAGTAAAGGAAATTTGTGGCCTGATAGTGATATAACGTGGTCCTCTCAAGTTAGAATATGCTTTTTCCTCTGCTACTGGTTTAGAAATGCCTTAGAAATACACAAAGGATTTAAAAAAAAAAAAAATAGGAGTGCAGTGCCTCGGGGAGTACCGCTAGTTTAAATAACACATGAAAAGTATTTATGAGCCCTTTTTTATGAGGTGGTCAAAGAAAAGACCATCCAGCATGTAACATAAGACTGGCTGAAGAAGAAAGCATTTCCAAACCACATTGGAGAGTTAAGCATGAATGGAATTTTATTTCAGTCTCTATTGCTTATTTAAATTAATGGTGTTTTCAGATGGGGCCTAAATGATAATGCAGATCAAGGTGAGGCTTGCCAAGAAGAAAATATACTAGTCTATTATTCAAAGAATGTTACTAGATAATGCTGAAATAATTTGAAATATATGGGTTTAGCAAAAAGGGGATTTATGGAAGAGAGATGTGGCTGTAACACGCCCAAGTCCATTTCACATTTTGTGGGCTGAGTATTTCGCTAGAGTCAGGGCTTTGGAACTACTCCATGCTCAGCAAATGCGGCTAGGTTGTCTATGGCCTACAAGGTCAGAGCATTGCACACACAGAACCACAATATGTTGTTATAGCACCAGGTCCAGTCGGCTACAAAATGGGCTGTTCTTCATTTATTCAATTGTTCCAACTGACCCCTCTAAAGAGTGCATGCCTTTTGCTTTATTTCTCCTAAGTGGTAATGGGTCTGAGCTAATCTACTCATGATCTACTTCCTGGGCCCCTTTGTGACAAAGAGCATGCCCTGGTGTGTGACAGCTGGCAAAGGTTATGGGTTGTGGATGCAGCCATGGAACAGAATAAAGATAACTGGCCCCTAGAGGCATTAAACTGAGATCCTAGGCCTCATTAATTCCCTGTCTTATAATGAGCATCTGCCCCATGAGTTGTATCAGTAACAAACTGTAATGGTAAAGTGTTCCCTGAGGCCACCAGTTGATTGAGTTCCATAGCTGTGTCAAGAGTATTGATGTGTTCAACCCTTAAATGAATGCCTAATGCTTCTGGTCATTCACTCATTTATTCCACAAACATCAATTAAGAACTGACTACATTCTAGACACTGTACTAGGCTATAGCCAAACTTATGTGATTTTCCACCAAATTCCTTTTGGATACGACAAACATAACACAGTGTACTAAATCTGAAGTTAGCATTTCTGGATCAGAAAAGCAAGCCCCATTTTTTGTTTAAAAATTTAAAATAGAATCCACTGGATCATTAACACAGCATCAGCATTCCTTCTCAAAAAGCCCCCGTTTCAAGTTCAGAAGCATCAAGCCAAATTATATATTTTAGAAACCTCCCACGTAATAGAGACATCATAGAATTCCACTTAGAAAAAGAAATGCAATATTAGACAGTATATGTCATTTGTGTATCCACAAACTAATTATAAATACATAAATAATAAAAATACAAAATAATTTATGTACTCATAAAATATTATGAAGGTGAAGAAAAGAAAATTAGGTGATAGGAAATTCCATTTTCAATTAATTTAGTAAAACCAATCATTTTTCATTCCCTTTTACAGAACTAAACTGATTTTATGATACATTTTAAGCATTTACTTCTTTTTCCCCTTGGTCATCTTTCTTATCACCAAACTTTTGGTTTGTGGTGGTTTGGATAGTTATGGAAATGACTGATGTATGTCATGGACCCTGACTTCTTTCCATTTATAAGGGATACCATCAGCTGGCACGCAAGGCAGCTTGGCACATATATAACCCCCATCTCCTCCTCCTTGGTGCCTATTCTCCACTTCCCCGATCTTTCTTTCCAACCTCCTTGCCAGATGGAATAGTAGTTTACCAGCAGGAGGGAACCCCATCCTGTGACTGCTTCTATGCGAGAACACTGGATATAGAACAAAAAGTTGTCTACTCTTCAGTAGTTGTCAAGCCGAACTCAAGGTAAATGAGCCCTTCTCATCTTGTGGTGGGAATAACTCTCCAAGAGGTACAGGGGAAGTTTAATTTGCTTTTAGTAAGAGCTAATCTGCAATTCCTCACTTTTCATTATAGCAAAGTAATTTTTAAAATATATCCTGCCATACCAAATACAGATCAAATGAAAGCAGAAAGCAGGACACTGCCTCCATTTATTTGTTGCAGTCTTTACTGAGTCTGGTGGAGGCTGAAGTCTGTCTTTTGTGCAGCAACTCACTACAACGTTTACCAGCACAATGCCATGTGATGGAAAGGGTTTTTAATCTAATTGTGGGTTTCCAGCCATATTTGAAAAGCAAAAATTTATGATTTTTTTCAATTAATCTATCTTGCAGTTTGGCAAACAAAGAACAACAACTTCTGCAAGACCATATTTGTTTGATTTTTCCTTGAAAATACACAATGTAATACCTCAAGTCTGCCTAATTAATTGGAAAATTTTTCCTTTTTCTTTCCCAGAGGCAGGCATACTTTCATTCTAAAACAAAAAGCTGTTAATGACTTAATCCAAATGCAACCCTAGTTTCTCCAAGAATATTTTAGATTATCTAGTGTTAACCTTTTTTGGACTGTACCAGCAGCTTAAAAGTTATGAATATGAGCTCCTCCCAGTGTTTACCCAAGAAGCTACTTCAGTGCATTTTCATAGGTGACAGAACGTTGTTCATGAGGTAAGCCTTCCAGCAGTATCAATTAGTGATCATTTTAACTATGAAGAACACACATAAGGTCTTGGTTCCCTTGACAACTAAGTCTGAAGCAATATTTTTTTTGATATATAGTTTTCCTATTACGGATATCTTGCAACCAAGAGCAGAATTCCAGTTCATACTCTTGACCACCGAAATGCCCTGATTCACTTATTGTACTACAGAATGCCTATTCTATGTCAGAACTGTGCTAGGTACTGGGCTATTTGGGTATACCAGATGGCAGAGTTGCTCCAGTACCTAGGGACCTCTGAAAATAGAACAACCTGACTTGTATTAACAAGGATTAATCAAGATTCTTCTCTGCCTTGGCCATCATGTCTGGCAGTTCTATGAAATGCTGTGATAGCCTATGGACTTATCTGTAATAAATTTGGAAAGAGAGCCACTGAGTCCCTGATTCATTCATTTACTTGAAATATTTGAGTACCAACTTTGGACCAGGCACTGTTCTAGGTCCCAGGGCCATTCTTCTTGCAGAACCTGCACTCCATATCCTTAAATTTAATAGCATTTTATCAAGATGATTTTCTACAGACTCAACAGAGGTTGAAAAGACCTCTGTTGTCTGAAGCCATGAACTGTTATTTGTACTGATTGTATTAGTGATATCTATTGGCACATATAGCATAAGGAAAAATCATTTAGGAAGCCACCCTTCTGCTTTCTGAGACTTATGGATGTACAGTTCCATTGACTGAGGCTTGGTTATGTGCCAGTGGAAATATCCAATTTGAAGACTGAAGCCAGTCCTGCAGAGTCACCAGAGGACTTCATCATGGGCAAGGCCATCTCTCTGCAAGGCCTCCAAGAGCTCCAGCTACCCCTGCTCCCAAACACATATGGGTCTGCTCCAGCACTGAAACATGGGATAGGAAGCTGTGACAAAGGCAGGAGGGCATTTAGTAGATGTATTACATTTGCAAATATCCCTTAAAAAGCAACAGTGAGCTTGAGGCTGATGGGCAATAATTTTTATTGCATTTATTATCATTCTGAGCAAAATAAAAAGTAATGTGAGAAACGCTGATTTATAAAAGGACTTTGTGATCACAGCAGTCTAAGTTCTCCTTCTGACTACACTGCCTGCCACCTGAGCATTCCAACCAAACTCCTTCATCTCAGAGTCTCCATTCTCCTGTCTGTAACATGAAGACTATGGTGCCTATGCCTTCGGATTTTTCTGAGTAAGTCAGGAGAAAGTGCCTATCTTGGTGCCTAATACAAAGTAGGGGCTCAAACGTGTTACAAATCTGCCCCTTTCACACTTTATATAGTGTAACTTTGTGACTTTATGGATGACTGAGAAGTAACACAGCATATCCACATCAGAGTTCTGTAGCGTACAGTAATGTGAAAGTCTCAACATACTCATTCACCCTATTCAATCATTCTACTAACTAATGACCATGTTCTGTGTGAAAGGCACTGTTTCAAGGAGGACAACTGACATCAAGATTTGTGTTATCACAGTCATTTAATTCCAGATCTGTACTATTTTTAGGTAAAGCTTTGAATCAATTGCTTACCAAGGATATTTGAAGAAAAAAACAGATTTTCTTCTATACTTCCTATGTATGTCCATTTTCTTTTGTTTGTTTGTTTTGTTTTGTTTTGTTTTGTTTTTCTGAGACTGAGTCTTGCTCTGTTTCCCAGGCTGGAGTGCAATGGTGCGATCTGGGCCCACTGCAACCTCCACCTCCTGGGTTCAAGTGATTCTCCTGCCTCAGCCTCCCAAGTAGCTGGGACTACAGGTGCGTGCCACCATGCCCAGTTAATTTTTGTATTTTTAGTAGAGACAGGGTTTCACCATGTTGGCCAGGATGGTCTCGATCTCTTGACCTTGTGATCTGCCCGCCTCGGCCTCCCAAAGTGCTGGGATTACAGGCGTGAGCCACCGCACCCGGCCTGTTCAATTTGTTTTTAAGAGGTGGGATTCCAATCTCACAGTTAGAAAATGTGGTATTCAGGGTAGCAGTTATAATACTGTGACTATATTTCTCAAGCCATAAATTGACATGTGGTCTGACAAGCATAAAGTGTACTTCTGGAGACAGTGGGATAGAATATTTGAAATCAGAACTGGAAAATTTGGGACATATGAAGGCTATAAATAGTGGGCAGAGACTGAGCTGGTTCCAGCAGAGACTTGATTCCTACTGAGAACCACATAATTAGCCAGCCCCCATTTGTTACACATATAAATACTGGTACATAAGACAGGCAATTTAAACCAGCAGAGTAAACAAGCCATGCCTGTGCCAGAGGGCCGCCTGGCACACACATTGTTGTTCCCAGAGGTCTACAAAGCCCTATGCAGGATGAAGCTGCCTTTGAGGAATTGACAATTCAGCTGAGAAATAAAGCCAGCGCACTGATATTGAGAGCTAAACACACCCACACACTGCAGTGTGTTCACTGACATGAAATGGTTAATCTTCATTGGCGCTTCCTCCTACAGGAGGGTGATTTTACACAGGAGATTTTAAGACATCCATGCTTCTTCCCAGTGGGAGAAACTACCTTTTGCTCAAATCCATCAAGAATTCATTTCTCCTACCTAGGCTGACAAAACAATACTGGGATTAGAGCAAGACAGAGAGCTGGAGCCGGGAGTAGTAGCAGGCAGCAGGCACTTCACAGAGCATCTTTCAGGGGATTATCTTTCTTTGTTACTTTCACATTATTATTAGGACTAATGGATAGCATCTCTCTACAAAATATAAGACACCTGAAGCAAGACTTTGACTGTTCCAACACAGGATGACAATGAAAAGGAAGTGTGTGGGGCACAAACTTATCCAAATAATGATCAAAACAATCCCCATGGTGAAACTATGAAGATGAAGGAGGTTGCTTGGAATGCTCCGGTGGCAGGCACTGTAGTCATAGTTGGTACCTATCAGTCACTCTAAGAGCCTTGAATATGTCCTCTCTTAATCTCAACAATCCCTGTTGTCATCTCATCTTTTACAGGGAAGGGCATTGAGGCTGAGAGACATTAAGAGACACTTGCTGAAGTTCACACAACTTCCAGTAAACCGTACAGCCCCAAATTGAATCTAAGTCTTCCAACTCCATGATTCTAAACATAACACCCATGGCAAGAGGAAAAATTTTGTGAAAGGACTCATCCATTTCCAACAAAGGACCAGAGCAGAGACTATTCTCTCAGCCTTACGGCTCCTCACCACACAAGCATCAGAATCACTAAGGAACATCTTGGAAATATTGATGCTTGGGGCCCATCCTGCAATTTCTGATTCAGGGGCCTGAGCATGGGCCTGGGTCTCTGGATTTTGAAGAAGCTCCTCAGCCTATGCTGGTGATTTTCCTACAGACTTATTAAAAACTTTGACAAACCCAGCTCTACCTGGCTGAGTTTCCACTTATTTCTTAGTGAGAGGGATTACAAGTCTGCATCTAATGTTACTATTTAGTATTTGTTGGTTGCCAAGTATAAGTCCACCTCTGATGAACATGCAGGAATGGCCAAATAGCTCTAATTTCTTGGTAGTGGTTCAGGCATTCTCCAAAAAATTTTGAGTTTTTCATAAAATTCCATAAATTTCATAAAATTCTCTAGTTGACACCTAGAGATTTTATGTTAGGTTGAGGTCTACTCTGGGTGACACATTCTTGACTACTGAAATAAACTAATATCAGAATAAGCCCAAACCAGGCTAAAGAGCACCCTCACAGAATGCACTCAGGATGGCCAAGTTTGTGAAAAAACTAGAGGCAAGAAACAGCAGCCAGGGGGTAGGTATAGCTATGCAAACACTATGCAAACACAACTCAGGTGGCTTTTGCTAAATGGAATATATAAATTTAAATATATGGCACACATATTTCCACTAACAGCAAATTCCAAGAATACTAATCTCTACAAATTACACAAAATAGGAAGGCAGATAGGATGAAGAAAATGAGTCCATTTCCAAAATCTTCATTTGAAAATTTTTGGTCTTCTACCACAGAGATGGGTATGACAGAAAAACATTGGACCAAAATATTCAACTCCATATTTCTGTAAAGCTCGAACCTCAGAAGTTATCTATTGTTTAATGTCTTTAACTCCATTCCCACTGAAAAATGGAGTTAAACATGGTACACTGGGCTCTTGGCTCAATGCTGGAAAAGAGAATGGTGCCAAGGACAACTTACATTTCTGACCTGTCTCTGCTGCTCAGTGGTTTAGGTAAAAGATTTGACCTCAATGCCTCCATTTCTCAATCTGAAAATCTGAGAGGAAGGAGGAGGAATGTTGGTAGATGAGAAACACCACATTTGTACTATACTTATGCTCTAATTGCAAACTACCCACAGCTATGTATATTGTTTTATGTACTTTATAAGAGTCAGATGTGGAATTCCCTGTGGTGGTGGTTGTTTTAACTCTCTAGAAACTTGAAGGCAAGTAAGAACTAAAAAGAAACTCAAGAAATAGACCTTAAAAATTAAATATTTTGAATATTTTCCTTCCTAATTTGTTTTGTAAAGAAGTAGAGTGCAGACTCTCCTCAATGGAGCGCTTTCAAGTGAATCATAATCACATGCATGTGCAAAGCCATCGGTGAAGTCTAGATGTGCAATTAAATGCCTAATTTTGCTTAAAGAGCTCTGCATTCTTTACTCCCTGACTACACCCTCAGGAAAACACACAGTAGCCTTCTCTCTTGAGTACTGGTTCTTTAAAGTGTTTATATGCCATGAAAGTGCAACTATGTGCCCAATTAGGGGTGCAATTGCTGGGCTGAAGCATGAAACTCAGCTTTAGCCCCTACCATGATGGCCAATTCTCCAGATCCTAGTTACCAACCCAAAGGGTCATATTAGCTTCCTCTGTCATCCTGGGGCTCGGTGAGAAGCATTAGATTATTTTATTCTTTGCCAGTCTTTGAAATGGTACGAGGGAGAAAAAGTCAAACCAATGATTTTATAGTGTGCTTTCAGAGAGATTTTATATATTCCTCAACCAAATAATTTAAAACTATTCTCAGATATTGCCCTGCTGATGTGGAGAGAGGTAAATATGGTAGGGAATAAGGAAAGAAAAATAGGAATTCTTCCTTTAATTCTGTCTCTTTCTACAAATCCTGATCAAGCCCATTTTCAGCCTGTTGAAGAGAGACTGTGGATTACCAAGATAGACCCACTGCTAGGGAACTACAGCATATGTTCTCAAAAGGTTGTCAGTAAGAATTTGGAATATTCTCTATTTAAAAATCATAGATAAATCTCTTTCATTGAAGGTTTTATATTGGCCATCCCTTTCCTTAAGTAACTGCCAAATCAGGTCATGGCCAGTGGTGGAATGGGCTGGATGAGAAAGATCAGCACCAGGGGTTAGACACCCCACTCCACAGGGCAACCAAGAAGAACAGGACCCAATGGTAGATAAGAGGAAGAAGTCTAGACATGGAGATGTGTACAGAGATTTCTGAGGAGCAGGCAGGGAGAATAAGGGCAAGAAGAGGAGAACTGGTGCCAAGCAACATGTAATAGCCATGGGAGTGAGGTGCAGAACTTCAAGCTCTAGGGAACCACTGGGAAATGGCTGATTTGATTCCTTGTATTTCTTCTTTGGTTCCTCATATCCTTTAATTCTTTGTATTCAGCTTTTCCTCTGGGATTTCCTCTTGGCCATGAGAAACAAGACAAAAACCCAGGTTTTGGGACCTTTTGCCTAAACTTTTACTGTACTCCTACTATGTGTCAGGTGTTGATTATAGTAGTAGGTGTTGATAATATCACAGTAAACCAGTTGATGAAAGTAATAGTCAGGAGGAGATCTAATGAGATGCTTGGACTCAGGGCATCTATTACTTCTACAGACTCAGGGCATCTTTCAGCAGATTCCAAAGTCTAGGATGACATGTAAGTGATTTCAGTTGGAAGAATTCACGTTCTGTTGGAACGGAGCTCCAGCAGGCAAGTCTGGACCCTGACTTACTAGTGTATGTTTATTTCTCTTCCCTCTTGTTTGTCCAGGCTGCTGCATTTCTACATTCCCAGTCTTACTTAAAGAAAAATTTTTTTTAACATGTATTGCCTCATTTCTAGTTGGCAGAGCAAAAATTTCAGCTGTTGATATTTCATGCCTCACAATAAACCAGGGCTTGACCTCTCACTGGCAAGTTGTCCCCTATTGTGTGGTGGGCACACAGCTCTCTGGGCTTATCCTGCAGATTCTATTCTTGCTCTTGCCAGAATAGCTCTGTGTGACTCTGTCATGAATGAATCATGAGCCAAACAGTTGAGGTGGTGAAACGTCAGCGCCAGACCACTCAGAGAGATGGAGTTGTTATGCTTCAACATAAAAGATAAAGATTTATGAAGTAAATAAAAATAATTATTTGGAATTTATCCTTCTCATCAAAAATATGCCACCTTGGTATATAGTATTAATAATATGGAAAGGATCAAAGATCGTTGTCTTTCTTTTGATACTTGGAATTGTGAATGACAAATAAATATGATTTCTATTGACAGAGAGGGAAGGGACAGGCTAGAAAGTGGCTTGCTTTTATGGAAATCAGTGAAGTGCTGGGCAAACCCTTTTGTTTTTGAAGGTTATAATTATTGGTTATTAGTGGATCTAACATTCATATGATTTTTTCCCAACTAAAATATTGAGTCCTGATAGTTACGTGGCTTCCATTAAACTGGAGAAGACATAGAGCTGGAGAAATCCCACAGTGCTGAAACTTAACCAGTGTAATAGGAAATTTGTCCCACAAATGCCGCAAGGCAGAATGCTAAAGTGGAGGTATTTAGTGCCTGGGAAGTCAGAACCATCTAGACCTCAATTCTGTCTTAAAACTTTACCCCACCTTAAATATCCAATGGGTTTAAAAGGACAGAGAAATACTTGGGGTACCTGATACACTATGACAAACAGGCAGCCAACAGCCCTAACACTGCCCCTAGCATGTCAAAGGCTTAACGCCAGACACCTCCCTCCAGGTCCTCATTCTCTCTCCTTTATATATCACGCAGTGGTTTCCTACTGATCTCTCACTCTTAGTATTTTCTCTTCCTCACAGATGCATGTGTCAGAGTAATCTTCTAAAAGCCATCTTCTGTTCATGGCACCCACTTGTCCAATCACCTCAAGGGCTCCTCTTTAATAATAGCAATTGTAGCATCCATCAGTTTACTAGGTTTCAATGCTGTGCCTTATTTTCGTTTTCACAATGGTCCTATAAGGCAGGGGATAGTTCTTCCATCCATTTGATAAACAGGCACGAACCAATCCTCACCGAAATAAGCAACGAGAAAACCAAAGACCAGAGAATTTGAGCAATCTTGCTAAAATAAGCCCGCCTTTTAGCCTTCACACATAGATCTATCCAGTTTGAAAGGTGGGGATCTCTCTAGTCTTCCAGACTATCCCAATGGAAAAACACACACACACACACACACACACACACACACACACTATTTCTTTCGTATACAAGGCCTTCCAGAATTTAGTTCTAATAGATATCTTCAATTGGATCGTCCCCACCCATATCCTTTGCTTTGGTCAGAAAAAAATTACATGAAGTTTCCTAGAAATGTCCAGCCCATCCTTTGTCTGAACCTTTCATCCTGGTCTTACCTCCTAAAATGCTTCTCCCCATCTAAATTCCGCCCACCAGTTGTGAAATGCTAAGGCTAAATCAACCTTTGCCACCAAGCCTTCCTCAAAAGCACACTGCACCACTAACACACCAACTAGAAGTGACTCCTCCCTCCTCTGCCTCCCAAAGGGCCTTGTGACAGTCTCTCGTGGAATGTGTCTGTGATACGTATGAGCATGATCACAAGCTTTGAAGTCAGAGTTCAACTCCTTGTTTTTCCACTTACTACTTAAACCACAGGACTTTGTCCCTACATCATTGTCCTCTACCATTATAGGAATTCAATTACATAACAAATGGAAAGTGCTCAGCACAACCTGCCAAGGAGTAGATTTTCAATTATCTATCATTGTTATTCTTAAAATGATTTGTACCCATATATTATTTCTTCTTCTGATCATAAGGTTGTTTAAGAGGGGAACTACCTTGCTCAGTCTTCCAGCCATGCTGTGCTTAGTGCTGCATGGTAAGGTTTGGTGAATGAAAAATAGACATGATGGCACTTCCAATCTAACCTCAGAACATTTAGGCTGCAAAGGGATACCAAAATTCCATGTAATTACACAGTAAAATTGCAGCAAGTAAATAATGAGACAGCAAGGGTTTAATGTGTTCCTGGGTTATTGTTGTGTCTACTTAGATGAGTAGGGTCCAAGGTCTATGAAGCCACAGTCACAGTTAAAGGAGAGATAAATGCTCAAAATGCACCTCCCACTCTCTGTACATGGATGAAGAAGAGCTTACCATGCTTGAGGAGAATGGCAGTAGCAGGAGAAGCGTCACAGGAGAAGAAGGAATGGTAGCTGATATTTATTGAGTATTTAAATAGGTACCTGACAGTAGCTTAAACATGTGCATTAACTCATTGAATCCTCATGACGGTCATTTGAGATAGCCACTAGTCTCCCATTTTTAGATGAAGAAACTAAGGTAGAGAAAACTTAAGTAACTTCTACAATCTCACAGGAAGTGCTAGAACAGGGATTTGAACCAGGGCCCTTGCATTCAATAGCTATCCACTATATATCACAGGAGCAGTATGGACATTGTGCTGTTCCCTTCCACAGGATCAGTCCAGCCAGACCTCAGCAGAGAGAGCTGTGCCTGATCACCACTCACTGTGTTTACTGGGCTGCTTCCTTTAGTAGACCCAAACGCCATAGAACCTGTGTTTTTACTCTGGGAAGGATAGAAAGAATATTGACATGAGATAGTAATATCTACTTTTAAAAGCCCATAGTTACATGTTTGCACAGTCAGTTTCGAGCCCATGAAGATGTCTGGGACAAAATGACCAACATGGGTAGAGCTACCGGTAAAACCCCGGCACTGTGAGCTTTCTGACGAGTTCATGGTGGGAGGCAAAGCAGGTACAAGCTGACACTAAACAATAAAGAGAAGCAGCCTTACTCCTGGATTAATTCCTTCAGGAAAACAAATACAAGCAATTTGATGAAAGTGTCTTTAAAAGTTACCATTGCTTTAGGCATCCACAACTTGGACAATGAGCCCATTTATGTTGCAAAATTAATATTAAAATTGCTGCCTAAGCTAGTTAACATAATGAGAGTGCCTTCAGACTGAAACCATGAGAAAAAGAAACAGATCCACATAAAAGAAGCCCAGAATGGCTGAGACTATTCATTAGCATTGCTTTTACATAAATCACTCAATTCTTGAAGGGCCAGAGGCTACCATATTCTGAGGCATGAGGCTAATCAATTCAGGAGGAAGAAATTTTACACACCTTTCTTGAATTTGCCACATCCTAGGCTGTGGCAAATCTTTGCTGTTTCACTAAATATATAATAGGTCGACATTCTGCCTAAAGGATAGTCTGTGTGCCAGAGTGGATTCAATATGGTTTGGCTCTGTGTCCCCAACTGAATCTCATCTTTTTTTTTTTTATTTCTTTTTTATTTTATTATTATTATACTTTAAGTTTTAGGGTACATGTGCACAATGTGCAGGTTAGTTACATATGTATACATGTGCCACACTAGTGTGCTGCACCCATTAACTCGTCATTTAGCATTAGGTATATCTCCTAATGCTATCCCTCCCCCCTCCCCCCACCCCACAACAGTCCCCAGAGTGTGATGTTCCCCTTCCTGTGTCCATGTGTTCTCATTGTTCAATTCCCACCTATGAGTGAGAATATGCGGTGTTTGGTTTTTTGTTCTTGTGATATAGTTTACCGAGAATGATGATTTCCAATTTCATCCATGTCCCTACAAAGGACATGAACTCATCATTTTTTATGGCTGCATAGTATTCCATGGTGTATATGTGCCACATTTTCTTAATCCAGTCTATCGTTGTTGGACATTTGGGTTGGTTCCAAGTCTTTGCTATTGTGAATAGTGCCGCAATAAACATACGTGTGCATGTGTCTTTATAGCAGCATGATTTATAGTCCTTTGGGTATATACCCAGTAATGGGATGGCTGTGTCAAATGGTATTCCTAGTTCTAGATCCCTGAGGAATCGCCACACTGACTTCCACAAGGGTTGAACTAGTTTACAGTCCCACCAACAGTGTAAAAGTGTTCCTATTTCTCCACATCCTCTCCAGCACCTGTTGTTTCCTGGCTTTTTAATGATCGCCATTCTAACTGGTGTGAGATGGTATCTCATTGTGGTTTTGATTTGCATTTCTCTGATGGCCAGTGATGGTGAGCATTTTTTCATGTGTTTTTTGGCTGCATAAATGTCTTCTTTTGAGAAGTGTCTGTTCATGTCCTTTGCCCACTTTTTGATGGGGTTGTTTGTTTTTTTCTTGTAAATTTGTTTGAGTTCATTGTAGATTCTGGATATTAGCCCTTTGTCAGATGAGTAGGTTGCAAAAATTTTCTCCCATTTTGTAGGTTGCCTGTTCACTCTGATGGTAGTTTCTTTTGCTGTGCAGAAGCTCTTGAGTTTAATTAGATCCCATTTGTCAATTTTGACTTTTGTTGCCATTGCTTTTGGTGTTTTAGACATGAAGTCCTTGCCCATGCCTATGTCCTGAATGGTAATGCCTAGGTTTTCTTCTAGGGTTTTTATGGTTTTAGGTCTAACATTTAAGTCTTTAATCCATCTTGAATTAATTTTTGTATAAGGTATAAGGAAGGGATCCAGTTTCAGCTTTCTACATATGGCTAGCCAGTTTTCCCAGCACCATTTATTAAATAGGGAATCCTTTCCCCATTTCTTGTTTTTCTCAGGTTTGTCAAAGATCAGATAGTTGTACATATGCGGAATTATTTCTGAGGGCTCTGTTCTGTTCCATTGATCTATATCTCTGTTTTGGTACCAGTACCATACTGTTTTGGTTAGTGTAGGCTTGTAGTATAGTTTGAAGTCAGGTAACGTGATGCCTCCAGCTTTGTTCTTTTGGCTTAGGATTGACTTGGCGATGTGGGCTCTTTTTTGGTTCCATATGAACTTTAAAGTAGTTTTTTCCAATTCTGTGAAGAAAGTCATTGGTAGCTTGATGGGGATGGCATTGAATCTATAAATTACCTTCGGCACTATGGCCATTTTCATGAGATTGATTCTTCCTATCCATGAGCATGGAATGTTCTTCCATTTGTTTGTGTCCTCTTTTATTTCGTTGAGCAGTGGTTTGTAGTTCTCCTTGAAGAGGTCCTTCACATCCTTTGTAAGTTGGATTCCTAGGTATTTTATTCTCTTTGTAGCAATTGTGAATGGGAGTTTACTCATGATTTGGCTGTTTGTCTGTTATTGGTGTACAGGAATGCTTGTGATTTTTGCACATTGATTTTGTATCCTGAGACTTTGCTGAAGTTGCTTATCAGCTTACCCATCAGTGTGCTGTATTCAGGAAACCCATCTCACATGCAGAGACACACATAGGCTCAAAATAAAAGGATGGAGGAAGATCTACCAAGCAAATGGAAAACAAAAAAAGGCAAGGGTTGCAATCCTAGTCTCTGATAAAACAGACTTTAAACCAATAAAGATCAAAAGAGACAAAGAAGGCCATTACATAATGGTAAAGGGATAAATTCAACAAGAAGAACTAACTATCCTAAATATATATGTACCCAATACAGGAGCACCCAGATTCATAAAGCAAGTCCTGAGTGACCTACAAAGAGACTTAGACTCCCACACAATAATAATGGGAGACTTTAACACCCCACTGTCAACATTAGACAGATCAACGAGACAGAAAGTTAACAAGGATATCCAGGAATTGAACTCAGCTCTACACCAAGCGGACCTAATAGACATCTATAGAACTCTCTACCCCAAGTCAACAGAATATACATTTTTTTCAGCACCACACCACACCAATTCCAAAATTGACTACATAGTTGGAAGTAAAGCTCTCCTCAGCAAATGTAAAAGAACAGAAATTATAACAAACTGTCTCTCAGACCACAGTGCAATCAAACTAGAACTCAGGATCAAGAAACTCACTCAAAACTGCTCAACTACATGGAAACTGAACAACCTGCTCCTGAATGACTACTGGGTACATAACAAAATGAAGGCAGAAATAAAGATGTTCTTTGAAACCAACGAGAACAAAGACACAACATAACAGAATCTCTGGGACACATTCAAAGCAGTGTGTAGAGGGAAATTTATAGCACTAAATGCCCACAAGAGAAAGCAGGAAAGATCCAAAATTGACACTCTAACATCACAATTAAAAGAACTAGAAAAGCAAGAGCAAATACATTCAAAAGCTAGCAGAAGGCAAGAAATAACTAAAATCAGAGCAGAACTGAAGGAAATAGAGACACAAAAAACCCTTCAAAAAATTAATGAATCCAGGAGCTGGTTTTTTGAAAGGATCAACAAAATTGATAGACCGCTAGCAAGACTAATAAAGAAGAAAAGAGAGAAGAATCAAATAGACGCAATAAAAAACTGATAAAGGGGATATCACCACCGATCCCACAGAAATACAAACTACCATCAGAGAATACTACAAACACCTCTACGCAAATAAACTAGAAAATCTAGAAGAAATGGATAAATTCCTCAACACATACACCCTCCCAAGACTAAACCAGGAAGAAGTTGAATCTCTGAATAGACCAATAACAGGAGCTGAAATTGTAGCAATAATCAATAGCTTACCAACCAAAAAGAGTCCAGGACCAGATGGATTCACAGCTGAATTCTACGAGAGGTACAAGGAGGAACTGGTACCATTCCTTCTGAAACTATTCCAATCAATAGAAAAAGAGGGAATCCTCTCTAACTCATTTTATGAGGCCAGCATCATCCTGATACCAAAGCCGGGCAGAGACACAACCAAAAAAGAGAATTTTAGACCAATATCCTTGATGAACATTGATGCAAAAATCCTCAATAAAATACTGGCAAACAGAATCTAGCAGCACATCAAAAAGCTTATCCACCATGATCAAGTGGGCTTCATCCCTGGGATGCAAGGCTGGTTCAATATACACAAATCAATAAATGTAATCCAGCATATAAACAGAACCAAAGACAAAAACCACATGATTATCTCAATAGATGTAGAAAAGGCCTCTGACAAAATTCAACAACCCTTCATGCTAAAAACTCTCAATAAATTAGGTATTGAT
Source organism: Pongo abelii (assembly GCF_028885655.2). Lineage (NCBI taxonomy): Eukaryota > Metazoa > Chordata > Mammalia > Primates > Hominidae > Pongo > Pongo abelii. The sequence goes on along the minus strand of NC_071992.2, from coordinate 86,307,526 downwards.
GGGACGTATCTCAAAATAATAAGAGCTATCTATGACAAACCCACAGCCAATATTATACTGAATGGGCAAAAACTGGAAGCATTCCCTTTGAAAACTGGCACAAGACAGGGATGCCCTTTCTCACCACTCCTATTCAACATAGTGTTGGAAGTTCTGGCCAGGGCAATTAGGCAGCAGAAGGAAATAAAGGGTATTCAATTAGGAAAAGAGGAAGTCAAATTGTCCCTATTTGCAGATGACATGATTGTATATCTAGAAAACTCCATTGTCTCAGCTGAATCTCATCTTGTAGCTCCCATAATTCCTGTGTGTTGTAGGAGGGACCCTGTGGGAGATGACTGAATCATGGGGGCAGGTCTTTCCCATGCTGTTCTTGTGATAGTGAATGGGTCTCAGGAGACCTGATGGTTTTAAAAACAGGAGTCTCCCTGCACAAGCTCTTTTTGCCTGCTGCCATCCACGTATGATGTGACTTGCTCATCCTTGCCTTCCTCCATGATTGTGAGGTTTCCGCAGACATGTGGAACTGTGAGTTCTCCGTTAAACCTCTTTCCTTTGTAAATTGCCTAGTCCCAGGTATGTCTTTATCAGCAGCATAAAAATGGACTAACACAGAGTTCATAGGATGAGTGCTTGGCTACCATTTCAAGCATGCAGAAAGAAGGCATTGGGCTGACAATTTCAGTCACTAATTTAGGTCAATTCCTTGACAAGCATTCTTTCATCCAATTGGCCCTAGAACATACATTCCAAACAAGGGTGATAAAGAGGGAAAAACTTCTTTGGACAATGAGAAAATTGTATTCTTTTTAAGTATAAAGCACAGATAAGCCAGGTGCAGAGGCCCACGCCTGTAATCCCAACACTTTGGGAGGCAAAGGCAGGCGGATCACTTGAGGTCAGGAGTCAGAGCAGATCACTAGCTTGGCCAACATGGTGAAACCCAGTCTCTACTAAAAGTACAAAAATTACTCAAGCATGGTGGCAGGTGCCAGTGATTGCAGCTACTCAAGAGGCTGAGGCAGGGGAAGTGCTTGAAACCAGGATGTGGAGGTTGCAGTGAGCCGAGATCATGCCACTCCACTCCAGCCTGGGCAACAGTGCAAGACTGTCTCAAAAAAAATAATTAAAGCACAGATATACACATAGTACATAGACAGATATACAGCATCTGTAGTATTAAAATTCCATAGTTGGTAGAATCATTAGGAAAAAAAACATATCTATAAAAGTTCCTTAGCAGGAGCAAAAGTAAAAAAAAAGGTTGAAAAGCCCTGCAATTGAACCTATGAAACAAAAAGAGATGATCATTCTGAGTAGCAGGGCTTATTGGGAAGTAATAAACATTTCATAGTCCTCAAAGACACACTTAAATAAGGAAGGTTTTTTTTTTTTTTTGTATTGTTTCCCCACTCACAATCAATAGGAAAGTTCATCTGGTCTCGTGCGGTTTTGACCCCATTTCATTATTTGCTTTAAATGTTGTAGTTCGAAGAACAGCAAAGATAGAGTGGGAAAGGCTGAGGATTTTGAGTAAGACAAATCTGTGTTTAAATCTTGGGTTCTGGCACCGGCTCTGAATATTTGAATGAGATTCTTAATCTCCATAATATGTGTAATATATATAGATGGCAAATAAGCATATAAGATGCTCCATATCACGTCATTTGTGTTATCAGGGAAACACAAATTAAAACAATGAAAAACCACTACACGCCTATTAGTATGACCAAAATCCAGAAACATCTATTAGACTAGCCAAAGTCTGGAACACTGAATACCAAATGTTGGTGGGGATGCAGAGCAACAGGAACTCTCATTCACTGCTGGTTGAAATGCAAAATGGCACAGCCACTTTGGAAGACACTTTGGCAGTTTCTTAGAAAACTAAACATACTCTTACCATAAGACCCAGAAATCATGCTACTTGGTGTTTATCCAAAGGAGTTGAAAACTGATGTTCACACAAAAATCTGCCCACAGATGTTTATAGCAGCTTTTATTCATAATTGCCCAAACTTGGAAGCAACTAAGATATCCTTCAGTAGGTGAATGGATAAACAAACTACAGTACCTCTAGACAATGGCCTATTATTCAGCACTCAAAAGAAATAAAGTATCAAGCCATGAAAAACGATGGAAGAATCTTATATATTACTAAGTGATATTACCAAAAGGCTATACACTGTATTATTCCAACTATGTGACATTCTGGGAGAGGCAAAATTGTGGATACAGAAAAGAGATCAGTGGTGGCCAGGTACTGGGGAGAGGAGGAGGGTTGAAGAGGCAGAACACGGAGGATTTTTAGAGCAGTGAAACTACTCTGTAAGATACTAAAAGGGGGGATACATATTATTATACATTCATCCAAATTCATAAAATGCACATCACCAAGAGTAAATCCTGATGTAAACTGTGGGCTTTGGGTGATTATGGTTATCAATGTAGGTTCAATTGTAATGAATATGCCCCTCCAGTGGGGGATGTTGATATCAATAATTAGGGAGGCTATGCATGTATGGGAAATCTCTCTACCTGCCTCTTAATTTAGGTTCCTTATTTGCTGTGAACCTAAAACTTCTCTAAAATAAAAGGAAGCATGTAGACATTTAAAAGTGTATAACTTATTACAAAGCATAAAAGTCCAAAAGATAATCCTCAGATTTCTTAGATCTCCATGAACTGACTTTGTTCAGGGTTTTTTTAATGACATAATGTACTTTTGCCTGCTCTCCAAAGGTGATAATTGTTTAGCTCTTAAATGTTAAAAAATTAAATATTTTTCATAATTATTTCTCACATTTTATCATGACCTCTAAGAAGTTCTGTTTCTAACAGGAAAATTGTGCTAAATAAAATAATTGACCTATGTGGCCACAGATCCAGAAATAAAAATATTTATCTAAACATTATGTAGAAAATAGAATAAAAATTTCCCTGTTGTGTTGGTCGATTGGCCAAAAGGGACATCATTAATCACTTTGTTCATGGTTTTGGAGACTTCTAGTATGTGAGACAGCCTCAAAACAAAATTAGCTGCTATATATTTTTTCATTCAGTCACAATACAAAAATATTTACGCACTTGCACCTCCAAATTAATAATATGTTGTACATTTCCTGAGGAAACGAGTTGCATCCCTTACAGTTTCTGGATTCCCATCCAGTGATAATGTGACGATGATGATGATAATAATAATGATGATGATGATGGGGGTGCTCACTTGCTCTTGAGTGTTAAAAAATAACTACTGATGGTTGGGCACAGTGGCTCACACCTGTAATCGCAGCACTTTGGGAGGCCAAGGTGGGCGGATCATAAGGTCAGGAGATCAAGACCATCCTGGCTAACATGGTGAAACCCTGTCTCTACTAAAAAAAATACAAAAAATTAGCCAGGCATGGTGGCAGGCACCTGTAGTCCCAGCTACGCGGGAGGCTGAGGCAGGAGAATGGTGTGAACCCGGGAGGTGGAGCTTGCAGTGAGTGGAGATGCGCCACTGCACTCCAGCCCGGGCAACAGAGCAAGACTCCACCTCAAATTAAAAAAAAAAAAAAAAAAAAAAAAAAAAAAAAAAAAAAACACTATTGATTAGATAGCAGCTAATAACTGGAGTGAAAACTTATGAAAATCGAAAGATTGATGGTGGTTTTGCACTTTAAAATGTGTCTCTTAGCCATGCACAGTGGCTTACACCTGTAACCCCAGCAATTTGGGAGGCTGCGGCAAAAGGATAGCTTGAGCCCAGGAGTTTGAGACCAGTGTGGGCAACATGTGTGTGTGTGTGGGGGGGGGGGGGGGCTCACCTCTTCAATCAAAAAGATTAATCAATAAATAAAATGTATCTATTAAGGATTTAAAATTCCTCTAGGGCTTAGAGTAAGAAAGCCATTATGGTGAAATTGGAAGTAGTAGAATCAATTCTTTGAAGCATGTAGCCTTACCTAAAATTTCCCCAAATAACTGCATGTTTGTAGCCTCCTATTAGCAGGATGGTGCTGAGTACCTTGGAAGTTTCCCTTCTAACTGGAAATACTTCTAATCCAAACAGGATCCCACAGAGGGAAGCCTACTTCTAAACGCCTCAGCCGGAACCAGAACTTCTTCCAGAGACTGGTCAGCACCCCTGTAATCCTGGTCCTGGTTCCTAGAGAAACTGACAACCAGATACAGCCAGAAATGCCACTGCCATGGCAGCCCGTCAGTGGCTACAGGAGATATAGAAGTCTACCTGGCTCATTTTTATGCTGGACCTGGGGATAGTGCTTCTCTGGAGTTTCTTCATGGTCTCCACCAAGTACTTCACAAACCACCTGGACCGTTCCAAAATGTATTGTGCATTATGTTTAGCTTAGCAGGTATGCCCAAGGCCTTGTCTACTTCCTTGGTGCCCTGCATGGAGTAGACATTCCTTGTACCATCTCTAAACATGTCCTGACCCTATGTGTTACACTGTTCTTTTTTTTTTTTTTTTTTTTTTTTTTTTTTGAGATGGAGTTTCACTCTTGCTGCCCAGGCTGGAGTGCAATGGTGCGATCTCGGCTCACCACAACCTCCGCCTCCTGGGTTCAAGCAATTCTCCTGCCTCAGCCTTCTGAGTAGCTGGGATTACAGGCATGCATCACCATTCCCAACTAATTTTGTATTTTTAGTAGAGATGGAGTTTCTCCATGTTGGTCAGGCTGGTCTCAAACTCCCAACCTCAGGTGATCCGCCTGCCTCGGCCTCCCAAAGTGCTAAGATTATAGGTGTGAGCCACGGAGCCCAGCCTACACTGTTCTTTTCTTGCCTCAACTTCTTCCTTCTCAAGAAAATGCCCTAGTTCCTGTGGATTCTAAAGCCCCAGTGGCCATCCTAGTGTTGTGAGTACTCACAGCCATCCTGGTGAAAGGGCAGCTGGAAGTCTGTGCTTTGGTACCATCTCCACCATCTCCTTGTTCAGGGCCATCCTGCAGGACCACTGCATTGTCTCCACGTCGTGAGTGGCTAGCACCTGGCAGAGATAGTCACATTCCTGGCCATGATCAGGTTGGTATGGTTTTTTTCTCCTGATCACCTGCTGGTTCCAGGCTGGAATTCTACTGCTACAAAGAGCAGCACAGGGTCAAAGACCCTAGAGAACAGATAGTAGAGATGGGCCTTATTTGTCCAGGAGACTCAGGTGTTGACAGAAAGGAGCATGAGATTTCAGCTCCATCCAGCAGCCTTTCTTCAAGAGCTCACAATGATGGCTGATTCAGCCAGGGTTCTCCAAAGATACAGACTCAATTGGAGATTTTATATACATAAAAAGTATTAAGAAATTGGCTAATATGATCATGAGGGCTGGCAAATCAAAATTCGTAGGTCAGTCCAGCAGACAAGAAACGCAGGGGGGACTTTCACGTTATAGTCTTGAAGCAGAATTCCTTCTTCTCTAGGAAACCTGAGTTTTTGCCCTTAAGACCCTCAACTGATTGGATGAGACCCGCCCCCTCAATCGAAAGTAATCTTTACTTAAAACAAGTGATCATAGATGTTTATGTTCATCACATCTATAAAATATTTTCACAACACCCAGACTAGTGTTTGCCCAAACAACTTCTCGCCATAGTTGAGCTAAGTTGACACATGCAATTAAACCATCACAATGGCCATCCTCACGAACATCACTACTCTCTCTATCAGCTTTGTCCTTGCTGCTACCATTGAAGCCCTCCAGGCTGGAACCACTGAGATTATTTCTGGCATCATAGTAGTGCCTGAGTAATTACTTTGTAAAAATGAAACAGATTGGCCATGGAATGAAAAGTCCATGTGGGTCCTTAACAAGCCAGAGACGAAGAATAAGAATCCGTTGATATTTCTCTATGTTTGTCCAATGAGGTACTGCTGTAAAAGAATCTTGTGGACATGAGCAGTCAGTGGCAGAAAAGTGCATGCTTTGGCATAATGCATGATAGGTCAATGGGTCCCATCACAGCATTAAGGAAATGTCCTTCAAGACCTTCTCTGGTTTCATTCTCACCAGGAAGGCCCTTTGACCCTGGGAGGCAGAATTCCTGGATAGTCAACAAGAATATCTGTTCCCACAAAAATATATGCAGTCATAAGAAACTAGTAAATAGATTTCCCTGTACAGGTCAATTAAATGTGTATTTAACTAGAATTCTGACAAATACTCCAAGACTTCACTGTCCCCAAATGCACTGATTATTAAAGTTCTAAACCTCCACAAGAAAATGCACCTAGTATGATCCACCAGTATTACCCAATTTTACTACAAAAAGTATGGGGAAGGAGATTCCCTAAACTCATTAGAATTCATTAAACTTATTCTATTTTCATGAATAATCATGTGTTTCTTAACAACAAGAATACATTCTAAGGAATACATCATTAGGCAATTTTGTCAGTGTGAAAACACTGTAGAGTGTACTTACACAAACCTAGATGGTACAGCCTACTACACTACACATCTAAGCTAGCTGGTATATCCTGTTGCTTTTAGGCTACAAACCTGCACAGTATGTTACTGTACTGAATATAGCAGCCAATTATAACACAATAATATTTGTATATCTAAACATAGAAAATGTACAGTAAAAACAGGATAAAAGATTTAAAATGTTACACCTGGGTAGAGCACTCACTACAAATAGAGCTTGCAGGACTGGCAGTTGCTCTGAGTAAGTCAGTGAGCTGTAGACTTTATAAATACAATATACTTCGGCTATATGGCATTTATTAATTTTCTTTAATAAATTAAACTTAGGTTACTGCAACTCTCTCACTTTATAAACTTAAAAATTTTTAGAACTTTGATACTTTTGTAATAATACTTAGGATAAACTACACATTTTACAGCTGTACAAAAAATATTCTCTTTGTTTCCTTCTATAAGCTGTTTTTTATTAAAGAAGTTTTTGTTTGTTTTAGATTTTTTCTTTAAAAACAAAGACAAAGACACATTAACCCAGGCCTACACAGGGCCAGGATCATCAATATTACGGTCTTCCACTTTCACATCTTGTCCCTCTGGAGGGTGATCAGGGGCAATAATACACATGCAGCCATCATCTCCTCTGATGACAATGCCTTCTTCTGGAGACGTCCTGAAGGATCTGCCTGAGGCTACTTTACAGTTAACTTTATATGTGTACATGCATGTGTGTACATATATGTAAAATAGTTTTATACATATATACATGTATATGTGTATATGTATGTAGGAGTATACTCTAAAATAATTATAAAAAGTAAATATACCATGATAGTCATGTATTATCATAATCACGTTTTTGTGCTGTATATAATTGTATGTGCTATATTTTCATGACTAGCAGTGCAGTAGGTTTGTTTACAGCGGCATTACCACCAACACATGAGTAATATGTCATGCCACTATGTTATGAAGGCTACAATGTCGTTAGGTGATAGGAATTTTTCAGCTCCGTCATAATCTTACAGGACTGCTATGCGGTCCTTTGTTTACTAAAATGTCATTATGTGGCATGTGACTGTATTTAATTTCATTTGTTTATTCATTCCGTACTCCCTTTCCTACTCATAAGTTGTCTCATCCAGACTAAGATTAACTTCCCCCCAAAAATATAAAGCTGTCTAGGCTATCCTGAGCCATTCACCCATCTAGTCAGTCTGGAATTTATCTTTTAATCTTAGCACTTGGTTCTGTCTTAGCTGGTAACCATGCAAAGCTATATGCAAGTTGAGTCCTACAAAAAGGAACTTGGGCCAAGTGATCCAGAGAGGAGGCTGAAATCCAGCCAGACAGTGCTGCACTTGCTTAAGTCATGTGACCAGCCATGGGCTTTATCAGCTGCCAGCCAGTGCCCTTTTTCTAACTGGTCTTCCCAGAGCAGGTACCTTTCTCTAATTAATGCAAAGTTCCTGGTGAGCTGGCAATGGCTGTACCCTGCATTCCACCCCGCTTTCCACCTACTTTAAAGAAGACAGTCTCTTTAATAGGTCAGCCACATCTCCACTGACTAAGGCATCATTTCTGTAAGTGGATTTTCCCTGGAATCTAATGGACAGACACAGTACCCACATCATTGCTTAATTCTGTGGTGCTAAACAGTACCACCCAAAGGGGCAATCTGAAAATTTGTGGTGGTAGCTTTTGGGTTCTCACAGTAATTAGGAGCAGTACTGGCTTCAGCGAGCAGATGCCAGTTCCTCTGCAGTGTCTAGAGTACTCCAGCACAATGGATAATCATCCCTCATCCTGCACGACTTTCAAATGTCCTGTCCATTTTCACAGAGATGAAAAACCCATTCATATGATACTTAATATATGTTTACTGCGTGCTAAGCACTGTTTCAGGTGGTCTGGGTAAATAACATTCTCTGCTCTCCGGGACTTACAAAAACATATTTTAATTTTCTGAGCCTGGAACTTAACTCAGTTTTACATTGAGCAGAAAGTTATTTTGCACTGTTTTAAAATATGATAGTATGTTTTTCAGAAATGCAACCACCATGTAAATCAAGAGAAGATTGTAATTTTTGTTCTGAGGTCCACCAAGAATTGTTCACTATATCAGAAAACCACATCATTAGTTGCATCACTCCTCATGACAGCTACACCACCAGGATAACACATCTATTCAGTCCATGTTTGTAGCTGCAGCATTGACAGAGACCCTAGGACCGGACAAACATTTGACTCCATTAAGCTCTCTCACATAGCCATGTTCAGACATTTAAATTCAGAAAGAGATGTTGTTTTATTGTAAATGGCTTTCCTTTAGAGTTTCAGCTACATTTTAGTTAGAGTATTATATTATTGTTGTTGTTGTTTTAATGTGTGTGTGGTTGATTATACTATCAATGAATCTTACTTCAAGATGGCAAATGTGACGTAATGTACCTTTCTTCCAAGGGGTGGGGGGTGGTCACTGCATCTAAGTTGAAATCAACTCCTTGAACATTTAAATACCTAGCCTTGGCTGGGCATGGTGGCTCACGCCTGTAATCCCAACACTTTGGGAGGCCGAGGCAGGTGGATCACTTGAGGTCAGGAGTTTCAGACCAGCCTGGCCAACATGAAGAAACCCCCGTCTCTACTAAACATACAAAAAAATTAGCTGGGCATGATGGTGCACACCTGTATTCCCGGCTATTCAGGAGGCTGAGACAGGAGAATCATTTGAACCCAGGAGGCAGAGGTTGCAGTGAGCTGAGATTGCCCCACTGCACTCCAGCCTGGGTGACAGAGTGAGACTCCGTCTCAAAAAACAAAAAGGAAAAAAGAGAGAAAATTAAGTGTATATATATTTATTTTTAAATAAAAACATTAAAAAATTTTGTAGTTTTAAATTATTTTGCTTATTTATTTTTGAGAGACAGGATCTCCCTCTGTTGCCCAGGCTGGTCTCAAACTCCTTAGTTCAAGGGATCCCCCCACCTTGGCCTCCTAAAGTGCTGGGATTACAGGCATAAGCCACTGTGCCCAGCCCTGTCCTTCTCTTTCACACTACTCTTTTGATAGCCTAGTAAATACTGTGATATACAATTCAGTATTAATAAATTCATGCTAGATGATAAGGGTATAAGCAAAAGAAGAAAATAAAAATATTTACTATATACAAACATATTGATTAAAAACATAAGGAAGAAATACTTACAACCACTACCAGCAATAATGTTCTCAACTCTGAGAATAGCAAGGCCCACCTTACAAGGTTGCTAGAGGAATTAAGTTATGTGGTATATTACAAGCACTATATCCTAAATATCAGCTGCAGCAGTATTAGTATTATTCTGGGCAGGAACTCATAATGGTATTAAGATGAGGATCGTGACTCAGAAGATGGCAACAGTGAGTCTGTGATGTAGGAGTTAAAAGGAAATTAAAAAATGGTTGTCCCCGGAAAAAAAGAAATAAAACCATGCTGAAACATACCAGGTTCATGAATGGAAAGACTGAATACTGAAAAGATCCGAATTATTTCTATAGTGTAAGAGAGAAGAAGACCCTTTTAGGGAGCAAAGCTGTCTTTTGATAAGCAATGAAATAACATCTTTAGTGGTGAGTAATGAAGCCTCTTTCTTCCCCTTCTCCACTCATCCCTCTCCAGTAACCCAGAGAAAACCCTGATTTAAAATTAAGGGAGGGTGAATAAAGAGACCAGAAAACATGAAGGATCTTGGGGCAGGTGGAACTATGTGCAGCAAAACAGGCAAGAAGTTGTTCTTGGAGACACAAATAGCTGAGAGTTTTAATTGCACTTGCTGGAACTCATCCAAGTAGTTCCTGAAAATTGGTTTATTTTATAATATGAAAATTATATCTCAATAAGGTTGGTTTTTCTAAATGATGTGTATATTATGATTTAATTTTTATAAAACACAATATGCTTAGAAAAAACTAGAAGAAAATATCAAAATATTAGCCATGGTTATTTCTCAATAGTAGGATTATATGTTATTTATTTCAAACAGTCTGGTACTTTCCGGTTCTTATGATAAGTGGACTGATTTTTAATAATTGGAAAAAGTAAAATCTTTCTAAAAGAGAGCCATTTTCCAATAAGCTCATGCTCAGTTCAGAACAGTGCTAACTACTTAAAACCTACTGATTTCATATTCCTATCCATTCATGTGAAATTATCCAGCTATTGTTTAGGTTGCTCCAGTTTTCTTCAGAACCTCTGTTCATCTTTGAATTTAAATACAAATAAAGTGGGTGAATATGTCTGTAGCAAAAATAGCATTTGCTGGTCTTGAGGTAGAAAGGGCAACAAACGGAAAGAGTCAAGACTCAGGTTTCCCGACTGCTCTGCTAAAGAATTCACTGTGTGGCCTTTGGTGAGGCACTTCCCCTCCAGGCTGCAGCTTCTTCAGCTGTAAAATGAGGGCTGTGAACCAGATCATCTCTAAGGGCCCATCTAGGACTGACATCCCACTATTTTATGTGCCCCTTTGGGGAGGAAGAGAAAGAAAAGCAAAGGTATGTTGCTGAGTCATCTCATCATGCACCGTGATAGAAATCACACCTCAGACAACCCCCTTTTCTCTATCGCTCTATTTCATCATCTCACCCTCTCAGCCTTCATTCTGTTGACGATCATCTAGCAGTAAAACTTATTTTTCACTCCCAACACTACAGCTATTCTGGCTGATACTCCAGATAGTTCAATCCTTATTGGTGTCTGATTTTGCTCTGGCTCTCAATGGGGGTCTAAATATTTCCCTCTCTCAACTCCAACTTGTTCCAGCAAACCTTCTACTCCCTCTTTTGTTGAGAGCTCAGCCAAACCCTCCCCATGGGCCTCCTTGCTATTAATAAATGTGCATGGAACAGCATCCATGCTGATCCTACTTCAGCTCTTATAAATCTTAATGCCCTGAAATCTTAATGTAATCACACTCATTTTAAGAACTACAGTCATTTGTCCTTGGCTCAATTTTCCCAGAAATGACTGGCACAGGAAGCTTTTTCGTAAGGGCAGTTGGCTGAAGGCTCACTTGGCGGGTCTTGGGGAATCATTTCAGTTACAGTTTTGTCTGCCAAGTCTGTATTCCCTGCTGACCCAGTTTGGATTTCAAATTTCCATCAAGACCACCTGCCTGGTGTTAATTAGTTATGGTTTCTTGTTTTATATGCAAACTTGTTTTAAAGTCCATGAACTGGCATAACCGTCTTGGGCTACTCCCCTAGTTCTACTGTACAAGCAGCATTCTTAGCTGACCCAGCCACTCATACTCAAATAACATGCCATAGCCAGGATGGCAGAGTATTCGGCAAAAACCTGAGGATGAGGATTGCAAAATCCAAGTAACTCCCAATTTGCATTTTTCTTCTATTGGTTTTTGAAAATTCTTGAATTCATAATTTAGGACAACTCTTTCTTATCCCCCACCCCACACATGTGCCCTACACTCTCTAGTAATAGACATAGGAGAAACTTAGAGAGTCACACAAACCTGTTGCTTTTAAGTTACTCTAGATATCTCTATAGTTTTCACCCACTTATAGGGTATTTACCAATTGCTGATTATTAAGTCAAATCAATGGTTTTCTATTACTTTACCAGGAAATGGGGTAGGATATATTTTCAGACTTACTAGCTTTCCTGTAGTGTAGGAAGATCAAAGGCAAAAGTTACTTTCCTTCACTGGTGTGATCATGCTTTCAGAAGACACATTCTGACCAGATAACTTTCAAACATTTATTCTAAATTTTTCTTTAACCCATGGTACAAAGTAAACATAAGCTCATTAAAATGGTGACCATAACAGCCTAGAAGAAAAAGATCTCACATTGACACATAAATGAAGTGAACAAAACCTTTGAAAAGTATGAGAATCCCTTTTTTTCTCAGGTGTCAAAAAATGAAAATTGAAGGCCAGGTGTGGTGGCTCATGCCTGTAATTCCAGCACTTTGGGAAGCTGAAGCGGCAGGATCACTTGAGCCCAGGAGTTCAAGACCAGCCTGGCCAACAGGCTGGTGAAACCCTCTCTCTACTAAAAAATACAAAAATTAGCTGTGCGTGGTGGTGCATGCCTATAATCCCAGCTACTCAGGAGGTGATATGATTTGCCTGTGTCCCCACCCAAATCTCATCTTGAATTCTGACATGTTGTGGGAGGGACCTGTTGGGAGATAATTGAATCATGGGGGCAGGTTTTTCCCATGCTGTTCTCATAATAGTGGATAAGTCTCATGAGATTTGTTAGTTTTAAAAAGGAGAGTTTCCCCCGCACAAGCTCTCTTCTCTTGTCTGCTGCCGTGTGAGATGTACCTTTCACATTCTGCCATGATTGTGAGGCCTCCCCAGCCATATGGAACTGTAAGTCCATTAAACCTCTTTTTTTGATAAATTGCCCAGTCTCAGGTACGTCTTTATCAGCAGCATGGAAACGAACAAATACAGGAGGCTAGGGCATGAGAATTGCTTGAACCAAGGAGGTGGAGGTTGCAATAAGCCAAGATGGCACCACTGCACTCCAGTCTGGGTGATTAGGTCATGACAATGGAGCCCTCATGAGTGGGATTAGTGCCCTTATAAAAGAGACTGCAGAGAGAGCCCCACCCCTTTCATCATGTGACATTACAGAGAAAAGACAGTCATCAAGGAAGCAGGCCCTCACTAGACATTGACTTTGCTGGTGCCTTGATCTTGGACTTCCCAGCCTCCAGAACTGTGAGAAAGACATTTCTGTTGTTTACAAGCCACCCAGTTTATGATACTTTGTCATGGCAGCCCAAATAGACTAAGATATTGTGATTTTAAATCCAGCAGTTTTCACATAATTTTTGAACAACATAAATGGAGGTTGAAAAAATTAACTTACATTGTTCTCATTTTTATATTAACTTAAATTGCCTGCCATAGAAATTCCTCAACACATTTAGAAATGTCCACGTAGAGAAGTGACAAGAAAAGTCATCTTCACGAAAATGTTGCTTTTTTTTCATGTGTGCTAGACTATCTGATTTTATGTTCTACAGTGCCAATGACTAAATCCAGGGCTAAAGTGGCTGGAAAGACAGGGTATAGAATTACTTTTCTGTCATAATTTAATGGACAATTTTCTGGGTGCTAAGTATTAAATGGTTTTAGGAAATGATGAATAGCACCAGGCTCAAGAATTGGAAGGATTCCATTTCTCCAATTGCTCTTGTTTTGGATCCACAAATAACCAGGGATTAGCTAGCAACAGGAAAATCCATTGGCCAAGGCAACCTCATCTTCCCCTCTGGGGAGAACCCAGACACATATCCACAGGATGCCCCTGGATGAGGAAGTAAAGCAGCTATGACATGCAGGTAAGATCACTCTGCTGGACCCGAGTCCACTGGAAAAAAGCTAGTTTGGTGCTAGATGATAAACATAAATATATTGTTATCTAAAGGCAAATGCTCTTTAGTCTTGAACATAAATGAATTATAAAATGCAGTTTCCTGAGCAACCTTTTGGGGGGTAAAAATACTAACATGCCCTAGACAATATAGTTCATATGTGTTTTCATATATCATGCATGCTAATTCATAATATGTAATTTATACATTATGCATATTATTATATATTCTTCTAGAGGTAATTATAGATTTTGCTAAACAATTGCTTACACTATATTGTAAACAATAGTACTGGTTAGATGATGTAGCTATAAAAATTCCCAGCACAGAAGCTGTTTTTAACTTATAGAATCTATATTGATCCCTTTAATAAGATTTTTTTAAAGCAATGCTGGTATGATTAGAGAGGAAAAGAGCTATTCAGTTCAAATTATAGTATTAAATACCTTCACTTAATCAATATTCTCAAGGACAGATATATTTGCTTACTTTCATGAGAAGCAATTGAACATAATTCTGTTGCCATATGCCAGGTACAGTTGTATGACACATCCATTTTTTTGCTGCTCCTGCTGCTCTGAGCTAAATTCTTTTACCTTCTGAGAACTGACCAAATTTTCCTTTTTAAGATGTTCCTCGCCTTTGTAATAATCATTTTGCTGTTAATTTCCCTCTTAAATCACTTTAATATACTGATTTCAAACTTTATAAATTTATAATTTTTGCCTCATTCATATCAAAGGCCAATCTGTCATTTACATAACAAAAGTGTTACGTTTATGTTTGGATCCTATTCACCTTCCCATTACATCAAGGAGTATCAGGTTTGTTACTTTAAAAATATCATTCTTTATAAGCATGTTATTTTCAAGTTTCTAACAATTAAATATTTTATTTCATACTTTGCTTGAAAGTATGAGGCAAATAGTTAATTTGTCATGAAGAAGCTACTATTTGACTTAAGTTCAACTTGTATTTCAAAACTTTCAGATTAAAAATATCATACTCCCTTAAGAGGCTGCCTGGAGTGATAGATGGAGAAATAGATAGATATCTCTTTTTAAAATACAGCAGATTCGGTAAACAAAAAGAAAGTATAGTTAAGAAACTCCAAGAGCTATATGAATATGTTATTCAACATTAATTGAATATTGATGAAGAAGGAAGAGGAAGCTAGAAGAATATGCTAATTAAATGTATACTGTCATTGGCTAAAAGAAGGATAATCATAGCATTCATAATTTTAGCTTTATGGATGGGGAATAAAAGAGAGGAGAAGCCACTTGCTATAGATAGGAATTCTTTCTTGGCCATAAAGAGACCAGTTAACTGATAACAGCAATAAATAGCATTAAAAAGCCAACCAGCAGTAAAACTACAAAGTAGTAATTACAGCACTATGAGAATGTCAAGTATCTGGCAAGAATCTGGGACTAGGATCCAAGCTTGACACTCAAAGTGATTACTGATTTGTATGATAATATTTGTGTTTCTTTAATTCTTGGTCTGGAACTATATAGTATCTCTGAATTTCTAATTATAATAAACTGTTAAATATTTAAATTTTCTTAATGAAGAATTTTATTTTTATACCAAAATGAAAACAGACTAGGTGTTGTTTTAAGTCTCTTGCCTGGCCACACTTGAGGAAGCCCTAGCACTTTTGCTTGTGTGTTCTAACCCGATGTACTATATGTACATAGGTAACACATTAACTGCAGGTAAAACATCTAGGGGGATTCAACAATCTCCAAATGAGCTGGCTTTATGTGACAGCAAATTTTAATGACAGACAAATGAAAGAATGAATAAACTCACAGCCCATTATGAAAACCACAGAAGGTAATGTACTATCATTTTTTGTAGCTTAAACTGCCACTATCAAAAGGGTCTTTGAATATTTTTTAAGAAATGATAATGATTTGTTTTTAATCCACTGTGGGTTTTCTAAGTCTCCCTGGGGATCAATACTATACATTGTCAAAATAGCATCTCAGCATGGCCCCAAAATGAATCAACCCACAAGGAACTTGAAGCTATGAACACCTGTCTCTAAGGACAGGGTCAACTAAGGTAACCAGGGTCTAAGAATACACACTGAGGTTAAAAAATACTTCTTTTAAATACGATTTTCAATGAGACAGCGATCTGCAAATTTTTCTGTTTTTCAATGCTAGTTAAATTTTCTGGGCAACAGAGCAAGACTCCATCTCAAACAGAATAATCAAACAATTCTTCAGGAACCTGATCTCAATGCTGTACCTCATACATATAATCCAAATGCTTATATCAATAAAAATCCAGGTAATATGCTTTATACCTAACAAAGTGATCTAGATTTCTGTAAAACCTAAAGCAATTTCATAAAAGTCACTATTGTTGGGACTTAGGGTGGTTTTATGCTACAAAAAATATAGGGCTTTTGAAAATAAAAAAAGATTAAAAAATCAGAATTACTTTTAAATATCCAAAAGTTCAGATGCAATATATAGCAATTATTTCTGAATGCTACTTAGAAAAGCAAAACTATGTCCCGTTCTGTCTGCCTTCTTTCTGCCCTACCCACCACTATCTCTCACTTTTTCATTCATCCATGGAGCCTGTCTTTAAACATTTAATACACTGGTTTATAGGACAAGTTAGAGTCCTATAAACACTGGTAGCAGCAAAAAGCTAAAACATCTAGGATGCTATAAAAGGTATATAGCTTCGTTATCTATGTTCAGGGAAAACAGAGAAAAAACAATGAATTCCAAGCACTACTTAGTTGTCAAAAAAACCAACTCATCCAAATTAATTGTGTCATATTGAATACAACAAATCACTGGAGCAACCACCATTGTCACTTCTTAATTGTCACTTATATTACACAGACTAAGAGACTCCAAAATTTGGCTTAAGCTTTAGATGGCCTTTCATTAAGAAAAACAGTATTTATAAATTTAACAAACACAATTCCACTATATACAGAATTTTCTACTGTCTTTTAAAAATGACTTTAAAAAAAAAAAAGAGAATGTCTCATGCCTCTAGATTATGAAGCATTAAAAAACCTATTTTCCCTCACGTTTTTATTGATTAAAAATAAAACCATAGTTTTGATCAGCTTTAATAATAAACAGGCCAGGCATTACAGCTCATACCTGTAATCCCAGCACTTGGGGAGGCTAAGGTGGGAGGATCATGTGAGCCCAGGAGTTCGAGACCAGCTTGAGCAAGATGGCGAGACCGTGTCCCCACAAAAAAATTTTAAAAAACATTAGCTGGGCATGGTGGCATGCGACGATACTTCCAACTACTTGGGAGGCTGAGGCAGGAAGGATTCCTTGAGCCCAGGAGTTCAAGGCTGCAGTCTGCTGTGATTGCACCAGTGTATTCCAGCCTAAGTGACAGAGCAAGACTGTCTCAAAAAATAATAATAATTTTTTTCAGGAACCTGATCTCAACGCTCAACCTTATACATACAATCCAAATGCTTATATCAATAAAAATCTAGGTAATATGCTTTATACATAACAAATTGACATAAGATTTCTGTAAAACCTAAAGCAATTTCTAAAAGTCACTGTTGGGATTTGGGATGGTTTTATGCTTTTCTTCTATTAATCCACCAGTGGGTGGGATCTATCTTTTTATGTGAAATGCATGAAAAATATTTGACTGGTTATCAATTCATTATGAAAGCAGTTACATGGTTTTTCCAATGAGGTTAGACCAAAATGATTTTGGAATTTTCAGAATTTGCAGAAATGGAAAGAAGCCTGACCAAATCTGAATTTGCTCAAGGAATAAGAAGAGGGACTGGATGCCATTCTGAAATGTGTGTGCCTGTGTGCTTGCCAGGCTCTCTTCTGCTTGCCAGCTGCTAAATCTCCCAAAATGTCATCCAAACTTGATTAAAGACAGCTTCCTCCAAACTCACTCTTTTAAGTGTTCATAATAAAAAAGGGTAAATTCTTCAATATTGTTAACAGAAATGTAAAATAACCAGAGCAAGGTGAAAGGTTGAGGCTAATTTCTCTTTAGGGGAACAGTGGAGTTTCTACCTGTCATTACCACCAGGGTACATAGCACGTACTCAAAAAAAAAAAAAAAAAAAGTAATAGTTATTTTTACCATTTTTTCCTTAACCATCTTATTAAACAAACAGTTACTCTCACAATTTAGCACTCCTATAATGTCAGGCTAAAACCTAGATGGATTAACCGCATTGGTGCCACAGATCATTTTAGAAGAAATCGAACAAAGGCTGCAGAAGCAGCATGATATGAACGGTGCAGGGCATTGTTAGATGGCACCAAGCTCCACTGGACGCCTGACAGTGCCATCAGTGAGGGCTACAACAATGTCAGAGCCCTTCCAGAGGCTCACAGTTGGATGAGAAGACAGACCTATAAACAATTATCATGCAAGAAGCTCTGAAACAAAGGAACCCATGACATTTCTTAGGGTCATTGAGAAAGGAAAAGTTACCAGAGTGGTGGACGGGTGGCAGGTGAGGCAGCTGAGCCTTGAAGGATGAAAACAGCTCTTCAGCTGAATAGGAAACCAAACGATAAGGGAGACAGTAGTCACAATGGAAACAAGGCATAGAAACTGAAATCAAAATTTCCTTATGAAAGGGTAAGCCTTATCTTTGCCTAGATTATTGTAGGGCTGTCTGTACAGCCTCTGGGGTCCCTAAGTTCAGTGTCCCTCCATAGTGCTGCCAACTCACATATGTATAGTCCCCACCTGAAGCACTCCATGGTGTCTCTGTGGGACTTGGGGGGAAAGGGAAACCAACACCATCTTGAAGCTCATGATGCTTATTTTGCCATGAGTAAGAAAGTTCCTTGTCTCTGACCCAGAAGACTTGTGTCCACATCTATGAAGCTGTGGTAGGCAAATCTGTTAGCTGACAATTAGAATAAAATCTCAGGCTGTTCTCAATTTCTGACAGATAGGTGGTAGCACCATGGAGAAGGGTAGGAAACAAAGAAGAATGAAATGGAAATTTGAGGGAAATGATGAGTTTGGTTTGGTTCCTGTTAAATCTGAAGTGGCAATAGGAGGCACAAATTGGTCAATACAGGCCCAAATTTCAAGAGAAAGGTCTCAGCTAGAGAAACATTTGAAAGTTACTAGAATCTTTATGGGAGTTAATACCTTCAGGATGAAGAACTGAATCTGGAGAACACCAGTATTTAAGAGGTAGGTATGGGAATATGGAAGGAGAAATCTCTAAAGACAACAGAATGGAATGGAGTGAACACACTGTCTCTCAGATGCCAAAACAGAAGAGAGTTCCAAGGAGAAAGTAATCAACAGTGTAATTCAGAGAGATCCACTAATAGAAAAACTAAAATCCCACTGGTTTTGGCACTCAGAAAGTCATCACCGTCCTTGCATGATGTGCTGGTCCTGGGTTTGTTAGCCCTCAGATTCATTCCTACCCTTCCCCTCATTCTATGTCCAGGGTGGCTGGCCCTGCAGGATGCACTTCCCAGGCTCTGGTGTCAGCTGGTTTCCAGCTGGGAGGCATGGGTGAAGGCGGCAGAGAGGACAGATATTTCTGCTTCTTCTCTCTCCCTGAATGGCATGTCTGTAGTTTCCTGGCCTGAATCCCCACTGTGGCTTCAGCTACCACTAGCAGGCCAGCCAATCCAAGGTCCTAGCCTTTGTTGGTGATCCCAGACCCAGTGTGTGAAAATGCCATTTGCACTTTGTCCCTCCATTTTAGGTGTAGTAGCAGATTCTGGCTATCGCTATCTCTGGGATACCTCATGATATGGTTTGAATTTGTGTCCCCACCCAAATCTTATCTTGAATTGTAATTCCCAAAGTTGAAGGTGGAGCCTAGTGGGAAGTGATTAGAATATGGGAGTGTTTTCTAATGGTTTAGCACTATCACCCTAGTGCTGTTTCACAATAGAGTTATCATGAGATCTGGTTGTCTGAAAGTGTGTAGCACCTCCTGCTTTGTGCTCACATGCTCCCTTGCTCTTGCTCTCTCCTGCTGGCCATATGAATATGTGCCTGCTTTGCCTTTGCCTTCTGTCATGATTGTAAGTTTCCTGAGGCCTCCTCAGAGGCAGAAGCCCACAGAACTATGAGCTGATTAAACCTCTTTTCTCTATAAATTATCCAGTCTCAGGTCGTTCTTTACAGCAGTTCAAGAACAGACTAATACACCTTGCCATCCTCTGTTTGGTTTCTCAGTTCCTCCACCTCCTATATAATCAATTTCCCTGCATTATATTTTCTTTGCAAATAATGGAAGTAGTTTCTTTTTGTCCAGTTGGATCCCAATTAGTGCAGTAGTAAAAACAAAAGCCAAATATTATGAGAGAAAGAATGGGAAAAGATATTGAAAGCCAGCAGTCTGGATTATTCTTCTAGGGGTTTGGGTGAAAAGACAAGAGAGACTTGACAGTAGCTAGAGCAGACCTAGGTCTTTTTGTTTGGTTTGGGGTTTAGATTTGTTAAAATATGAGTATGTTTTTAGACTGAGAGAGTCTGAAAAGAGTGAGAGAATAAAGGTAGAGTAGTTGAGGAAGTCTGATTAACAGAGCAAAGACCCAGAAAAAAACAGAAGGCAGCGAGGGGCTTCAAAGGATTGAGGTAATAGGTTGGACCTTGAAAAGGATGATAGAGGGTTAATACTCAAACTGGCAAGAAGACAAGGATTGATGTGGCCATAAATCACCTTGTAAATAAGGTGGATAAAATTTTCTGATGGCCTCATTTCTCCAAGAAGTTTGAAGCTCTGCTAAGATTAGAGGCAGAGAGGAGGCTGCAGCAGAGCAGTGATGGTTTGGAAGTGTTCTGTGCCAAGTGGGAGTGGGAGCTGACCAGTGATGTCTAAAAGGATGAATGGGTGATGCAGAATGCTCAGCTGAGGGAGGGGACAAGTAATTTTAGTGATGTTAATCAGCATAGTTTTATAGTTTGGGGTTTTTTGCCCTCTTTAAATACCAGTTGCCTCTGTTTGGAAGCAGAAAGGTAAATCCAGGGTTGGGGTCTTGCCAGGTAAGCACTGGGGGAGGACAGGGCTGCAGGAAGTTGGTGGGGAGGCAACAGTTTTGAGGGACCTCCAGGAAATATGGGCAGCACAACCAGTAGGAAGAAAGTACAGGGTTGTAAAGCCAGGAAGGCCTGACTTCCTATCCCAGCTCTAGGACCATGGGCAGATGATGCAGCCTTTCCAAGCATGGGTTCCCTCAGTCAAAAAAATGAAGATAACAATAGTCCCTCAAGAGGTAATGAGATTAAATAGTAAAATGCTTGTGGAGTGCCTATTAAAGATGCTGACACACACAGAGGACTCTCTGAGGGGCAGTGGAGCCAGGCATCCCCACTAATCAGATACCTATTTGATCTTGAGATCTTTGGATCTCTCTTAGAAAGCAGGTCTCAATCAGAGGATAGTTCTGAAACTACTCAAAAATAGATAATGTAGGTTTCCAAAACAAGCCCATTTCAGGCCTCTTTGGCTCCTAACCACACAGAAAGATTCTAGCGAGACCCTGCTTCACTCTTAATAGGGGAGAGCTGTCTGGGTGTTCGTAAGGTAAGAATCTCTATGGAATATAAGCCTCTGGAGAGCCACAGACCAGACAAGTTAACCAGGGCACAAAACAGACCCAGTGTGGAAAGGGCTCCTCCCAGGACAAAAAGCCCAGATGAAGAGCTGGCACGGGCATCGGGGAAAACACACATGGGCGCTTTGTCTGGCAGTACAGTTCTCACTCTAACAGCATGTTGGCTCCAACAGCTCTCTCATACAACAGCCTACACGCAACAATTCACAAAGTGACCACTTGGTCTGCTGGTTTCCCAGGTTCCCAGTCCTCTGCATCCTGCCTTCCTCCTGACTCCTCTTTTCCTCATTACCCAACAGATGGGAAAGGATTCCCCATGGAGTCATCATTCCCAGATGCACCAGGAGATAGGAAACCCTATCAACCAATTTTATAACCTCTAACAAGTCGTTAAAGGATAACATTATTGCCCAAAATAAGCATTTTGGAAATAAGCTGCTTGTAGACTTATTTCACTTACACATAACTGCCCTCGCTCTTATTTCCATAGATAAGTAGGAGTTAGAGGAGCTAAACAATACTATAAATTTGCCTATTTTCACCTGCTTTCTGTTAAAAATAACACAAAACTATTCTCAAATATTTGAAATCCTACACAGTAAAGAACTGCTTAATGATTGTGTTCTTATTCCTTTAAGGAAGTTCAATGATATGAAAATGACACGTCATCACTAATTCCTGAGAATCAGAGTGAAAATATACAAAAGGCTTAATGAACAGATGAAGAAAGAAAACTGGTAATTGACATTTCTGGCTAGGGAATATGACAATCAACAGAAGGGCTACTGGCCAAATCTTACAGACTGAAAATGCTAAAAGCTTCACCCAGAGTCAACAAATGCCGTGTTCTAAGGAGAGGCGTCTTAGGGGACAGATCTGTTACTCATCAGTGGGCATGTTTCATCTTACCGCTTATGGCAGGCAAGTTAAAGGAGGCTTTGTGTACCTGCTTTGCAACAGAAGCTGGAACTCTGAGGTGCAGGAAGGCCTGGTCCTGCCCTCAGGCCCTGGAACAGATAACATATACACAGACAGTAAGCGCCTAAAGAGACACACACAGCACAGTCTTCAAACGCCGCCCTTCAGGCAATTTCCCTGCATTTTAGGCTCATTGAAGAAAAGGGCAAGTGAACTACAGGTCAGAAAGATGTGATGGAGAAACGTTTTTTTCAGTTTTGCATTTAACATAGATTTTCCTGTTCAGCAAAGTCTGAAGAGCTTGATATTCTTTCCAGACTCCCTGGGTCTTCCTATAAAGAGAATAATGTGCAGAAACGTAATTTAAAAATTAGTGCGACAGCTAAGTCTCTTCACAGCATGCCCAGTTTACACAATGCATTTTAGTGTCATCCAAAAAAAAGTGAACGTCTGTTCTATGCTCTTATTAGGGAATGCTGTAAAAGGCCACCAGGTCTCTCTGGGAGTATTGGTATGGATAGAGAGGCAGGACAGTGGGAGCTGTTCTGGTGCCATGGCCAGCACCACTGAGCCCACCTTTGGGTGAGGATATGAGGTTCTAATCATCACACTGCGGGAAAAGGTTACTAAAGCTGGAGAGGTAGGGCAGAGGGCAGACACAATGACTCAGACTTTCCAGAATGCACAGCCCATGTGTTGACCTCACTCTCTTGTTGCAAATCAATGGTAGTAAAGACCCCAACAGGAGGAACCTCCTAGAGCCTTTGCTTACAAATTTCAGCATGGGGTAAAAACAGTCCTTCCTGAGTTCCTGGATGCTTAAGGGAAATTTTTTTAACACCTGGTCCTAAAACACATTCAACTAACTCATGTGTCAGTCAAATCCAATCCTCCTCCAGCATCAAAACAATGCTTTTAGCACTACTTCCTTACTCTTTATACCAGAGTGTAACTAGTAAAACTACAAAGCAGAAAACTGACCCCAAAACCAAGACAGCAACAGAATAAATTGGAATGTTCCTCTCTTATATTTTAACATGCTATACTGTTTACCAACACTGAACTTAGATCATTTTTTTCTTCCCTTGTTTCCAGGGCAATCAATTCATTTGGGAGTGGCGGGGAGAGGCACAGACAAGAAAAAGAAAGTTTTTTAAGTGACACATACCATGAAGTCAACCTGAATGAATTTAATTTGCTATGGTGGTGCAACAATGCTCAAAGGGTGTACTCAATCCGAGTTCTTTTTCATTGTTTCTGGTGGAGTAATCTGAGGAGGGTTTCTTCATAATGGTGCCTTTTTCACACAGCAGGCACTTTTGAATCCCACCTGTAAATCAGGGAAATCTATAGGGATTTGTTTGTCTTTCCCTTCCCATCTCTTTTATCTCTCTTTTTCAGTTATTTGTGAAAATAAAATGGTCCTCCTAATACTTTTATGTGAAAGAAAATTGGGTTGTTATACTCTGAAACTGGCACATTAATTTTGACCAACAATTTGCTCACTGAAATTCAATCTCTAAGATATTTATTCTGTATTCCACTGTTTAAAAAAATATCTGCCTGAACTCTGGATCTATAACATACAAAACTGATGTTTTAAATTAAGGTGTAGCATTAACTTCCTTCTCCTAGCCTATAGAGATGTGTGCTATGTACACAGATGAATGAGGCTACATGTCTCATTTAATTTCCTCAAACAACTTAAAATTATCTCCCTGACTAAATATAAACATGAAGTATTTAATTGTTAATGTAAATGCATATTATAAAATTGTGCTGCTATATCAGTCTGCATTGGAACGAATTTCCTATTTGTGTCTCAATTTTAAATTGAGGCTATGGGAAGTTTTGACTTCGGATCGTAGAATCAAGCTACTTAAATCATGTGTACACACATTTGCCATAATTTAATAGCATTTATAATGGAAACAATTATAATGAATTGGTTAATAAACTATGATTTTTTTTTTTTTTGAGACGGAGTCTTGCTCTGTCACCCAAGCTGGAGTGCAGTGGTATAATCTCGGGTCACTGCAACCTCTGCCTCCCAGGTTCAAGTGATTCTCCTGTCTCAGCCTCCCAGATAGCTGGGACTATAGGTGTGCGCCACAACGCCTGGCTAATTTTTGTATTTTTAGTAGAAACAGGGTTTCACCATGTTGGTCAGGCTGGTCTTGAACTCCTGACCTCAGGTAATCCACCCACCTTGACCTCCCAAAGTGCTGGGGTTGCAGGCTTGAGCCACTGTGCCCTGCCAATAAACTATGATATATCTATACAACAGAATACTATCTGGCCACTATGAGTGACAATGTAGAACAAGGTATAATGACACAGAAAGATAATAACATCACAGAGAAAAGAATACCAAGAATTATAAAGGAGTATGTGCAATATCCCGTTCCCTCTCTGTCTCCCTTTCCTACACATGCATAGGATAAAAAGGCTGAAAGAGTTTATTAAGATAACACTAGTCACTACCCCTCAGTGACTACGTTATAAGTGATGTTTGTTTGTTGCTTGTCCGTCCCCAATCTCCCCTACATTTTATAAGGAATGTGCTTAATAAAAGAAATCATTATTTTTCAATAGTAGTTACTTTTTAAACTGAGGTCAGCAGAACCTTCAAATGCTAGCATCAGGCCCATCCACATGCAATATAAGCCCAGGACAGCAAAAACAATTGAATTTAACAAAACCTCAAAAGATTAATCATGAGTTAGGATGTGTGCCAAACTGAGATATGGTAAGATACTGTGCTGACAAAAAATTGGCAGTATTTGTTAGAGAACTAGATTACTGTGAACATACTGCTTCTCTCACTTTTTCTCTTCTCAAATATCCCAGAGGTATCCCTCAGATTGCCTTCTGGGACTGGGGTCCAGACACTTGCTTGACTTGCTGTAAAGGGAGCCATGAACGTATATTGTCCTTAACCTCCTGGAAATACTGTTTGTCATTATTTGTGAAGACCATTTTGATAAAATTTTAGCTGTTCAAGGAATGTTGCAAATTTCTTCATCAAAAAGCCACAGTTGTTATAAAATAAGCATTCCATAAATACTTATGTAGTAAATAAATTACATTTCAAAATGTCCACTCTGAAGGGTAAAACCTCATCATTTACAAAACATATTTAGAAAGAAAGAGGGGGAAGGAGGAAAGAGGGGAAGATGGGAAAAAAGAGTTAAAAAACAGCTTAAAGAAAAGCAGAGTAATGAGAAAATTTTTTTTAAAAAAATAAGATAAGCAAGGGTGAGATTAGGATATTATAATACTCCATATACTTGGTTTAAAATGAGCCATAAAGTTACATGTAAGCTTCCCAGTAGCCACAACTGAAACACAATTAACTCTAATTCACAATATTTTTAAGATAAAAACAAGTTAGAAGCATAACAGAAACAAAGGCCAGACAACAATTTCTCCCATGAATTCTTAATAAGAAAGGCCATGTCATGTCGCGAAAGATACCCTCAACAACATCCCATACAGTAGCTGCATAATTTATGGAGCTGTTTCTTGCAACAGTTCACATTGTAGGTTGACAGTAATATCCTCATTCAGTGTTTATATAAGGAACTCAGCTGGAAGATGGAAAAGCAAACACAATGGTCCAGGTTTGCTGCTCCATAATCCAGCTTAATCTTAGGATAAACTTTTTCACATACAGGAATATGTGTTCCCTTATTACTTTTGTCGACCAAACATTCTGTGATATGATATTCCCTAATACCAAGTGACAACTGCTATTTTATATTTATAGTTAAAAGCAGATCTGTGTGTTCTACCAGTTAGTGTACTAAATGAAAACTTGATATCTTCTCATTCATTCATTTGTTCATTCAGCTGTTTTAAAGTAATTCAACAAACATTTATGGAATACTTGTCTCCCAAGAGTCTGTTTATATGCTAGGAAGTTAGTGGTGACTGAGGCCGACTTGACCACTGTGGTATTCTCATGTAACTGACAATGCAGTTTAGAGCATGGTTTCTCAACAGCAGCACCATGACATTTTGGGCTGGTAACTCTTTCTTGTGGTGTGGCTGTCCTGTGCATTGTAGGAAGTTTAGCAGCATCCCTAGCCTCGACTACATGTCAGGAGAAACTCCACCAGTTGTGAATGTAAAACTGTCTCCACATGTTGCCAAATCCACATGCATGGATTCAACCAGCCAAGAATCAAAAATATTCCAAAAAAAAGTATAATAAAAAACACAAATAAAAATATAGAATAACAACTAATTATGTAGTATTGACATTGTATCAGATATTACAACTAATTTAGAGATCACTTAAAGTGTACAGAAGGATATGTAGATTATGTGCAAATGCTATGCCATGGTATACAAGGTACTTCAGCATTCATGGATTTCGGTAATCTTGGGGGTCCTGGAACCAATACCCCATCTATTGAGGGACAACAGTTTACCAATTAAAATTACATCCATTAACTACCTTGGTGTCATTAAGAAAGTCACTTAATTCTTGTTTCTGCTATCATAAAATCAAGAACCTGGACTGCATGATTTCTTAAAGATCCTAGCAAATTTTAAAATTTTGTGAGTTCATATCTAAATTCATTGTTTTGATTATAGAACAGTTTTCTAAAAGCAGATTTTTGTCATTAGAATAGAACAGATAATTTTATAAAATTTATTTATTTTAAAGGATTGCAGTGTTTAAAATTTAGGAAAAAATAGAGTCTAATAGTATAGAATCTAATACTTTTCTATGTTCCTTGGTTACTTGTCCAACCGATACCCTAACCAAATAGGATTAAACTCTTACGTTTTAGTTTGATAAATTTATTATTTTGATCATCATTATGCTCTTTTTATAAATGATAAAATTGAGGCTCAAAAATGTTAATTTTCCCAAAGTCACAGACTTAATAATTAGCCAAGGCAAAAGTCAAACCCAGATCTTTTGATTCCAAACTGAGGTGTTGGAAGAAGTGTGATAGTAAAAATTCTAGAACACGATAAGTTTTAGGACAGATGTTTGGGAAAAATATACTGGAAAACTGGGAAATAACATGCTAGCACTAGGCATAGATCCCAAAGGAAAGGGAAGCAGAACAATTGTTTACCTTAACCCTATAGTTGTAGGCCCTCCCAGAACATAACCTTCTACTTGATCAAAAAGGGAAATGATAACAGGGTATTTGTTAGGCACCTAAGATATGCGAAAACGTTTATATTTAGTATCTCTAATCCTCACTTCACGCTGTTAAGCAGGTCTTCCCCAGCCTTATGCGCATATGAAGAATCACCTGGGGACCTCATTAGAATAGAATATATATGCTAATTCTGTAGGGCTTGGTTAGTGTCCAATAATTTGTCCTTTTTTTTTTTTTTTTTTTTTTTTTTGGAGATGGAATCTCCCTCTGTCACCCAGGCTGGAGTGCAGTGGTGAGATCTCTACAACTTCTGCCTCCTGGTAAATAATTACGAAGATTATCCTGCCTCAGTCTCCTGAGTAGTAGCTGGGACTACAGTCACATGCCACCATGCCTGGCTAATTTTTTGTATTTTAGTAGAGACGGGGTTTCACCATGTTGCCCAGGCTGGTTGCCAGCTCCTGAGCTCAGGCAATCCATCTACCTCAGCCTCCCAAAGTGCTAGGATTACAGGCGTGAGCCACCGCACCTGGCAAGAATTTGTACTTCTAACAAGCTCCCAGGTGATGCTGATGGTCCTAGGCCACAGATCACATCTTGGGTGACAAGACTACAGAGTATGTAGATCATAATAATCACCTAAGGCTGGGCACTGTGGCTCACACCTGTAATCTCAGCACTGTCGGAGGCCGAGGCAGAAGGATCACTTGAGTCCAGGAATTCAAGACCAGCCTGGGAAATATGGCAAAACCCTGTTTCTACAAAAAAATACAAAAATTAGCCAGGCGTGGTGGTGCATGCCTGTAGTCCTAGCTACTCCAGAGGCTGAGGTGGGAGGATCCCTTTAGCCTGAGAGTCAGTGGTTGCAGCAAACCAAGATTATGCCGCTGCACTCCAGCCTGGGTGTCAGAGTGAGACTGCCTCAATTAAAAACAAAAAAGAAGAAAAAAAGAATCACCTAAGCGGTGAGGTCAAATGTACTTTCCTGGGCCCCATCCCCAGAGGTGTTAATGCAGTCTACAGTAGAGTTTAGGATACCCCTAATAATATGTGGTATAGGCCATTCTGATCCAACGGCCTAATGAACTATGAAATCTGATTCATTTGGATTACAATCCTAGCTCTATTACGTTCTAGCTGTAGGAAAGGACCTTGAGCAAATTACTTAATTTCTCTAAGTCTCAGTTTCCCCTATGTGAAAAATAGGGATAATAAAAAATACTTCATTGGACTGCTCTGATTATCTACATAAAATATCTACCATATATTACAAGTATTGAAGAACCTCTAGTTATTGTGATTATAATGACGCTACTGCTTATTTAAAAGATGAGAAACTCAGGCACAGAGGGATTAACTGACTTATCTAAGCCTACTAATTAAGCAAGATGTGAACCTACAGCCAACTTCAAAACCACACTAATTTCACTGCGCCAGATTACATATACCAAGTTCTAGATATTTCCACTGTATTTGTTAAAAATATCCAAATCATTCTTCCTATGGCCCTATTCTACTAGCTCTGCCAGTCTTTTCCCCACTAGCCTTTGATTTCATCTCCTTGCCCTGAACCCTTCCTCTCAACCCTTTGGATTTTGTTCCCAACGCTTGACCTTCATGGCTTTCCAAGGACCCACTGGTTATTCTGTCTTTCACCATGTGGGGCAAGATCTCCTTCACAGCCCACTTACCCAGTGCAATGGCCACGGTGACCTCTGTCCAACAAGAGGCTTGGACATAAAGAAAAAGATGATAGATATAAGACAAACAATATCTAATTTTGAAGATGCACTTTTTGGATCTTAGAATAATGCACAGGCCCTACCTCTTACCATTCTTAGATCCCACTGGGACATTCTATTTTTTAATACAAAACTCTTGAGAAAATGTCAATCATAGCTGTAAAATATCTGGGAGAGAAGACTTGAAATTATTTACCCATTGTATTCTAATACAAATGGGAAGAATACAAAACATATTAGGAAGTTAACACAATCCCATAAAATACATGACAAGAAAAGCCACAGACTTACATTACTACTGCTCTGGCCAAAAAGATATTTCTTATGGGACTGAGACACTTCAGAATGCTGGAATAACTCAAGATCCTAAACAAGCAAATTGTTTTAGCATTTCTGTTCCAAGCAATAACGTTCAATGGCTGCATGGAGATTATTTTCAATAGAGATTTTATGAGAAAACCATAACTGGAAATAAAAGAAATATTCTAGCCATAAACATGACGTATCTCTTATTGCACATGTTGGTGATGACATTGAATGAGATCTACAAGCAAAATACGACTTATGATGTGTGGTGTCAGCATAATAAAATAAGTCTTTTCCCTCTCAAAGGTCAATTCTTGAGCTTCATAAAGACGTACAGAATTTCATAGCCTGAAAACTATGTTAAGAGGACACTGGGAACCAGATGGCAAAAGTTTCTGAAAGGAAAAATAGTGCCTTATGCCCATGCTTTAATTCACTGCAGCACAAATCAATGTTTGAAACAAACTATTCTAAGTCTTTAAAAAGTTTACACCCTGAATTATCTTGAAGAATGTGTCTATAATGAAAAAAAGTTTGTACTTAAGTTATGTTCCCATTAGTAATTTGCATTTTTCTTGAAAAATGTCTATTTGGATCCTTTACTCATATTTAATTTCACTTTTTTAATTAGTTTTATTTCTCTGGAGAACTCTAACACAATTTGTAAAACTTATACTCTGAAAACAAAACAACAAAAACATTGTTAGAAGAACTTTTAAAAGACCCAAATAAATGAAAAGACATCCCATGTTTGTGAATCAGAAGACTTAATATTAAGATGGTAATACTCCTCAAACTGATCTAGAGATTTAACATAATCCCCATCAAACTTCCAACTGACTTAATTTGCAGAAATTAAAAAGTTGATCCTGTAATTCATATGAAAATGACACACCAAATAACCATAGCAATCTTGAAAAAGTTTACTGATTTCAAAAGTTATGATGAAGTTACACCATTTAAGATAGTGTAAGTTCTAAGGATAGACATATAGATCAATAAAATAGACTTGAGAGTTCAGAAATACACCCTTACATTTAGGGTCAATTAATTTTTTTCAAAGGTTCTAGGACAACTGGATATCCACAAGCAAAGGAATAAAGTTGGATCCCTGCCTCATACAATACATAAAAGTTAACTCAAAATGAATCATAGACCTAAATGCAAGAGCTACAACTTAAAATTCTTAGACAACAAATAGGATTAAATTTCCATGACTTTGAGTTAGGCGATGATTTCTTAGATACATCAGAAATATGGACAATAATAAAAAATAATTAATAAATTGGATTTAATCAAAATTAAAAACTTTTGTGCTTTAAAGGATACCATTAAGAAAGTGATAAACCATAGAATAGGAGAAAATATTTGCAAAGCATCTTCTGATAAGGAACTTGTATCTAGACCACATAAATAACTCTTACAACTCAATTAAAGACAACCCAACTAAAATGAGTAAAGTATCAAAATAGACATTTCTTCAAAGATGATATACAAAAGACTAATAGGAACATAAAAAGATGCTCAATATCATTAGCCTTAATGATTTCATATTAAGGGAAATGCAAATCAAAACCACAATGAAATAGCACTTCACAACCATTATTATGACTAGATTCAAAAAGTATTGGTAAGTCAATCAATTGGATATAACAGACATATACAGACTTCAACAACACAGCAGAATGTTCATTCTTCTCAAGCTCACTTGGAACAGTCACCTCAAGAAACTACATCGTGGGTCATAAAACATACTAACAAATTTAAGAATAGAAATCATACAGTGTCTGCTCTCAGATCACAGTGGAATTAAACTAGAAGTCAGTAACAGGAAGACAGTTGGAAAATCCCCCAAAGACTTGGAGATTAAACAATATACATCTAGAGAACATATGGCTCAAAGAAGAAATCTCAAAGGAAATTTTAAAATATTTTGAACTCCGTGAAAATATAACATCAAAATCTGTGGTATAAAACATCCAAAACAAAATCTGTGGTATGCACTGAAAACAGTGTTTAGAGGCAAATTTAAAAGATTGAATGCATATTTTAGAAAAGAAGAAAGATCTAAAAAATCAATAACCTAAGCTTCCACCTTAGGAAATTAGAAAAAGAAGAGCAAATTAAATCCAAAGCAAATGAAAAGAAATAAAAATTAGAGCAGAAAATGAAATTGAAAATGGGAAATTGAGAAAAATCAGTGAAACCAAAAGCTGATATCTAGAAAAGAGCAATAAAATCAATAAGCCTTTTACCAGGCTAAGAGAGAGAAAGAAAGACAGAGGACACAAATTACTAGTATGAAAGATGGGACATTACCAGGGATGTTCCATGGACATTAAAAGGATAATAAAGAAATATTATGAACAACTTTATGCCCACAAATTTGATAACCTAGATGAACTGGACCAATTCCATGAAAAACACGATCTGCCAAAACTCAAACAAGAAGAAATAGACCATCTGAATAGGCCTACATCTATTTTTTAAAATTGAATCAATACTTAATCACCTTCTAAAACAGAAAGCACCAATCCCAGAGGAGTTCACTGGTGAACTCAACCAAACATTTAAGAAATAAATGATGTCAATTCCCTACAATCTCTTTCAGAAGAAAACAGCAGAAGGAATACTTCCTAACTCATCCTATGAGGTCAGTATCACCCTAACACCAAAACCAAAGACATTACCAAAAAAAAAAAAAAAAAAAAAAAAAACTCAAAAAAACTAAAGACCAGTATCTTTCATGAAAATAGATGCCAAAACCTCAGCAAAAATATTAGCAAATCAAATCCAACAATATATACAAAGAATTATACACCATGGCCAAGTAGAATTTATCTCAGGTATGCAAGTCTGGTTCAACATTCAAAAATTTATGTAATCCATCAATAAATAGGCAAAAGAAGAAAATTCACATGATCACATCAATAGATGCAGCAAATGCATTTGGCAAATTCCAACACCCATTTATAATAAAACCTCTCAGTAAACTAAGAATAGAAGGGGTTTTTTTTTAAAGGATAAAGGATATAAAAACAATACATCATACCTAATAGTGAGAAATTAGAAGCTTTCCTTCTGAAATCAAGAACAAGGCAAGTATGTCCTCTTTCACCACTTCTTCTCAACACTATGCCAGAATTCTTAGTTATTGCAATAAGATAAGAAAAGAAAAGAAAAGTACGCCTATTGGAAAGGAAGAAATAAAACTGTCTTTGTTTGTAGATAACATCATTTTCCATGTAGAAAATCCAGAAGAATCAACAACAACAAAAAAACTGGAATAAGCATTTAGAGCAAGATTGCAGGACACAAGGTTAATATACAAAAGTTAATCACCTTTCTTTATAATAGCAATGAACAAGTGGAATTTGAAATAAAAAAAAATTTATATTAGCACCCCCAAAAATGAAATACTTAGGTATAAATCTCACAAAATATATATAAGATCTCTATGAGGAAAACTACAAATCTCTGATAAAAGAAATCAAAGAGGCTGGGCATGATGGCTCATGCCTGTAATCCCAGCACTTTGGGAGGCCGAGGTGGATGGATCACGAGGTCAGGAGTTCAAGGCCAGCCTGGCTGAGATGGTGAAACCCTCTCTCTACTAAAAATACAAAAATTATCTGGGTGTGGTGGTGGGTGCCTGTAATCCCAGCTACTCAGGAGGCTGAGGCAGAGAATTACTTGAACCTGGGAGACGGAGGTTGCAGTGCGCCGAGATTGTGCCACTGTATTCCAGCTTGGGCGACAGAGCGAGATTCCATCTCAAAAAAAAAAAAAAAAAGAAAGAAAGAAAAAGAAAAAGGAATCAAAGAACTACACAAATGGAGGTATATTCTATGTTCATGGATAGGACAGGATAGAAATATTGAAGGTATTGTCAAGGTACCAGTTCTTCCCACCTTGATCTATATGTTTAAATGCAGTCCCAATCTAAATCCCAGCAAGTTATTTTGTGGATATCTATAAACTGATTTTAATGCTTCTGTGAAGAGACAAAAAAAATAAAACAGAATAGACAAATAGATCAATAGAACAGAATAGAGAACTAAAAGAAACTTACTATACTCAACACTTTTGACACCAAATGTGTGCATTTTCCCTACCAAGCAATTCTCCAATTCTCTGCAGATACCAGCAATTTAATAATAATATAATTCTGACACTGTGTTAATGCTGACACCCAGAGTTAATATAGACCCTGAAGGTTAAGGGTTCAATTAGACAAGAGTGCACCCCACTTCAGTTGCAAGTCACAAGTACTTGGTGCCCAGGATACCTGCTCCCTTCTAACTTGGTAATATTGTTTGAAACTGTGTCCCCACTAAATGTCCTGTCAAATTGTAATCCCCAGTGTTGGAGGTGGGGCTTGTTGGGAGGTGATTGGATCATGGGGGCAGAGTTCTCATGAATAGGTTAGCACCATACCCCCTTGGTACCGGATAGCGAGTGAGTTCTCATGAGATCTGTTTGTTTAGAAGTGTGTGGCACCTATCCCCACTTCCTCCTACTCTGGCTATGTGATGTGCCTCATTCCTGCTTTGCCTTCTGCCACAACTGGAAGCCTCCTGAGGCCTCCCCAGAAGCAGAAGCCACTGTGCTTCCTGAATAGCCTGCAGAACCGCGAGAAAATTCAACCTCTTTTCTTTATAAATTACACAGTCTCAAATATTTACTTACAGCAATGCAAGAACAGACTCTTCACTTGACTATAAACTGGGGGTTCCCACAACCCTCACCTCATGTTTAATAATTTGCCATAAAAGTTCTCAGAACATAGGGAACACATTACTTAACATTTATGAG
Source organism: Pongo abelii (assembly GCF_028885655.2). Classification (NCBI taxonomy): domain Eukaryota; kingdom Metazoa; phylum Chordata; class Mammalia; order Primates; family Hominidae; genus Pongo; species Pongo abelii. The sequence continues at coordinate 86,273,222 of NC_071992.2, read as the reverse complement.
TTTATTATAAAGAATACAGATGAACAGCCAGATAAAGTGGTACTGAAGGTGAGGTCTGGAAGAGTTTCAAGCAGAGTAACTTGTGTTCCTGTGTAGCTGGGGTACACCACCCTTTCCTGAATGGGCACGTTAACCAACCCAGAAGTTCTCCAAACCCTGGAGATTTTTCAGTGGAGGCTTATCATGTAAGCATGATAAATCATTCACTTAATCTCCAGCCCCTCTGTCTCCCCTGAGGATAGGAGTGGAGCTGAAAGTTCCAAGCTTTTAATCATGGCTTGTTCTTTCTGATATCCAGCTCCCATCCTGAAGCTATCTAGGAGCCTACCAAGAGTCACTTCATTAAAAAAAAATATGCTCCTATTACTCAAGCGATTCTAAGGGACTTAGAAGCTGTGTCAGAAACCAGGGGCAGACATTAAATACATATTTTTAATTATGTCACATGCTCAGAAATAAATCAGCATAGTCAACTGATCTTTAACAAAGGGGCAAAGGCAATTCAGTGAAGAAAAAAATAGTCTTTTAAACAGATGGTGCTAGAATGACTAAACATCAACATGAAAAAAATAAATCTAGATACAGACCTTACACCTGTAGGGGAGGGAAAAGTGATTCTTCTCCACCCTCCTAGGTTCTTTGGCTGGGCTACAGCTCTTAAATTGACATAAGACAGATTAAACCTATACCATAATAAGTATTTTTAAAGATATGTGCAGAATCTAAATAAAGAAACTCACATAGTAAAACCAAAGAAATGCAAAACTATACAACAATAAAATAATATTTGCCTATTTAAAAAAAAAGAAATGGAAGCCATTTTTAATTACATGCACACACAAAGAAGTCCCACAAAAATATAAAACTTGAAGAAGGGCTAGATGACTGACATTTATATAGCATCTTGAGCTACAGAAAGAAATAGGGCTTGGGGCTCAGAAGGAGCAATGGTGGAGACAAATTACAGGAAGGTGGGTGGAGAAAATGTACTATGAAATAAAAGTTGCCTTGTTATGCAAATGTAAGTAAGGCTCTTCGGTGATAAAGGTTTTCTTGGAGTACTTCTCTTCCTGATACAGACATCTTCACGAATGTAAATTTCTTTGTATTTGTAAATTTCTATTTACAAAAGGGGTGTTTTATACTTTAGGCAGCTGAGGGGGTGGTGAAGAGCTTTTCCTGTGTTGGCTGGTTCTCAATTTCTTTCAGCTCAAAGTAATCAGTATGCCACAATGGCATATATTGGGATGGCATATTCTGGTCTCCAGCAAGTCATATTGGAGTAGTGTGCCTGAGCCCCAACACACCCTTCACAATAATTAGCTCAAAATGGATCACATACCTAGACATAAAACACAAAACTATAAAACTCCTAGAAGATAACATAGGAAAAAAATCTAGACGACCCTGTATTTGGGAATGACTTTTTAGATGACACCAAAGGCATGATTCATGACAGAATTGATAGGCTGGACTCCATTCAATTTTAAAACTTCTGTTCTGCAAAAGATCCTGTCAAGAAAAAAAAAGACAAGCCACAGATTGGGAGAAAATACTTGCAAAAGAACCTATCTGACAAAGGAATGTTATCCAAAATAAACAAAGTACTCTTAAAAACTCAACAATAAGAGAACAAAAAACTTGATTAAAAAATGGACCAAAGATCTTGACAGACACATCACCAAGGAAGATGTACAGATGGCAAATAAGCATATGAAAAGATGGTCTATATCTTATGTCATCAGGGAAACACCAATTAAAACAACATTGAGATACCACTATGCACATACTAGAATGGCTGAAAATCCAGAACACTAACATCAAATGCTGCAAGGATGTGGAGCAACAGGAACTCTCATTCACTGCTGGTGGGAATAGAAAATGGTACAGCCACTTTGGGAGACAATTTGACAGTTTCTTATAAAACTGAATATACTCTTACTATACAATCCAGCAATCATATTCTTTTTTTTTTTTTTTTTTTTTTGCTATTTATCCAAAGGCGTTGAAAACTAATGTCCATACGTAATCTGCACATGGATATTTATAGCAGCTTTATTCACAATTGCCAAAGTTTGGCAACAACCAAGATGTCTTTCAATAGGTGAATAAATTAATGGTAGTACATCATGAAAAAATATTATTCAGCACTCAAAAGAAAAAAACAACAGAGGGAACTTAAATGCATATTTCTAAGTGAAAGAAGCCAGTCTGAAAAGGCTACATACTGTATGATTCCAACTTCATGACAATCTAGAAAAGGCAAAATATGGAGACAGTAAAAAGGTTAGTGATTGTCATTAACCTTTTTAGTGGCTTAGTGGGGAGGAAAGGATGAATAAGCAGAGCACAGAGGAATTTTAGGGCAGTGAAACTACTCTATGTTATTATAATGGTGGATAAATTATACATTTGTGCAAATCCATAGATGTACAGCACCAAAAGTAAATCTTAATATAAACTATGGACTTCGGGTGATAATGTGTGTCAATATAGATTCATTGATTATAACAAATGAACCATTCTGGTGGAAGATGTTAACAAGCAAGGAGGCTGTGCTATGTGTGGGAGAAGGAGATGTATGGTATACCTCCAACCATCCCCTCAGTTTTGTTGTGAACCTAAAAGTGGTCTGAAAAACAAAGTCTATTTTTTAAAAAAGCATTAATGAGAATCTGGTGAAATTGGAGCCCTCATACATGGCTGGTGGGAATGTCAAATGATGCAGCTACTTTGGAAAACAGGTTGGAAGTTCCTCTAAAGGTTAAACTCAGCGTTACAAGACCCAGCAATTCTGCTACACTATACTGCCTCAGTGGTGCATTAAAAAACTAGATTATTCTCCTCATCTGTCTTACACTGACTCAATACTAATGACAGTTTTTCCCTCTGATTTTTACCTCTTTCATGCCCTTGGCATAGTGACGAATTATTTCACAGTCCATGCCTCCTGAGTTATCTTCTCTTTAGAAAACAGTGGTATCTTAACAAATATCCTCAATGGCCTCTAGCTCACAGGATTTTCTAATGTGTGTTATCCATCCTCATTATCTGCCACATGGTAATTTATGAAGATGGTTCAGACTGATCACAAATAAATTTGTGCTATCTGCTGATGGGACCACTAGACATTTGAGGTTCCATGTTCATAATCACCCTAACACTTTTTCACTGTGGCCTTTCCAAATTTTACAGTACTTCTCAAACACACAACCATTTCCACCTTATCCTCAGTAAATAGTTTTACTAACAAAATGTAAGTCATTAGAGAATGAGCTCTTCCAACTTTGTCCTACTCTTAAATACTTTGCCCATACCACTTGGTTTCCTCAGCAATTGCCCAGGTAGGTTCTCTTTCTGCTGACTTGATACAAGATGCCTTAAGATCAAGGACTGTGATATTTTTCATCTTAACTCATTCACATAGCTCAGTACTTTGCACTTAGTAGTTAATTATGCACTACATAAATGAATATGCAGCAATAGAAATAAATCCTTTACTACAAAAATCCTAGACTTCATCTATTTCATTGATATACACCAATCTGTAAGGTTCATTGAACAGAGTTGAAAGATGGACCCAAACCACATTTTCCACCACTTGATCTCAGCCAGCAGCAATGCAAACCGATCTGAGGGGAAAATAGGGACTTTCCTTCTAGTAATGTCATTTCAGAGAACAGTAAGGCAGGTATCGCACAACTTCATTTTGGTTGCAAAATAGTTCTTTGTGGTTATTCACAGAAGTTATTTGGCCGAATTTAAAGTTGATTTAAGTTACTTCAATGACAGTTACCTACTACTTTCCTTAAAATTTCTATTAAAATTCAAAGAAGAGCCTTGATCTCTTGTGAGGATGTTTTGAGACTTCACAGGGTTGACCTTGCTTTCTTTTTATGACCAATGGGCTTTTTTTTCTCTTCTCCCTTCCCTCCCCACCTGAACACCCATATCAAACATATTTTAACAATGTTATTTGCTAAATAGAAGACCCTATTTAGGTACTTATAAAATATGTTTCAAGTCATTCCATGGATTTTATATCTTTGATGCTGTGGGGGACCTGTTTTACATTCTCTGAAATCACCAGACATTGCCAGAGCCACTCAAGCAGCCCTTGAAAGGACAGCATAGGTTGGAGCCCATTTGACCCATGAGAAATGAAATTACAAGTGAGAACAGTATTTGCTTTTTGGCATATTTGAGTTCTTGCTCAAGCATGTGAACAGGGTCACCAGGTCAGTGAGCTTCCCTGGCTTATGCCTCTGAAGACATCAAGTACTTCCTCACCTGAGAGTGCTGCCCACGAGAGCATGCACCATGTCACCCAAGGCCAAGATTTACAGCACGGGGGTGTAGTCACCAGGCAACCTGCTGAGACCTGGCAGACTTTTCCTTAGCTATTCCTCTGGGCACATTTGCTTACCTTTGGCAGCAGTGCAAAGGGCATAGTAATCTCCAAAAGCCACTTCTGCTGTTGAAGGAAATGCCGGACTCCTGATACAGTCTCCTCCTGATGTATTTCTTCTTCACCCTGTATATTTGTAGGGCTCGTCTGTTATTGTTTGTTTGATTTTTAATCTGGGAGCCCCTCCTACTATGAGCTTTGTGACAAAATGAACCCTCTTAAATTTGAACTGAAATGACTTGTCATAGGGAAAGCCCTGAAGTAATGGTGAAACCGAGCGAGGTAACATCTTAAGAGAGAGGAACGGGCCTTGCTGGCCCAAGGTTATTATCTGGCTTGGAGGCGAGGATGGAGCTTCACAGGTAAAGGCACTTTACTTTCAAAATGTAAAGTGATTGTGCTTGCTGATTGATTCCCAGAGATTAGCAACCCAATCTTAAATGGTCACACCAGCATAGAAAGCATGAGCATCCATTCAAATGTGAATATAAAAAAGAATTTAAGGTACAAATTATTAATCTGATGCCATTTACAAGTCAGCTTCCCCTGCTAGGCTGTGATTTCCTAGCAGTCAGCATCTGTCTTCTTCATTTCTGAGTTCAATGCTTCAGTGGGTGCCTGGTGCACAACAGAGGGTATTCAATTTATTGACGGGGCAAATACATGGCATAAATAAGTGAAACTGTAAAAATTAATTAGAATTTAGCAATAAAGTCTTTAAAAGTTTTGGTAATCAGCCACTTCTTACCAGACTAACATCTAACATTTAAAAATAATGAAAAGAGTATAATTGACATGTTTGTAACACAAAGAAATAATGCTTGAGGTGATGGATACCCTATTTATGTGAAGGGATTATTACAGTGTTCCTGTATCAAAATATGTACCTGATAAATATATACACCTACTATGTACCCATAAAAATTTTAAAAGAGTAACATCTAAAATAACTACAAATCACTGTCTTACTATAAGCTAATTTGCCTGCTCAAGTTTAAACAGAAAACCACTGTCACAAAACACACTGGTAACCAGCCTTACTTCATTCTCTCCAGGGATCATAGGCAGTAGGGAGAAATTCTGTGAATTCTCCCTCCTGGAGCCTTGGTTTACAAAGACTGTAAAGTTACCAACTATGGTTTAAAGTGAATTACATGTATATTTTACATATTTTTCAAGGGCCCAGTCAATTTTAACTATGTCGTAGGAAATGCAGCTGCTGAAGGAGAGAGAATCTAACAAAATTGACTGCATAGGCCTAATTTTAACATAGTAGAATAACATCATTAGTTTCAATAACCTCACCTGAATTTCTCAATCCCTTAACAGAGCTTCTTGATAGAATACAACTGGAGGTGTGCACAATTACTGCCCACCCTCCTCTAAGAGGAAAAGAGTAGATGTCAGCAAGGAGCCACACTGTCCCAGCTTTTACAAATCATTTGTTAATAGGTATTTTCTTTGAAAGTTTGTGTTTGCTGCACCTAGACACCATTGTTTGTATTCACTGTCACCAGCTTGAACATATATAGCCAAAGAGCCATGCACTAAGAACGTGCCAGCTGACAGCTATCAGGTGTGTTTGCAAGAGCTTTAATGATTTACTTGCAACACATGCTGAATGCACAGCACCACCACCCCACCCCCACCCCAACACACACACACACACACACACACACACACACACACACACACACACACACATCTTATGAAGTTTAATGCAGGAGAAAGGAACTCTACTAAAATGAAAAATAAATTATTTTACAGGCAAAAAGTAACTTTTTTTGAGAGCATAAATAAGTACTGTTCAGCACTCATGTGATGAAAAAAACCATTGTTCAGAGTCAATGGCCATCTTTGTGGAGAATCATAGAAGCTTTATAACTTGTTAATAGACCTGAAAGTTTGCAGAAGCTTAACTCTCCCACATAACCATTTCCATGAACCTATGGAAACTACCAGCATGTGATTACTTTACTCAGGCTTTCCTGGACTTCTCATTCACCCTGGATTCATCATTCCCTGGATCATTAATTCAGGTCCCTTTCAGATTGTGCAGGCCTCATATTGATCTATCATTCTCTATGTTGGGATGTGGGCTCAAGAGTTCACATTGAAAAGCAGCATTTGAACAACTGAACCCTACATAGTCACAGATACGAATCAATTACTTTCCTGACTCTTAAGGGCTACCCTCAACTCATTTTCGCAATAAAATAAGAATTGATGTCTGTTGATGTAAAATTCTCCAAGCTAGGTGTTGATGCTATTTTCTCAAGAAACTTACTTCAATTACCATTTCTTACTTTGCTGCCTTAACCTGTTGTTCTTAAGCATCTCTTCCCTTGAAGCATGCTCAATTTCTTCCGGAGAAAACACAAAAACACAAAAACACAAAAAGTTTCTTTTCACTCAGTTGGGAATTAGCTCTTTCTCAAATTTGCTTTTCTCTTCCTACTGCCATTTTTCAGAGATCTGTATTTCTTTTTTTTTTTTTTTTTTTTTTGAGGCAGTGTCTCGCTCTGTCACCCAGGTTGGAGTGCAGTGGCCTGATCTCGGCTCACTGCAAGCTCCGCCTCCCAGGTTCACGCCATTCTCCCACCTCAGCCTCCCGAGTAGCTGGGACTACAGGCGCACGCCACCATGCCCAGATAATTTTTTGTATTTTTAGTAGAGACAAGGTTTCACCGTGTTAGCCAGGATGGTCTCAATCTCCTGACCTCGTGATCGGCCTGCCTCGGCCGCCCAAAGTGCTGGGATTACAGGCGTGAGCCAACGCGCCCGGCCAGACAGGTCTGTATTTCTACTTCTACTCTCTTCCTCCCTAGTCCCTGGCCCTGGCTTAACCACCAAATCCCTCGTGTAGCTTTAAAAAATTCAGATGACAAATGTTCAGGCCTCTTCTCTGGAAATCCCAGCCCAGAACATGTGGGATAGAGATTGGAAATTCCATGTTTTTTAATCTCCAAAAAGGACTGAGGCATAGCCAGGGCTGAGAAGTGTGGCCTTAGACCCTTGCAATTACTTCCACCTCCAACACTATTTCCTCTCTAGAACATCTCTGATAACCTTCTGATCACTAACTCCAACTGCCTTTTCTCAGTGCCCATCCTTCTGCAGCATCAACCCTGATGAACACCACTCTTCTGGCTCTCTTTCCTTGGTTACCCTTTCTTTGTCTTTTGTCCCCAGCAAACTTTCTTTCACCTTTGAGATTCACCATTGAAGGCATTCTTCAATATTTCATTGTGTGCCTTTGTTTTCTATTTTTACCATCAGCAAAGGCAACCTCAGCACTCCTATGGATCCAGACTTCTAAGTGCTGGATCTGCTTTTCCTACTGTGAAAAACAGAGCACATAGCCAGAATTCTCTGTCCCTGAGGTCACTACAGGGGAAGGCATACAGACTCAGGGTTCTCAATACTTACAGAACTCACTGCAAATGAACTCATGCTGGTCCCATTGGCAGAAATTGATTCAGTAGGCCAGGTTTGAGACCCTGCCTGTAATCTTGTATTTGTTCAAGTACATAGATCAATGATGTGCACCAGAGGTCAAGTATTCTGCTAAACATCATAATTAGTTGTTTAGCAGCATTTATCCTGAAGGATTCCAACATTCAAAAAAAAACTCAAGTGCCATTCATTGAACTACTACTGGCATCTATAATTTATCACATCTGGGGAAGAGTCAGGAAGTAAATCTTAGTTCACACAGATAGCATCACAGTGCAGATTTCCTGAATACAACCAGATTCTTTCTCTCCCCATATGACCAGTCTTAGCACATTGTTCTCATCCAAAAAAAAAAAAGAAAATCCAGCTGCAAAGTCTCAAGGATTAATGTAGCTCCTTAATTCCATTTTATTGAGAGAAAGAAGGTTACATCTCATTTATACAACAAAACTTGATTTAAAAAAGTTTATTGACATTTTTATCTTAAAATCCTACTCTGAAGCAATAGCCAAAATAATCTCAATCTCTCTCTCTCTCTTCCTCTCTCCCTTTTGATAGGTTTTTGTTGGTATTAATTCATGATATGGTTTGGCTGTATCCCAACCCAAATCTCATCTTGAATTATCTTGTGTTGTGGGAGGGACCCTGTGGGAGGTAATTGAATCATGGGGGCAAGTCTTTCCTGTGCTGTTCTCATGATAGTAAGTCTCATGAGATCTAATGTTTATTATAAGGGGGAGTTTTTCTGCACAAGCTCTCTTCTGTGGTCTGCCACCATGTAAGACATGCCTTTCACATTCTGCCATAATTATGAGGCCTCCCCAGCCATGTGGAACTGTAAGTCCATTAAACCTCTTTCTTCTGTAAATTGCCCAGTCTTGGATATGTCTTTATCAGCAGTGTAAAAATGGACTAATACAATTCGCTAATCTTTTAAAATCACAACTTCTAAAAGCTTTCTCCCTATGGGAAACATCAGCTTATGGTGATGGTTATGGCAATGATGGTCACCATCCTTACCTAGATCTAGGCCCGTTTCAACCCTCTACAGCCTCTATGTGATGTGCCTTCCAGTAAAACACAGGCCAGGCTCATCAGAGCAGGAAGCTCTGGCCCATCAAGCAGGTGGAGTTGATAACCAACAAATGGACAGCCTTGAGGTCCAAAAGAGAACAATTATGAAACATGGAAAAGTAAAACTAAGAAGATAATTACCTATCAGGAAATACGTTTGGAGAAATTTTATGAGACGTGATTAATATAGTGAAGAAATGCAAAGCATTAAAACAAAATGTTAGTGCTATAGTGAACAGGAAACTAAGCTGAATGGGGGACTAATCAAATGACATAATAGTATAAGAAGAAGCTAAGACTGATGCCCTAAATAAATGTTTATTGTTGACAGGATTAAACAACCTTCCTGTCTTGACTGTGTACTTGTCAACAGCAGGGACCAAGTTTCATAATCTCTGGAGAGAGCCTGGTACATATGTTGGTGGATGAGGCATGAACAAATGCATGGACCTGGACTCAGTTGTACTGCTTTTTGTGTGTTTTTTTTTTTTTTTTGAAACAGGGTCTCACTGTCTCCCATGCTGCAGTGCAGTGGCCAACCACAGCTCACTGCAGCCTCAACCTCCGGGGCTCAAGCCCTCTTCCCATCTCTCAGCCTCCAGAGTAGCTGAGACTACAGGTGTGCACTACCACTCTTGGCTAATGTTTGTTTTTTTTTTGTATATATGGGGTTTCACCATGTTGGGCAGGCTTGTCTTGAAATCCTAGGCTCAAGTGGTTTGCCCGCCTTAGCCTCCCAAAGTGCTAGGATTACAGGTGTGCGCCAGTGTGCCCAGCTGTACTGCTTTATTAATATACTGACACTTTATTTGTTGACACAAATTTGGCAGTTTGTTTTAAATAACATGATATCACTCAAAACTATTTTACCAACTTTCTTAGTCCCCTGTTACCCTTTCTTCTTACCTTTGAAGCATTCAGAAAAATTGGATCTGTGTCTGTGTCTGCGTGTGTGTTTTACTGGAGAGACATTTTGCTCCCCATCACCTTTCAAAAAAATTACATCCGTTTTCAATAATACAACCTCAACCTTCTCAGCACTTATTTATGCTGTACAAAGCCTAGGAAAATAAGACATTAGCAATATCATAAATAAAATGCTAGCTACTTAAATATAGTCAAATCTACATTATTTTCACAAATGGATTCAAATTACTAATATATGTTTGCATGTGGTCTTTCAGGTACATAATAATATGTTAGTGTAAATATGAAGTTAATTTTAATAAATAATATTTGTTTAGATTCTGGATTATGTTATAAAATCAATAAGAATTTGTTGATCTAGTTAAAATTACAAAATAGAAATGCGTGCACTAAAATAGTCAAGGAAAAGTGTTAATAATGTATATGCTTTCAACATATAAAGTGAAATAAACATCTTTTTTCCAAAGATGTGTCATCAAATATGATTTGAGAATAGACTCAGTGCTTTGCACCTCATGTTGGCTGACTGTTCTACTCCAAGTATGATTCAAGGTATTAGTTTTAGTCTTTAATGTCTGTATCATTCAGCAACTACATAATTCCTGAATAAACAACCAGATATTCTTAGGTATTATTACTATAGTCCCTGATGTATGCAATCTGGGTTATCTTTGACCTAATGTGATTAAATGACAATCCCTTAACTTTTAGGTGCATAATAATATGCTATTCTAAAATCGTAATAGGCTTACCTCATTTGGAGATGGCTATGGCAGGCTCTACTAGCCTGATCTTATTAAAATTCACATTATGAAATTTTCCATGTTTTGATTCTTTACTCATTGAGCACTCTTTGGAAAAAATGTGGCTTATCTACACGCCAGCTTTAAGAAATTCTGTAAGTTACAATAACAATGATAACTGTCACACAGACCAGTATGTCTATATTGACACAATTCTTACTGGCACATTTTAGTCTGTGTGACAGTTACAGTTCTAACTGTCCATCAGTAAATTGACATTCTGTTTTTTAAAAAATAAATTACTTTCTCATTCACCTTTGTTCATCTTTCCATGAAACCACCTGGAGTGAGGATCGTCTTGCAGCATCATGATACTGACATTGTGTCTTGTGGGCTGACACATATGGTGCCAATGGCAGGAGCAATTAAGGACATGGATAAAAATTAGGTGGTGGTGGGGGAAGCAAAATAGGAGCAATTAAGTTGTTGAATGACACTCCTATCAGGAAACAACGTAAAGCAGTGTGGTGCCCCCTTAATTTCCTCACCACTCTGAGGAACCCAGGAGAGCCGAACCTAAATCCAATTCATGTAACCTTAAAAAACAAAACAAAACTGATTAGCCAAAACTTCCTCTGTGACACCTTTACATAGTCATTTATTTGCATTGGTTTAGTTATAACAAATCTTGCTTTCAAGTTTACCGTTTGTAGCAATAGATGAGTTATTATAGGTTGATAAGTTATTATAGGTTGATTGACATCTCACCTGTTTCTAGTTTATAGACAGTCAAATTCCTTCTAAATACAATCACTACCTCTCGAGAAAGTTTGAAAAATGCCTCTATACTCGTCAAAAAGGGTAGTTACCAGCAGGGACTCAGAGGGAGTGACTTTATAGAAATACTAGCCAACTTATACATTCACCAGAGTCAGTTCTTAATAATTTGAAACAATTTCCTAACACCCCAAACATTGTCCCACTAAAATAACAACTCGACATCAAAGCAATCGCCTGGGCCAAAAATAATTCAAATTGTTAGCCATGCTTCTGATCTTGTGTATTAAGAAAACAAACATCGAACATAGCTGCAAACAAACATAGGTTGCTAGACTGAAGTACTGCTATGAAGTGGAAAGAATGGGAAGGTGATCATGGCCACAATGATAAAAGCTAATATTTATTAAATGTCATTACATGCTAGCATTCATCTAATTACTTTACATAAACTATTTGGTTCTTATGCTACCTAACAAGGTGAGTTCTATTATTATTTTCTTCATTAAAGAAAATAAGAAACTTAGGGAAAAGAAAGGTTATGTGACTTGTCCAAGGCCACAGTAGGTAAGGTAGGTTGTCAAGGTGGGATCTGAACCTAGGCTAATTACAAGTTTATAGTCTTAACCATTGTGTGTGCCACAGCTACTTTATAAAAGAGGGCTAAGGGATGGGGGGTACATGGGGCGGGGCAGAAATACTAATCCTCATTTTTGTACTTGTGTGACTTTGGATGAATATTTGAGTTCTCTAGGCTCTTGCTCTTCAAAGTATGGTTCTTCCAACAGTAGCATTTTGTGTCACTTGAGAGCTTCTTAGAAATGCAGGATGAAAATCTGCATGTTAACAAGATCTCCAGGTGATTTATATGTACATAAAGTTTGAAGAAACATGGATCTAGGCCCTAAGAGGAAAATTTAAAAGCTGACCAGTGTGATACCAGCATTCTCTTTCAACCCAAAATTCTATACGTGTGTGCATGACGCTTCAGCTACGTAGGTGTTTAACATGTCTATGCATGCTCAAAATCAAATGCTGGCTATTCAGAATTGAAAAAACAATTCACAAATTCATCATTTCTTGGTACATAATTTGTCAAAGTTGGATTACATGTTCTATGTTGATTAAATTCATATAAAAACAAGTGAAAATGTATTTGAATTCTGATGTTTGCATTTTATATTGATGTTTTCTCACAGTACAGACTTATATTTAACTAACATTTCAAAGTTGAATACAACTACAATTTATTCATAAGTAAAACAAACAATTGTCTTCAAAAGGTTAGCAAAACTTTGATTCAATTTTGAGTTGTTTTTCCCTAATGAAGACATTAATTGCTATTCCTATCTTTTAGGAAAATGTACAGTCGATGCTCCATTTTCTCTTTCTTCAACTCATTAATCACATACGTTTTTCCTCTTTGCACTAATGACAATTAACTTCTGGAAGTTATTGAATTTTACAAATGAGCATGAGGAAATAACGAGGCTATAACATCACTATCCTGATATTTTAATAAGTAGATGTATTTTAATTATTTATGATACTTTGTAACATGCCAGTAACTGCTTTTTAGTGCTTTTTGTAAAGGCAATGAAGTCTTAATAATTTTATATCTGACTATTACTCCTTGCTATTAAATTTTTCACTAGCAATGTAAAGTGATACCACTGACAGGATTATGAGAATTAGATTTTTGGATCAGTAAAGTTTGAGTCATTGTATGACTACCATTTCTGCAATTACCCCGGAAAGAACTTCATTTTGTTATATGTTGATGTAACTGCTTTTGTATTGCTCCTTGGAATGATCCTCCTTTGCAAACACATTTATCATCGGCAAAAACTGATTTTCTATGCTTGTCCTAATGACTGGTTAGCTTGAGTGAAATGCTAACTCCCAATCTGCCAGTAACCACTGGCTGACTGTGGACAAAGAATTTCCATTTTCTGGGCTCTTGCTATTCAAGGTATTGTTGAGTTGTGGGCTCATGCTGGGGTCTACTACTGTGTCCCCAAAGCAGTGAATGACACAGCTGAGAACAGCTGACCGTAACTTGCTGCTTACCTACAAAAAGCCCTGTGGTTGGGGAATTCCCCGTGTTCATCCCAAATGTCCCTGACTTGAACCACTGGATTCATTTCTGGACTGACTCTCACTTGCCACTTTGGATTAATGTGCTTGCATGACCTGCCCAAGGTTAAGTTCATTTTCTGCCCTGGACACTCCCTCCCTAACCAGACCAGACTCTTCAGCCCCATACACTCCTCTAGGCTCCTGCTCTATGTAAGGGGGTGAGAGGGAATCAGAGATCAGATGGGAAAAAAAAATCTGTGGGTTCTATTTTACTTTATGATCAATTTTTAAGACTTAGGAGTTTATATCCATAAGTAAAAATGAGATACAAAGGAACTACAAAAGAGAGACTGATGAGCATGTTGCTGAAAAACTAGTACTTTAAATTTAAATGAAATAAAGTTAAACAGTTTTCTCAGTTGCACTAGCAACATTTAAAGTGCTTATTAAGCATATGTGGCTAGCTTCTACCATATTGGACAGTGCAGATAGAACATTTACACCATCAAAGAGAGTTCTATTCTGGACAGTGGTGCTCTAGTTAGTTTACATATACTTTTTCATTTACTTTTAATAGCAACCTTATGAGGCAGGACATTACCCCAATATTCACACAAGAACTCAAGAGACTCAAAGACAGTTGGGAGGCTCACTCAGCTATGAAGTGAAAGAGCCAGAGTTTGAAATCAGAATTCAGAGACATTCATACTAAAGATTTAAATACTGATCTGTCTGACTCTAACTTTCCATTCTGTTAGATTCTAGATGCCTAATTGCTAACAGTATGAACGTGCATCTTAGAATATAATTTTGCAGTTGATCATCTGTTTCAACCCCCGAGTTTTGTATATGAGACTAGAGAGAAAAACTATTTTAAGTTCCAAATAGTAGTAATTTTTTTTCTTTTTCTTTCTACAAGCCTACATTATAACATTATAGAAAAATGCTAACATTTCAAAATATTTTTTCCCATGACTCCTGCATCTCCTTCTTGGACATAGTTTGACATAAAGTAGTGGGGAAAATAAGATAAAATAAATTAATATTTATTGAGTCTTAACTTTATGCTAAACACTGTATTGGTTTGTAAACAAGAATGCTGTGACGTAGGTATTATCCTCTTCTTGCAAATAAGGAAACAATCACAGAGATGATGTGTTGGATCCATGCCCTTGGACCTCTCCTATTATTTTAAGCAGTGATTTATCCTAATCATCACATCAATTATTTTGGATTTGTCTCACTTCCCTTGTCATTTTTCTACATGAATTTACTGAATCCCTTACACACTCCCTTGATATATAGCGTGGCAATGAGCTGATCCCTGTGATGCCCACCATCTTGTCATTTACACTGTCATCCAGAAAAAGATGGCTTTTTAGAAAGATGGCAACGACCTTCTAACTAAGCTGTAAATGATGAAGCCTGGCAGCACTGGGATGTAACATATATTCTAGACCTGCAGCTTAAATACGTTGCCATTTCTTTAATGATTAGAATATTAGGAATCTGGGAAGCCAGCTGGGTGAGTGAAGATTGTGCTTCTCATGAATGGACCAAATGATTCAAGAGGCTACATTGAGACTCTTTAGCCACTCTCTGTGTTCTAAGTTTAAATTATCAAGGGAGAGAATCCAGTGATTCTCTCTTCCCGATGCCAAAATCTTTGGAAAAATTACTACATGATATCTTGAGTTGATAATTCTCTGGGATGCAGAAAATCATCCTCATTTCATAGATATGGAAATAAGTGCAGTTCCCACATTTATATGACTATTTAGCAAGTGGCCAACCTGAGATTTGGGCTCAAGTCCGATTGACTTCCAAGTTCATGTTTTACTCCTACCTCACTCCTGAAGATATACAGAGGAAGAGGAGTTAGGGCCATAAATGCCATTTAAATATCTAAATAAGACAAGACACCTGGCAGCCAGGTGAAACCAGTATATATGCAAGATCAGTCAGAACACTGGGACAGGTTCCAAAGAAGCTATAAGACGCAATGCCTCTTTTTGGCACTTAAAGCATAATAGGAAAACGATTTTTAAAGAAAACCAGTCCAACACCCAAATAGCAAAATGGTATCTCACTATATAAGGAGAAGTCAATAAAATTGTATAATATCTGAATTATAAATTTTTATATCAAATGTGATGTTCTTTTTTTTTCTATAATAAAACAACCATTTTATTAACCTCACAAGTTTTGGGTCAGCAATTCAGACAGGATGGCAGGGATGGCTTTTCTTTTTTTTTTTTTTTTAATTTTATTATTATTATACTTTAAGTTTTAGGGTACATGTGCACAATGTGCAGGTTTGTTACATATGTATATATGTGCCATGTTGGTGTGCTGCACCCATTAACTCGTGATTTAGCATTAGGTATATCTCCTAATGCTATCCCTCCCCCCGCCCCACACCCCACAACAGTCCCTGGTGTGTGATGTTCCCCTTCCTGTGTCCATGTGTTCTCATTGTTCAATTCACACCTATGAGTGAGAATATGCGGTGTTTGGTTTTTTGTCCTTGCGATAGTTTGCTGAGAATGATGGTTTCCAGTTTCATCCATGTCCCTACAAAGGACATGAACTCATCATTTTTCATGGCTGCATAGTATTCCATGGTGTATATGTGCCACCTTTTCTTAATCCAGTCTATCGTTGTTGGACATTTGGGTTGGTTCCAAGTCTTTGCTATTGTGAACAGTGCCGCAATAAACATACGTGTGCATGTGTCTTTATAGCAGCATGATTTATAATCCTTTGGGTATATACCCAGTAATGGGATGGCTGGGACAAATGGTATTTCTAGTTCTAGATCCCTGAGGAATCGCCACACTGACCTCCACAATGGTTGAACTAGTTTCCAGTCCCACCAACAGTGTAAAAGTGTTCCTATTTCTCCACATCCTCTCCAGCACCTGTTGTTTCCTGGCTTTTTAATGATTGCCATTCTAACTGGTGTGAGATGGTATCTCATTGTGGTTTTGATTTGCATTTCTCTGATGGCCAGTGATGATGAGCATTTTTTCATGTGTTTTCTGGCTGCATAAATGTCTTCTTTTGAGAAGCGTCTGTTCATATCCTT
This sequence comes from Pongo abelii, assembly GCF_028885655.2. Taxonomy (NCBI): domain Eukaryota; kingdom Metazoa; phylum Chordata; class Mammalia; order Primates; family Hominidae; genus Pongo; species Pongo abelii. The sequence continues at coordinate 86,256,670 of NC_071992.2, read as the reverse complement.
CACCCATTTTATGATGGGGTTGTTTGTTTTTTTCTTGTAAATTTGTTTGAGTTCATTGTAGATTCTGGATATTAGCCCTTTGTCAGATGAGTAGGTTGTGAAAATTTTCTCCCATTTTGTAGGTTGCCTGTTCACTCTGATGGTAGTTTCTTTTGCTGTGCAGAAGCTCTTTAGTTTAATTAGATCCCATTTGTCAATTTTGGCTTTTGTTGCCATTGCTTTTGGTGTTTTAGTCATGAAGTCCTTGCCCTTGCCTATGTCCTGAATGGTATTGCCTAGGTTTTTTTCTAGAGTTTTTATGGTTTTAGGTCTAACATTTAAGTCTTTAATCCATCTTGAATTAATTTTTGTATAAGGTGTAAGGAAGGGCTCCAGTTTCAGCTTTCTACATATGGCTAGCCAGTTTTCCCAGCACCATTTATTAAATAGGGAATCCTTTCCCCATTTCTTGTTTTTGCCAGGTTTGTCAAAGATCAGATGGTTGTAGATATGCGGAAGTATTTCTGAGGGCTCTGTTCTGTTCCATTGGTCTATATCTCTGTTTTGGTACCAGTACCATGCTGTTTTGGTTACTGTAGCCTTGTAGTATAGTTTGAAGTCAGGTAGCGTGATGCCTCCAGCTTTGTTCTTTTGGCTTAGGATTGACTTGGCGATGCGGGCTCTTTTTTGGTTCCACATGAACTTTAAAGTAGTTTTTTCCAATTCTGTGAAGAAAGTCATTGGTAGCTTGATGGGGATGGCATTGAATCTATAAATTACCTTGGGCAGTATGGCCATTTTCACTATATTAATTCTTCCTACCCATGAGCATGGAATGTTCTTCCATTTGTTTGTATCCTCTTTTATTTCATTGAGCAGTGGTTTGTAGTTCTCCTTGAAGAGGTCCTTCACATCCTTTGTAAGTTGGATTCCTAGGTATTTTATTCTCTTTGAAGCAATTGTGAATGGGAGTTCACTCATAACTTGGCTCTCTGTTGGTCTGTTATTGGTGTATAAGAATGCTTGTGATTTTTGTACATTGATTTTGTATGCTGAGACTTTGCTGAAGTTGCTTATCAGCTTCAGGAGATTTTGGGCTGAGACGATGGGGTTTTCTAGATATACAATCATGTCATCTGCAAACAGGGACAATTTGACTTCCTCTTTTCCTAATTGAATACTCTTTATTTCTCTCTCCTGCCTGATTGCCCTGGCCAGAACTTCCAACACTATGTTGAATAGGAGTGGTGAGAGAGGGCATCCCTGTCTTGTGCCAGTTTTCAAAGGGAATGCTTCCAGTTTTTGCCCATTCAGTATGATATTGGCTGTGGGTTTGTCATAGTTAGTTCTTATTATTTTGAGATACGACCCATCAATACCTAATTTATTGAGAGTTTTTAGCATGAAGCGTTGTTGAATTTTGTCAGAGGCCTTTTCTGCATCTATTGAGATAATCATGTGGTTTTTGTCTTTGGTTCTGTTTATATGCTGGATGACGTTTATTGATTTGCGTATGTTGAACCAGCCTTGCATCCCAGGGATGAAGCCCACTTGATCATGGTGGATAAGCTTTTTGAAATGTGATATTATTTCTAAATACATAATGGAAGTCTAATGAGGTCAAGAAATAAGGCCTAGAAAAAGTCATAGTTTACCAATGAGTAAGAGGGTTTATAATTACTATACCAAAAGAGTATTCAAAAAGCAAATCTCTGATTACATGTAATTACACTGTTAAAAGTAAAGTAGATGCTTCTAAAACTGCTGTTAACAACAGTTTGCTCTCTTATATAGTTAAGGAGTTTATCTTATAACTTTATTTGCAGCACTAACTTTTTCTAAGTCCTGTCAAATACTTAATATACTGGTAACCATGTGCCCAGACCCTGATCAAATTAGCATAAATTCCAAATTAATCTGATTTAAGGAGATTTTATTACAAGTTCAGCTTTTCATTTTCCTTCAGAGACATCTCTGAACATAAATAAGTGGAGTTCTTGAAATTTATTGACACATTGTAACTTTTGATTAGGCTGTCTATGTCCTGATCCTTAGCTTAGTTAATCCTGAAATGAAGCTCGTGGAGAGAAACCTAGAAAACAAAATCATCTTGAAAACATGTAAGAAATTGTGTTCAAAGATGCAGAGATGTTCTCCAAGTGCTATACACATGCCAGGCAGTGTTGATAAATTAAAGAACAGATAAAATTTGGAACTACTATAACAGAATAAACAAAACATTATTGCCGTGGTTTGTTTAAATATATGCCAGATGATTAAAATTTCTCTCTTCTAATTACAATTTATTTTTAATTTAGTTTTGAAGCCTTATGCTGCTAATTGTTTCATCTGTTTTTGTTTTTACTTAAGCACATTATAAGCTCTTTAAGGAATTATGGTGTTTGTTTGTTTGTTTGTTTTTGAGACAGAGTCTCACTCTGTCACCCAGGCTGGAGTGCAGTGGCGTGATCTCGGCTCACTGCAACCTCTGCCTCCCAGGTTCAAGTGATTCTCCTGCCTCAGCCTCCTAAGTAGCTGGGATTACAGGTACGTGCCACCACACCCGGTGATTTTTGCATTTTTAGTAGAGATGGGGTTTCACCATGTTAGTCAGGCTGGTCTCGAACTCCTGACCTCATGATCTGCCCGCCTTGGCCTCTCAAAGTGCTGGGGTTACAGGCATGAGCCACTGCACCCGGCCAGGAATTATGTTTTATACTCCTGTTTCCCTACATTTCCTAACACAGTGCTGGGTAAGTAGCCGTGTCTGCCTGGGGAAGTACACTGAGAAAGATTATGAGTTAATGACGACGCCATCAAGAGAGATTGCCGATGGTTGGTTAGTGATGTCTGCTGTGTCCTCAGGAGGAGGATGTGGCAGCTTACATGCCACCTGTTTTTCCATCCTATTAGTAGACATTCATTTCATACTTGTTAATTGAATAAGAAATATAAACAGGAAGAAAAAGATGGTCGTAGTTCAGTTTTACTATTGAGTTTAATTTTCATCCACATTCAATAAAAATTATACTGCATTGAAGATTATTGAGCATAAAACCAATAAACTGAAATTTAAAGGAAAATAAACTATCTGACAAAATCATCAGAGATAGTTTGTGTTCATATCTGACCTATTCCTTCAGATCCTATATTCAAGACAGACTCACCTGAAATGTTCACGTCTCTACCCAGAAAATGTTAACACCTCAAGGGTTCTCAGAGCTCAATAGGATGGACAGAGCTGTTCTCATTGAGGCTGGCTCAAGCGAAAAACTCTTGTGCAAATAGGAACTGGGTAGCATCATCACAACAAAAAGTTATCCCAGTGGTGCTGTTTTGAAAGTGCAGAGCTTCTAATGAAGCTAATGTTTCCCACCCCCAAGTAACCTTTTGAGTCCTTGCCTTAGTAACTGGTAGTTCTAGTAAGAAAGATAACATATATAATTATATCTACCACCCTGCCCCCGCTCCTCAGACACATACACACACATCTACCTTGACTTGTATATCTTTTCAGTTACATCTATGAGAATATGCCTATCTCTATGATTTGTAAAAGTTGCAGGGAAAGCAGACTTTCCTGTTGCTTTCTGAATATCCTACTTAAGAAAAAGGTGGGGTTAGATTTTGTTGTTTGTACTTTGTGTTACGGAAAAGCAACACGTAGGACTTGGTACCTGAGGAAATTTTTCACCAAAAATAGGTTGGCAAAAATAAGTACTTATGGCTGGGTGCTGTGGCTCACGCCTGTAATCCCAGCAGTTTGGGAGGCTGAGGTGGGCAGATCACCTGAGGTCAGCAGTTCACGACCAGCCTGGCCAACATGGTGAAACCCCGTCTCTACTAAATATACTAAAATTAGCTGGGCATGGTGGTGCACGCCTGTAATTCCAGCTACTCGGGAGGCTGAGACAGGAGAATCACTTGAACCCGGAAGGCAGAGATTGTAGTGAGCTGAGATTGCGGCACTGCACTCTAGCCTAGGCAGCAGAGTGAAACTCTGTATCAAAACAAATAAACAAAATGTACTTATTTATCTAGTAACAACTTTAAAATAAAGGAAATTAGAAAAACATTGTCATCATAATTCCACATTGCAGTTTCCTCTAATATCTTACAAAATTCCAAAATTTACACAAGTACTCTGTTAAAGGTTCTGTCTAATGAATATATTTAAATTCAAGTAGTGTGTTGAAACAATTGGGGGGGAATTATTCTAGTCATAGTTGTGTAAAACTCTCATAGTGCTTGAGCTAAGAAACATAACTTTTTTTTAAAGCATTGATATGCCTTACAGAAAATGATTTAAAACCATGTGTTTGATGCTAGCTGCCCATCCACAGCACCTGCTCTCCGAGACTCGTGAAGTCTACACTAAGCAAGGTGGGTGGTCAAAAGAATCCACAAGGCCATTGGGTTTGACCCCAATTATCTTTTATTGTAAATAGGCCATATGTCAAATTCCAAGATAAATTGGAAACATTTGATATATCTCCTGCTTCTAGATTAATTTTAAGGGTTCATTTTCTATTCTTTCAGACCCTTTATTTGGTCTGCTTTGCTCTTATGTTTGAAGGAAAAGATAGATTTGCCTTTATAGATTTGAGAAGATTCTATCTTTAAAAACACTTTTGGAGAAAGAGAATTTAACAATCAGAACATAGTTTGGGGGGAAATGGCAAGAAATAATTGTGCTCAAAATTTATGATAAGGGCTAATATCCACTGAGTTTCTTCATGGAAATCTATGTTTACTAAGGGGAAAAAGATAATTAAGAAAACATTCATTACCATGCTCACCAGAGATGGATGCTTTAACAAATCTCCTCATTTCCCCATTCAAATCATTGCTATATCCATGCAAACTAACACAAATAAATATCTCACACATGAAAAATGATATTCCTATGAACCTTTGAGGTATATTTAGAACAATTCCTCCTTAAGATAGACTATTAAACCACTGAATAAACCCTGATTTATTCAAAAATGAAAATAATGTAAAACAGTGTGACCTACAACCAAATAGACACCACATGAATGATTGAGGACAGTGTAATTTTCATAAAACAATTTGGCATTAAAACTAAACAGCATAGCAAAATAGAATACAAACTCCCTCTTTTCCTGACTCCCAATTTTCGTGGTCCTGAAAAATTTAATATGTACTTTTGAATTTTGTACACAGATAATCAGTTGGAGAAAAATTTCTGTAAAAGCAGTGTTTTTTTTTTTCCAAATTAATCATAACGAAATGAGGTTTAAGTCTGATTTTAAAGGATTTGTCTATTTAGTAAAACATCCCTGGAATTAGAGAATTTATTGGTACAAAGTGTGTTTATTCTGTTTTTTCCTTGCTTCACTTTGCTTTTTTCTTTTTGGAAGTCTATTCTATGGGTGCTTGCTTGCCAGATTAATTGCCCTTGAAACCATGAATATAACCACTTCTGTGCTCATTTGTATATGGCCAGGGCTCTAGCTCTTAAATCAGAGTTATTGTTTTCACTCCACAGATAACACAAACAATATAAACAATAGCTGTGAGCAGTGGAAAGATGAAACAGAGCTGAAAAGGGAAAGAGCAAGAAAAGCAATAAAGGGCTGAGTGAAGGAAAGAAGATCTTACTGTAATGGAAAGAAAACAGCATCCTGCTTGATTCCTCTTTGACCTTTGCTGCTACTTAATTTTGAATTTTGTGTAATGATACTGAAGAAGCGATGAGAGGTAACTGGTGAGGTAATGACCTCAAACGCCCCTCAGGTCGCCCTCAGGTCTCTCCTACCCATATCCACTGACCTCTCCTCTGACTGTCTCATGCCTCTCTTCCCTCACATGACCCCAAGTCTCCTTTCTTCCGTGCAGTTGCTTCCTCTAATGCCATTCTTTATTCATCTAAATCTATAAAAGAGCATTATGATGTGTTCAGCTAAGAAGAAAACAGCTAAGAAAGAAAATGGAGAGACATTTAGCTTAGCTTTAAAATATATATGTATATACACACATACATCATCTACTGAACTTTCCACCTTTCCACAATAAAGCATTAATAAGAAGGAAGCCAGATCCTCACAGTATCAATGATCATTAATGATGTATTCATTACCAATAAGTGTTAATGTCACATCGATGACGTGTCTATATATATACCTAATTACAGTATTAAATAGCCAGCATGTATGATTAATTTATTTTCCTAAGCAAGTATACAATATTATTAAGAAGCTATTTCTTGAAAAAGTCTTTTGCTATGTTGATATATAGGCTTTGGCCATATGAGAATTCCATCATAATTTTTAGACTGATTCTTAAAAAACATGAGAAATATTACTGTTCATAAGATTACTGAGAAAATTTGGTTACCCTCAGGAGATAGAAAAAAGCAAAGGATCTCTAGATTTGCATTTCTTCATTCAGCCAAGCTTTTGTTTTTAAATATAATCTGAGATATATTATGTATGAAAGGTAGCTCTCTGAAGCTTCAGGGAGAGAGAGCACAAGTTCTGATGGCAATTGTTATAGGCTTGGCCTCCATTACCAACCATCCCATTGGCCCACAGAAGAAAGTAAAAACCTGAGCATTCCAAGTGATCTAAAATGGGCAGCATTACTGTGCATCAAGATCTCTAATGTGTATAATAATGCTCCCTCACTCTGGGCCCAAAACAAGGCCCCAACCAGAGAAATATCACATAGAAGGCCACCCCCGATCTAAGTTAGAAACTCTGGCTCTCCCAAATACAGTCTGTGATATTCCAGCAATGCCGTCAGATAATATCCCCTAGATAACTAGGCGATATTAGACAAATCGCTCTGCTATCTGGGTCAATTTTTTATGCAGCCATGAAATGAACAGCCCTAATATTTCTGTACTCTAAATAAATAAATATTGCTCAATGGAATTTAGGAAAATCAATAAAAACCTTTTTTTGTTTACATAATCTAGTATTTAGAATCAACTCAATCGGTATCTGAGTATCTACTTTTTAGAATAATGTTGGCTTTTGTTTCTGCCATTGTTCCTAGTCTGATTTTATAGTTGTATATTTACCTGACACAAAGTGAAAAAGAGACAGGTCAATATATGGAACATACTATTTTATTATTTATTATATAACTCTGAAAAATTTTGCATGAGGGAAGAGTTAAAACAAAATGTCCTAAACTGAGGTTTGTGGAGTTAGTATTTTACTTATCCATATGTTTAACTTGTATATCTGAGGACTTTTAAAGATTAATTATACAAATGCATTTTCAAAGTGATCAAAACACATATTGGGCACAATCTAATTAATAACTTTAAATTCCTCACAAAAGAAAAGGGGTAGACTTTTGTGTATTATGAAATAAAGAAAAAGAAAAGATGAAAGAAAAAAGAAAGAAAGGGAGGGAGGGAGGGAGGAAGGTAGGAAGGAAAGAAGGAAGGAAGGAAAAGAGAAAGAAAGAAAGAAAGAAAGAAAGAAAGAGAAAGAAAGAAAGAGAAAGAAAGAAAGAAAGAAAATTAAGAATGACAGGAAAGAAATATCCCCAACAATAAATTCCAGAGTAATACTTTCCTTCAGCTGCCCATGTTTCCCTACAAAAAAAAAATGTGTCCAAGCCTATAAAGCTGTTTAAAAACAAAGGGCACAGTTAGAACCTAAGGGCTCTACTTTATTTTAACCGAAGCTTCAAGGTAAAACCTTTTCTTCACCTGATGAGGAACACATATCCTAATAGTATCTTTTAAAACCTATTTTACAGTGTTAATGAATCTGTAAAAAGAAGTTCTAAATCTTATACCTTTTTCATTTCTGTTTTGCTACAACAACTGGTTTTGGTTTTGGTTTTTTGCCAAAAACAACTGAACTTATCTGTCCACTATGACACATTAGTCTTTATCTCGGTTCAAAATACAAATGCACTTACTGAGTGCCTGCTGTGCTCCAAGCAGCATTCAAGACACCAGGTAGGTTACAGAGGTGAACAGAGCTCCTTATTAACAATTTAGTAAGGGAGAACACCAGCAAGTAGTTTATTCTGAATGGGGGTGCAGGAGATAATATGATGAAAGAAGAGGGGAGAAAGTAAGTTGGAACAAAAGCATGAAAGAAGATGCTTTTATTCAGCAAAAGAGAATTATCAAAGGGTGTGTATGTCTGTGTGTGTGTGTGTGTGTATGTGTGGTTTTGCTGTTGTTTGGTTGGTTGGTTGTTGTTTGCTTAGAAGCGATATGAGGAGATCTGAGCTTTAGAAGAATTGGCTAGGTATTCATGTGTAGGACCAAATGAAATTAGGAAAGATGGAAGGGAGGGAGGACAGTGGAGACATAATGAAGGCACAAAAGAAGGGGCAACAGCAGCAGAAATCAGGATGAAGGGAACCAAAATGAAGCAAGTCATGGAAATAAGATCTTCTGAACTAGCAATGATTTGGATGGGGGTGATAGAGGAGGAACAGAATATAATGCCATGGTTTTGAGCCCTGAGGACTAGGTAAAGGAGGCCACTGAGAGAGGGGTCTTTAAAGGGGAAATGGATTTAGAAGGAATCGAGGAGCTCCAACTAAGGAAGTAGAATCTGAGGTCCCCGAGAGCACTGCGGCATAGACATGCACCAGGAACCTAGAAACACATCTGAAGCTCAAAACAGTGGTTGAAAGTAGAAATGCAGTGGTTGAAAGCAGAAATGTAAATCTGGAAGTCTTTAGTTGGCTGAAGTCCTTGAATTAAAATGAGTCACTGATGAGATATTAAAGAAATATGAGGAGAGATGGAGATTGGGAAATTAAAGATAGCCTGGATTTTCTGTTAATTACAGATATTGAATTCAACCCATCCCAAAGTATACTAATTATTCTTTCTTCTTCCTCACCCACATCCACACCCCTAAACTTACCCTTGCTTTTGTTATTATGACTTCTGATATTGACTTTATTATTAACACACTCAGCCAAGTTACAGTTCTTATAAGTCACTTTTGGCTCTACTTGGTCCCCAAATGTTACAGACCCTTCTCTCTAGAAATCTCTTCCATGTGGCACTCTTTTTGCCAACTCAGTCTCCAAGTTCAGGTCTTCATTATGTCTGATCTGAAATATTGAGACCTACTCCTAATTGAACTCTCAGTATCCAGTCCCTCTAGTCTGTAGTCCATTCTCCAAATCACCTCTCAAAGGTATCTTTCTAAGAGATGGAACTTATCATATCTCCACTGTATGTTAAAACCTCTGATGATCAACTTTGCATAGAATGACATCAATATCTCAGCATGGCTTACAATTGATGCCCATGTCTACCTGTAAAAATGTGGGCTTTTTCTATTTCTATGCTGTGAGGCCTTTTCTATTCTGTATCTTTCTTAGTACTCTCCGCAGAGCTCTGCCCTGAGATGAAGACTTTCTGTGCTATCTGTTTACATCTGCAGCAACTGTGAAGGAGCAGTGAGCCAGGCTAAGGAACCATAAGGCCAGTGCTTGAGAACAATCAACAAAAGCGATGTTGAGGTCTTTGATAATAATAGTAGGAGATGGCAGAGACTGAAAAACAGTGACCCAATATGATAAAGAGCAAAATTCTTAGAGTGTCCCTAAGTGCCTCCATGAGCAGACCCCTGCCCACCTCTCTCAACTCACCTGAAACCATTCCCATTGCTCTCTGCATTCAGATCTCACTGGTCTTCTTGCAGAACCCCAAAGTTTCCTTTTTTGTGCTGGTGCCTCTAGCTACATCACTCTTGCTTGCCTCTGACCTGCTAACCAATCTAATCTCATTGCAGGCTTACACCCACAGGGACCAGGTCCTGCCCTCCCCAACAAGGACAGATGCCCTGCACAGATCCTCTAGAGCCTTGAACTTTTCCTTCATTTCCCTTAATGTTTGTGGGTAGATACTTACATGGTTTCAGCAGCATGCACACACCATTCTGATAGATCTTAGTAGTTAATAAAGTATTAACACATCTAACTTATGTATATATGTTATTGCAAAACTGATTTACAATCTCATCGTGAGATGCAATACTTAAAAAGTCTAAAGATTGACAGAGCAACATATTATTTATTAACAAATACAGTTTTCAGAAGGTACAAACAGCTTCTTATCCGTGTGCCCCTGTTACAGGCTCAAAAATCCATGAAATTTTTTATACAGTCAAGACTTGTCACTGTCAACATTAATAAAGTAAATATGATTTTATGATCATGCATGTTCATAGGCTGAAATGATCATGTGAAAAGCATGCGTAGCAGAATCCAAGAGAAATACAGATGTCAATGAAGGAACCATCTAGACAGCCAACTCCAGTATAGCAGGGAGTATAAGTACCATTTTCTCTCTTGCCTTATCATATTAGACCTGTAGTAATTAGCTGTTAAGTGAATGAAGGTGCTGATATCCTTGAGAAATGAGCACTCTTTAGTCTTTGGTAGATGAAAAGGATGGAAAAAAGTATAGAGTAATTGCACAGTGTGGACTTCCCAGGACGATAGTGATTGTGGTAGAAAAATAGTCTGGAAAGAGAAGGAGAAAGAGAGTTTCAACAGTGGGGAGCAGCAGTGTTAAGCTAGTTAAGAACAAGACAAGAAAATCTGTAATTGTGTCTAAATGGGAAACTGGGTTGAATTTGGAGGGTGAAGGTAAGATTCCTTTTTTGTTTTTTCAAACCCAGATGTAGACAGAGGCTTCAGAATTTTTAGTAGTGAAATGAGTATGCTATACACATGGTTGTAACATTGGGGGATGTTATACAAGCATCAAGATCCGGTTTACGCAGCACTTAGTTTCTTTTCCCCCCAGAGGATAGCTAATGAATAGAAGGAGTGCCAAAATTACTTGGCAGACCTATCATCACCAAAATCTTACTTCAGATTTGGATCGTGGAGCATGGCCTGTTTTTTTGAAAAGTGCCATTGAGTTGGTGTCTAGCAGGAGCTTAACATGTATTAAGTCTTAGGAGATGCCTGAGTGAAAGGTGCTATATACTAAAATTATTGAGTTTCACCATATGCTCCTAGTCACTCAAAGAGGTGAGAAACAGCTGGTTCATCTTTGGAAGGCAAAACCTTAAGTCCCTTGAACCAACAGCTTTTAGGAACCACATTCACTACGTGCAGAATTTGTTTCTGATTTTTGTTCATATTATCCATCTATTCTAATTTACTTACCCATGCATACCTATTTGCTTCTCTAATTGCATTTAAAATCTTTTTTGGGGGAAACTGTTATAAAACATGTCCTTGTTACATAAGGGATCCATATACATACAGGTTGATGGCATACTAATTTATCAATATCTAGAATTATTATGAAGAAGCTGTTTGAAAGTACTAGAACAGTACCAAAGTTTCATTCATTCATGAGATGATTGATTGCATAGACTCTGAAGAAATAGATTCATATTTCTGGATACATGTTACTTTATATCCCTCAAAGAGAAAAATACATTTGCACTCAATATGCATTTACAGGATAATATGACACAGGTGTGGTGACATTAGAAAAGAGACGGCCAGCTGTAAAGAAGAAAAATAAAAGCTTTCCTAGGGAAAAACTTAGATTTCAGAATGGAGCTCTGGATTTGGAAAGAAAAAAATAGCCAAACACTAAAGATGTTTTTCATATTATAGGGAAGCTCAGTCAACCAAAAATATCACAAGCAAAGGTCCTAGTAGGGTATGGTATAAGACAAAATCAGGTTTATGACAACTGAGATATTGACTTAAACAACTGAGTTCCTTATGACAGGTTGAACAGAGAGCTGCTACTCAGCATGTAGGTAACATGAAAAAGATACGAAGAGGAGACAACATAAAGTATTCTAACACTCACCCCCTACAGAGTTTCATGTTGCTACTGTATTAAATGACATACTGCTGTTGTTGAAGAAGCATTCAGCAGTGACATAAAAATTTAAATGTTCCAATCTTTATAGCGACACAAGTCTTTTATAGATCATGATATTTACGCACATTCTTATTGCTAACACTACTACTCCACATTAATCTTTAAAACTAAATTCATAGTTTCTTAACATCTATTTATTCCTAATACACTTTAGGAAGCTGCAAGATGGAAAAATAAATCATGCCAGACATTAAATCACAAAGATTGACTGCAATGGCTTTTTGCTGAGAAAATACATATCAAAGTACTTGTTATTACAAAACATTATGGTTGGAAATGCCAGAAAGAATTTTTTGAGTTAGAAACAACTGCATACTTTTGAATAAGCTGATGATGATGGTTAAAGTGAAAGACAATTGGCAATCTACTTATATAAATGTGCCTTGGCAGCCAAGTAAGAACGCCAAATAATGATAACAATAAAAATAATTCTTATGCTAACATTTACTGAATACTGAAGTGCCAAGCATTGTGGCTTTAAATATATCATCTAATTTAATGAGATGATTTATTTGTATGGATTGTATATTTAATCATCATGATATAACTACCAGGTAGATACCCTAGGAAATATGTTCTGTTCTGAGAGTTTAGCTTAATGGTTAAGCAGTTAAAAGCATGGACACTGAAGTCAGTTTGGGCTAGTATTGGTTATGCCCCTAACTAGCTGCTTGATTTCAGGCAAGGTACTTTAACTTCTGTGCTTTTCATTGTTTCTTATTGATAAAATAGGAAGATTAATGATAATTAATTGCTATAATATATGTAAAATATTTGAAAGAATGCTGGCATATGTTTAGTAATCAAAATGATACTTGTTATGATTATTATTTTAAAGATGAGCAAACAGAGAAACTTGGTGAAGGCCACACAGTTAACAAGTGACAGATCTAGGATTTGAAGTTCAGAAGGATGACTCCAGAGGCCAAGCTTTTAGCCATATGCCATCATGGACATGAAATCTTGAGTAGGCTTTTATAAAGCAAGAATTGATAAGGAATAATTTTAAAAGTTGCATTTTGTATATGGAACAGGTGTCATAGTTATTCTTAAATTCTAATCCATATTGACATATAAATAATATAACTATGACCTATACTTAGGACAGAGTCATTGATTTGACTCAATCTAGAATTTGATTCTAAATAAGTCTCATGTCTTATTTAACCTGTTCTTAGTACACACTACTACCTCCTCCATCCTATGTTTAATTTCTTTAGTTTAAAAAAGCCTTTGCTTTTTACTAAGACAAACTATGGTTGCACTGCGGGGAAAGGTGAGAGGAAAGGATAGAGATGAGGCAGGGCAGGATCATAAGCCACGTTGGGGGCCACGGTGAACCTTATCCTAAAGGGCAAAAGGAGCCATTAAAGGAATGTAAGTAGGGGGAGATGTGGTCAGATTCATGCTGTAGAAAGATCAGCACACAGCTGAGAAATGGGAACAAACTGGTGGCCAAAGAAACCTCTTTAATTGAATAAAGGATATTTCTGAAAATCTATTATGTTTAAGAAATACAATCATTGAAAAAAGAAATGATCCTTCCTGAGATTGTTTTAGAAGAGTCCATGTGGGGATACTTCAAAATCACTGTCTCCTATGAACCTCTTGAACCAAATTTGAGTCCTCTTCCCACAGCCACTTCAGTAATCATGGTGTACACAATCTCTGGGAAATATCTAAGATGTCTGAAATATATTTTCCATGCCCCACCCTCTTTTAGTGTAACAGCTTCCCCATCTTCATCTACTAGACTGTGGAGTGGGATTCCTTGGGGCCTGAAGTTGTAGGTTAGTGTGATCAGGTACAGGTTTCCAGAAGAGAAGAGATTGAAGCCATGCCTCATGTGGCAGGGGAGGGTACAGGGGATAAGGAATCTTGTAGACAATGTCACCTTAGGCATTCACTCTCAGGGCTAGTACTGGGTTCTAGGGTGTTTGGGGCTAGATCGCCCTCTCTCGGAGCCTTCAGGATGAGTTCATTGTTTAACAGTCCACCCTGTCCCACATACCAAGGCTCACAAAGCAGGGACAGAGGGGCCATACTTGACTCAAGACAGACCTTTGTTGCTGGATATTCTAACATCAAAGAACTGATTGCCAGAGTTTCACCATTAGAGGATGTCACATAAACATGCAAATTTCAGAGGGGAAAAAGTGGAAGATCTGGCAACATTGGGCTCTCATTGCGGCAATGATTGATAATTGTTTGGTAATGAGTGAGGATGCTACCACTGGAGGCAGGGATTTTGAATATCTATTTTTGTAACCAGAGGGTTCAAATGAGCAGCAGAGTGGCTGGTCATTCCCCATAGTGACTTGAATTGCTTTGCTCTTTTTGTGTGGGATGCCCTCTCCTGTCTCCCACCAAATTCTCTCTGGTGATTGGTTGTGCATCTTTCTGACATCACTTCCCATGGGAAAGACTGTTGGTCGGCTCTGACAGCATGATGGCCCACTGCTCAGAACTGTGTGAGGGAGGCTGTCCCCTAGACTAAGCACACCAGTCACAAACATTTTCCATTTATGATTTCACCTCAAGCATCTTGACAGTGTCTGGTGTGTGGTAGGTACAAACAAAAACAAGAAGAACAATATTAATGGTGTAATATAAAGAGTCAAAGGCTTTGAAGTTAGACCCTGTTTCACATTTCAGCTCTTTCACTAATATAGACAAATTACTTAATATCTCTGAGCCTTGCTTTCTTTTCCTAGAAAATGGGCACTAAGGGTTACTATGCAAATAAAATCACATAATAAAATCATTCTATCACAATATCTAGCTCAATGAGGTCAATAGATGTGAGTTACCTCCCCCTTTTGAATGCTTGTGGAATAAATATTTATATAAAAGACAGCAACCTATTGCATTTATTACCAATGGATTTTCAAAAACTTTTTGGCCTAGGAGCGTTTTCCTGAGAAGTATAGATATCTGGGAAAGAGCATTCCGAGGAGAGGAAAGCACAATTTCAAAGGCCCCAGATGGATTTTCCTTGGCCTGTTTGAGGAACCATGAGGGAAGAATGAGGAAGGGAGAGAGTGTATAAGATGAAAAGAGAAAAATAATGGTATGAGGAGGCAGGTCATGGGAGCCTGTAGGTAAGGCCATTGCGTCTTTATCTTTGTAAATCTATGAGTGAGCAAGAAAATCATTGAAGTGTTTTGAATAGAGGAGTAACAAGATCTGACATGGTTTAACAGGATCACTCCAGATGCTGCATTGAGAACAGACTGGAGCAGGGTAAGGCTGGAAACAAGAAGGAGACAGGTAGAAACAGGAGAACAGCGAGGAGGCTCTGGAAAATATCCAGATGACAGTGGAAGGTTGCTTGAACCCAGGTGGTAGCAGCAGAGATTAGGAGAAATCGTTAGATTCTGGATTATTTAGAAAGCAGAGCCAATATAATTGCTGATGGATTAGCTATAGAGTAGGGGCCGGGGAGAGTTCAAAAGTACTATAAAGTTTGTAACTTGAGCAACTGCCAGAATGGAGTTGCCACTTCCTGAGAGTATAGGCATGGAAATGGCAAAGTCACTCCAGGTAACTTGGAAGCCACAGTGGGCTACAAAGCTTGCAAGTGGTGGACAGGAATTTGAATTTAAGTTGTCTGATGCAAAAATCAGGGCTCCTTCTTTTCTATCCTGCTAAGTTCATCACAACATATTGCAGAGTTCACAATAGAAAATATTGTCTAGGCTGTTAAGACAGGTTTCAGGAAAGGTGTGGTATCAGAGCAGAAGACAGAGCAGGGAGACCATAGGACCATTTTGAAATGAACAATAGCACAAAGATCACGGGGTCTGAAGGTAACCTCTGTTTATTCTGGTGTGACCTCAACTGCACATAAGTCCATGGAGAGTGCACTGTGGGAGAGAAACCTAAAATGATATATGAAGTAATGGAAAACCTTGAACGCTGTCCCTGGGAGCTAAAATTTAACCATTTGGACAATGAGGAGCTATTGAAAGACAGCAGTAGGAGATAAGACAGTTTGTACTATGTTTAAAGAAGATTAACTTTGGAATGAGTGAAAAATGATAATTCCTAGAAGAAAGAGATGTGAATCCAGGAGACTAATGAAATAATCCAAACCCTCATTAGAGTAATGGCATACAAACGGAAAAGGTATAATTTAAGAAACACTTGATGGTTAAATTGACAGTACTTTGGACAGATTAGATGAAGAGAGTGAAGTTGGGGAACAAGTCAAAGGGTTCCAGCTTGCCTGGCTTTGAGATGGATGTATAATAATTAACTGAGAAGAGGAAGGCCTGGGAAGAAGCAAGTCTAGACATGGAAAGAAACTAAAAAGATAAATTGGATTTAGGTGCTGTTGAATTTAAGGAGCATGGATGCAGAACCATATCCACATTTTTTTTTTCATAGTATTCAGTAATCAGGAGAGAAATTAAGGCTAGAAATAAAAATTTAGGAGTCATTAGCATAGAAGTGATATCAGATGAAAATTTTCAAACAAAAGGGAGTCCAGGCATAGAATCTTGAGAAACACTTGCCTCTGAGAGGCAGATGGGAGAGGAGGAGTCAGGAGAGTCCCTGAAGGACAGGACAAGGGGGTGAGAAGAGGGTCATCAACAGCATCGGGTTTAATATGAAGTCAATTAGCAGGAGAATCAAGAACCTGCAATTGCCTATGAAAGCCCCTGGTAACCTTCAGGAGAGCAGTTTTTCTCGAGCTGTTGGAGAAGAAAGTAGAATGTAGTAGAAGGAAAAGTAACAAATTAGAGATAAAGCCTAGTCTCATAAGTCTGTATATCAGAGAAGTTGGAAAAGCCCGCACCATATCTAGGAAAGTGTTTTTTCATTTATCTTTGTTTTTATTAAAATATGAGGAAACAAGAAGATGTTTACAAACAGAAGGAAAGGATAAGACAGTGGGAGGAAAAGGTTGGAGATCCAAAAGACAAAAGAAAAATTTGATGAAGCTGTGAAATGGAGAAAGTGTGGAAAAGTCACAATGGAGAGTGGGATAAAGAGCACGCCAGTGATGAGTAACAGCTCAGGTTTTAAAGAGAACAGGATACAGAAGAAGGACAGAAATGTAGACACAAGCATCATGGGGAACAGAGAAAGCCAGGAAGAATGGAGCTGGGTCCATTCAGTGGTTCTGCTGAAAAAAAGACGATTTAAACACTGCTCCTGCAGGGGAAAATGCTGCACTCCCATGTTTCTGGTGGGTGGTGTGTAATCTGGGCAACATGGGAAGGCACTGAATGATTCACAATATCACTCTTTGTCTAGCTCCATCCCAGCAGATCAAGGACAGGAGCAGCTGAGCTTGCTTCCTGGGGTGAGGCTCCTGACAGAAAGAGGAACTGCACATCTGCTTTGCCTTCCTTCAAACTCAGCATGATGTACAATGAAAATGCTTGTACAGTATTTGCTGGAAGGGCCAAAGTCAGATGGAAAATTTTTCAATTATAAAATTCTGGTCAGGCCAGAAAAACTCAAAGCCCTGAGGAGAATCGTAAAGGCCAGCACAGGCCCACCATAAAACTTAGATGCAATGGGAATGTGGTTCTTAGTTTAATTTGTATGTCTGCCTATATTTCTGCAACAAATAATTTGGAAAGAAAAGGTAGGTCTTTCCTTAAAAGACAAACAAAAAGAGACCTTTTTCAAAAAAAAAAAAACCATATATACCATTCAAGACCGTGTCTATATGTCAAAAAATCAAGTTTGCTTTATTTTCTCATTAAAGGTATTATGAGCTAAACACAGAATGGTAGATTTACAGGTTCATTGACATTGGTGACACCTAAGAAAACATCAATTTACCCTCTACAATGATACACTGATCTTCAGAATACTGTGCACTCAGGTGTGTTTAAATGTGTGTTTTTAGGGTACAATGAATAAGCTATAACCTCTTGAATTAAAAATCCCATTTTGCCTCCTGGAACAGAGTCTGCGGTGTCTGTTTTGGAGAAGCTTAAGTTCACCGTTCCCTTTTCTGATCTTAGATGCTAAAGTGATTTAGAATCGGGTTAGTCCAGAGTTGTTTTTGCAATAACAGAGTGTGGTTTTAAGACCTACTTGCCTCTTACCTGTTTTGCGGCTACACAACACATTATCTTCTAAACACAAAGAAGGAGTTGTTCTCTATGAAACTTTCCCAACTTTCTGTCCTTGTATTTAACATTGCCTTCCTTGGAATCTTGATGCACTTGGCCATTATATCTCTTAGGGCATTTCTCATCTAATACTCCATATAGTAGTTATTTGTACACTTGGATTATGCTCCTCAGCGCCCCCACCACCACCACAAAAGGTGAGTATGGAGTGGGGGAGCCTTTAGTCACTTTTTCAGTCATTGAAGTAACTGGCCTCTTTGTAATCAATCTATACTGATGGGATGGAATTAAGAAAGAAACCAAGGTCAAAACAGACTGTATTAGTTCACCATGAAGCATCGCTTGCAGGCAACTGGATTGGCCCTTAAGGCCCTCTTGTACATGAATTGACATTTCAGGGGTATAGCAGTGTGCTAATAATAGTACACCCACTATACACGTACTGAATTCATACCCTGAGAATTTTTCTGCCTGTTTAAAAAAAATTAGAAGGCCCTGAACAAAAAAGGTCTTGTGTGCCAGTCTGTGTAGTCCAAACATGTATGGTAATGAGATCCTATAAAAATCCCTACTTCACCTAGTGCCCAGATATCTGACCAGCTCACACAATTGTCAAAAAAAAAAAAAGTTTCTCACCATCCCCATCACAATTCACATGCTTCAGAAGTAGCGGCAGCCTGGGGAGGGCATTCACTGATGCTAAGAAAACCAATTGCAGCTCTGCAGTTCTAAGACAGCATAGGTATGTTCAGTGTATAAGAAAACAAATTGGACATTTACAATAGTTCTAGAAAAAGCAGAAGGTACATATCAGAGAAATGAAAAGAGTAGCTTCTGAAATTCTTTCTGCTCACAACCAGGTAGATCAGGCCTGCACAGAGGATCATGGGAATAACAGAAAGGTGTTCTCTGCCACATCTGTAACTCAGTTTGGACAGCTGAGCCCCCACCATGACTACAGAGGATTACACCAAAGCCCTGCTGGCAGATTCAAGGAGATGAATAATACTATAGTAATTTATTCAGTGCTTGCTCTTGGCCAGATACTGTGCTAGATGCCTTATATCCGTATTAATCCTTACTATATCCCTGCAAGTTGAGCATTTTCATCCAGCTCCTACCAATGAAGAAACTAAAGCTCAGAGAGTTTAAGAAATCTGCCCCAAAGCCACACCCCTAGCAAATGCCCTAGCTGGAATTTGAAGACAAGTCAACTTGACTGCAGAGCTCATGCCCACTCATACCCTTTATATCTCATCAAATTCCCTTTGTAAAATTCAGATCCTAAAACAGAAAGAGTCACCTTGGGAAAATATGGCACTCACATTCATCAAAACAAAGTTCAGATATTTCAAGACTTCATATCATCTAGCATTGAGTAATCACAACTTTTCATATAGCAGATAAGCCCAGAAATACTATCAGGCTATGTAATATGTAATTAGGAACTTAAATTCAGAGTCAGGCTGATCTCATGTCACAGAACAACAGTTTATGAGTTGTGCAATGAAAGCAAATCACTTACCTTGTTTATGCTTCAATTCACTCAGCATTCTAAGAACTGAATGACACATCCATATAAAGCACATTCATATAAAACTCAGCTTAGTTTTTGCTGCAAAGTGAAGACATGAATTTTTTTTATGATTCTCTATCCATCCACCCAAATTTGTACCTCCTGTGTCCTCAGGAAACTCACATTCCCAGATATGGTGAACAAGGTCCTCCAGGACTAGATCCCTGCCCTTCAGCAACAACATTTATTGACCCTGCAACTGCACCTAAAACTACATGGAACAATATCCTATCTTATTCCACTCCAGCATCCTAATTCCATCTAGCTCTTCATGGAAAGGAACTCAAATATCACTTCCTTTCAGAGGTGGCTCAGTTGTGCTCCTGTATGCCCCCGACCTGCCCCCATGTCTTCAGACATCTTGTCACATTTCATTGAAGACAGGGATCATTGCTTCTTTATCTTTGCACACCCAGGACTGAGCCCAGAATCTAGAGCTTCTTAGTCTATAATCAATGCTCGTTGGCTGAGAGAGGATAGATCCCAAAGAACAGACATTAGCAAATTATGATATCACACCTGGAATCTCAAAAAGCAAGAAACACCTAAGGACAAAGGAAATTCCAAACTGAAGATCTCTAATTCATATCTCCTCCTGGGTGTTTAAGTATCTGTTGTAATGCCATTGACAAGCTCCTATGGATAAGTTTGTCCAGGGCTATTTTTTAGCCAAAATGATTGTTTGGGCACCAGTACGAGTGTTACTTTAGGTTGATCTCTCACTCTCCACAAAAAGTCAGCAGTCACCCTAAATTCTTACTTCTCCATGAGGCTTCAGTGCAGGCCAAATTGTGTTAGCTGCCAAAAGTGGTAAAACTGGTACCAGGACAGACTATTTAAGATTTTGATTCCTGGATCCTACCTCCCCTCTCCCACCCACCTTTCCCTAATGCTAAAAGTACATTTCTGTTTTTAAGAAAATTAGTGCTGAGGCCAGGCACGGTGGCTCATGCCTGTAATCCCAGCACTTTGGGAGGCCAAGGCAGGTGGACCACCTGAGGTCAGGAATTCGAGACCAGCCTGATCAACATGGTGAAACTCTGTCTCTACTAAATACAAAAAAATTAGCTGGGCATGGTGGCGCACGCCTGTAGTCCCAGCTACTCGGGGGGCTGAGGCAGAATAATTGCTTGAACCAGGGAGGTGGAGGTTGCAGTGAGCTGAGATTGCACCATTGCACTCCAGCCTGGGCAACAAGTGTGAAACTCTGTCTAAGAAAGGAAGGAGGGAAGGAAGGAAGGAAGGAAGGAAGGAAGGAAGGAAGGAAGGAAGGAAGGAAGGAAGGAAGGAAAGAAGGAAAGAAGGAAAGAAGGAAAGAAGGAAAGAAGGAAAGATGGAAAGAAGGAAGGAGAAAGAAAATTAGTGCCATAGCTGACTGGATCCAAATAGCTATTCAGAGAATATCTGGAGAAAAATATGTTGACCTCTGTTGAATAGTCAAAAGTTCTGATTCTCAGAAGGCAGGGCTCTTTCCTTTGAGTCTTCTCAGCTGTGAGAAGATAGAGAATACAGCATGACATAGAGAATGAGGACGAGAGGTCAGGCAGGGTGGCTACACGATGGAGGCAACGATTGTGCTAAATGTTAAAGAGTGAACCGTGGATCAGTAAAATACTGTTCAGAGAGATTTCCTTCAATTCTGGGTTGTTTTGTTACATTAGATACGAAAATTTAAGGACAGCTATAAAATGAGATGATGTTCTTTGGTTACCACATCAAGGTTGGTATTATTCACCCCTTACAATGGTCCACACATACCCCCGTGGTGTCCTGTGTGAAAAGCAATACTATAATTATCTTGATTCTCATCATCTGCATTGTGATTTATGTTCCACAAATTCTCCAGGTTGATGAGATATTGAGGCTGAAAACTTTATTCATTATTTTGTCCCTTTTCAGCATCCAGCAGTGTCCCTGGAACAGGTATGTGCTGAGTTAATCTGGATCATCACTAAGTCACTTTAGGAACTCTGAGGCAGTGTAAGGTCACTCGCTAGCACACCAAACAGGTATCAGCAGGTTTTGATGATCATAAGCCATGACTTCCTAACATTTCACTTTATGATGCCAGAAGACAGCAATTCCTTACATATAATTGTTATGCATTGAGTATATGCAAATTTGAGTATTGGTCATTTCTACTGATTCTTTATGGGATTATCCCAGGGAATTTTCACCTAGCAATTCCACAACTACTTCTGGAGCCATGCCCTTACAATGTGTACCAATAATAATAAGCATATTCTAAGCCTCTTCCCTGAGGATAAGAGAGCATTCTTAATTATGTCATTGTGTCAGCAGCACTGAATACTTTAATGGGTATCATATATTTGCATAGGAGCTACGAGAGTACCCAGGTTACATGTGCAGGCTGATAAAATCACAAATTAATTTATTTCACAGGATCTCCAACAGCAGATGTCCCTGAATATGGTGATGAAAAGATATTCACTAAAGCAACCCCATGAGAATGCTCAAGCTGTTCACAAGCCACCCATCCATAGGAGTCATCTGTCTACATAGCATGCTGCCTAGAGAAATCAGATCAACATTCCAGACAGTAGTTATCATGTTGTCTAGATCATACTTCTTCCCAGAGCACATCCAAGAGGTGGTCACATGAACACTCTGGCTGGAAGCCATGCCTGGGCCTACAAGTGCTCTGATATTGAAAAGACCACAAAGAACTTAACATATATCTGGATATTGGGCAAAAAGAAGCAAAGACACTTACCTATTTATGAGAATGAACCAAAGAGCTTTGATTAAGAAGCCCTGTACATTATAGAACTACTCTAGGCCAGGCATGGTGGCTCACGTCTGTAATCCCAGCACTTTCGGAGACCAAGGCAGGCAGATCAATTGAGGTCAGGAGTTCAAGACAAGCCTGGCCAACATGTGAAACCCATTTCTACTAAAAATACAAAAATAAGCCAGGTGTGGTGGCATGCACCTGTAATCCCAGCTACTCGGGAGGCTGAAGTGAGAGAATCCCTTGAACCCTGGAGGTGGAGGTAGCAGTGAGCCGAGATCATGCCACTGCACTCCAGGCTGGATGACAGAGCAAGACTCCGTCTCAAAAAAAAGTACTACTCTAAAAGACAAGCTTGACAATTCTGGGAGACTATTCTTCAAAATGACTTAAAATATCCTGAAATAGCTTATTGTATTGACCAAAAAGATTCATCATGTTTTCATTTGTTTATTTATTTTTAGTTTGGGATGCTCTGAAGGAAAACTTAGACTGAGTTCCCAGTTAAATTGCTCATTCCCACTAAAGCTCATACTTTTTTCTAGTAGTATACCAACTGTAAATTACAATGAATTTCGACAATCAAAATGTAAACCCCAGGGGAAGGACCAAATCCATCTTTTTTGCCATCATATCCCACATGCCTGCTCAGAGTCAGACTCTCAGTAGACATTTGTTGAAGGAGTGTGTACATGTATGAACACGGAAAAAAACACTTATTGACTACATGCCAGGCACTGGGAACCATGTGATGTAATTTGAATGGCCCCTCCAAACCTCTTGTTGAGATATAATCCCCACTGTTGAAAATGGGGCCTGTTGGGAGGTGTTTGCAGCATGGGGGCAGATCCCGCATGAATGGCTTGGGCCATCTCCTTGGTGATAAGTGAACTCTCACTCTGGGCTCACATGAGATCTGGTTGTTTAAAAGTGTGTGGCACCTCCCTCCACTCTCTCTCTCACTTGCTCCTGCTTTCACCATGTGATATACCAGCTCCTCTTTCATCTCCGCCATGATTGTACGCTTCCTGAGGCCTCCCTAGAAGCTGAGCAGATGCCACTACCATGCTTCCATTAAAGCCTGAAGAACCATGATCGAATTAAACCTCTTTTCTTATAAATTATCCAGTCTCAGGTATTTATTTATAGCAATGAAAGAATGGCCTAATAACACTGCGCTAGGTACAGATTAGGCAAGCAAAAGGAATCAGAAGCCATCAGAGCAGGTTTGCTGAATCAATTAATAGCAACATCTACTAACTTGATAAAGTGCTGAGAAACTCTAAGACAAACGACCTAATTCTGAATGCCTCTTTTCCCTCCTTCATCTCCCTTGCCATACTTTTCATACCACAGTTATAATTAAGGTGCTTTCCCTGACAGTTTTGCCAATTCAGTTGAGGTCAGAGGCCTAGGTGATATGAAGAGCAGAGAGTAATTGGTGAGGCATGTGATGTTGCCATGTCAAGGAAGCTCAATGGTGTTCCTTTCAGGTTAATGAATGAGTACCAGGCCAGTAAAATACTTTCTTTACTTCCATCAGGTGTTGGTGGTTTAGCTTCACTTCTCAAAGACTCATCACAGCTCAAAGGCAAAGAGCACACAGTCACAGGGGAAGCTCAATTGCCTGTCTGGGACCTACTTACCATTCTTGAGTATAAAAGACATCTTTACAGAGACTGAACCTGATTGGGTAAAAGCTGTGTATCTAAGTGAAATGGGGAGGTTCTGCTTGTCCAGGACATGGTACTGTACTATGAATGTTTTTTCCCTTCTGAAACCTATACCACTGTGGTCTGGGGGTTGCCTATATCACCTGTGGTGTTTATTTAAAAATTTTCAGGCCCAATCCCAGGGCTACAGAATGAGATTCTCTTGAGGACAATGCACAAATCTTTATTTTTCACAATGCCCTGATTTTTACACACATTCAAGTTTGAGTATCACTGATCTCAAATCAGTGATTTTATATGAGACAAGCCCAGAGAAGTTTTCCAGCTATAAAAGACTGTGAGAGGGCCCGCTCTCTCTTTTTTTTTTGTTTGTGTTACTGTGGGCTAAGAAATTTGACCCCCTACAAAAGCCTGGAAGGATTCAAGAAGCTGGTGGAATGGGGATAAAGGGAAGGAGGAAGTATTTTCACCCAGAAATCCAACACTGAAAAGAAGTATGAGTCCATAGAAGGAAAGAAATAGATTGTGACATTAAAAATACTTCTGGTACTTTCACAGCACCTTCAAGTTTAAATCTTATATGAATTATTTGCCAGTATGATAGATTTTACTTCACATAGTGGCCCCCAAATTAAAACTTAAAAAAATATCCAGTTCTGATCTGGGCATGGAGAAATGGGCACTCCTATACATCTTTGGAGGAAATCAAAACTGATGCAGCCTTTTTGTAGAGAAATTTGCCAATAATTATCAAAAAATGCATTTCCCTTTGATTAAAAAATGTTACTGCTAAGAATTAACCCTGCAGATATACTATACCTGTTAGTGTATGCTAATATTTTTGTACTGCTAAAATAAGAATTTCTACTAAAAAAAATTTGTTGCATTCATACAACTTATTTGCATTTTAAAAAATGCATCTGGAGTACTACTATAAATAATATGATGATTTTACTGATAAAATAATATCACTCTCGAGGGCCATAAAGAAGGCAATTAACACTTACTGAGTCCTGAGTACTTATTTTGTGCCAATTCCTGTGCTAAGAGCATTAGTGTAACCTCTTCCACCACCCTGCAACCTGGACATAATTTTCCCCATTTTTTCAGACAGGAATACTGAGGCTCAAAGAGGACATGTAACTGGAGCAGGGTCATGGCTGACAACTACAGATTCATACTCCCAGACTCTTCTTCAAAACCAATTCCCCTTCTAACTGCACCACCAGAAAGAGAAACCTCTGACAGTACTAATGCTATCTAGAAACATCAGGACTGTAGTTTCAGAATCAACTTACCTTGTTTCAACATAGCACTTTTAAAAATCAAGAAAAAATAGGAAGCATTGTGTCGACAGGTTATGGTAGGAGGAGGAGCCAGTTGCATGAAAAATAAGTTTCAATAGTTTAAGACAATTTTAATGACTTAAAGGAGTGGAAAAACACAATGATTTTTCTAGTCCTTTCGGCTCTTTCCTCTTGGCACACAAAACTTCCATCACTGTCTTACAGCAGTGGAAGAATGATTTTCATCCCACAGAGGACTTAAAAATTTCTTTCTAATAGCTCTGTTCAGTTCTTGAATAAATAGGAATAACTCCACCACCTCTTTAAAACAGTTCCTCATATGTGTAATAAGGGATGCTGGGGAATGTGTAGAAATGTGTGGCTGAGCTCAGATTCACAGCCTGAGGTTACAAGGCTCCCCGCCAAGTTTTCACCTATATCAAATCATTCAGCAGGATTAACCACTCTGCCTCTACCCCAAGGAAAATACTAACATGATTTAACTACAGCTAAGAATTCCAGTAGGTACTTACTAAATGTGGCATAATGTTTTCCATGCACAGAGAAAAGGAAATCATTTTGCTAATCTATGCCTCACTCCAAACAATCACATTTCAGAGCTCAATCCCCCATTAAAGCAAGAACAGCTTAATTAACTTTAAATTTATTTGGTATAAAAGATGTATTTATGGGAAATGCAAAAATTCATAGATGCAAGAGCTTTAAAAAAGTACAACAAAAATGTTAAACAGCTTTTTAAAAATAAAATCCTTTTAACATTTTGCTCTTACTATATTATTTAAGACAATTTCAATGACATGATATGGGTGAAGGGGAAACTAATAATGTGGAGAGAAGGAGGAAATTCACTATGCAAACAATGGAAGAGTGAATGTCTCAGAGAAAAGAACTACATGAAAGGGGATGGAGTCTGGAAGAGAAAGTCATTTCTAGCCAGACCTGTGGGACTGCAGGCAGCGTGATTATAACCCTGTCTGTAGTTTGTCTGTGATCTCTTGCCAAAGGCAGATAATTTAGCAAGGGTAAAAATACAGGAATGACTTACTGTATAACTGATGTGGCAGGAAAATCACTTTACAGTACTTTTTGCCGGCGATGGGATAGTAAAAACAATTGCCCAGGGTTTACAATGAACAGGTAGCACCATTTATAATGAAAAACTAGTCCAGAGAGCTAAGGAGCTAAGAACATAGACTTGAAATGAAGAAAATCAAGGCTGAAAAATAGGTTATTGTCAAAATGTATTAACTTAGAAATTCACAGGCAAATATTTCAGTTTAAAAGACAAATGTAGGAGTTACTTCTTCTACCAGGATAGCTTAGCAAATTGTGACTTCAAAGTGAGCCTTGCAGCAGTTGAAAGGCTGATATTGCATGTTTCTACATAAGTGTTGGGGGTGGGGGTGGGGGAACAGGTGGCTATGATCAATTTGACTGCCTCTTTGGGAGGATGGTGTAAACCATGTTGTAAGCTAAAGAATAAACCATATGAGTAGTTTTAAGGAGGTGTTTAATGCTCCAGGTTGTTAGATGGGATATTTTATCAGTAGAAATGGGCTTAAATATAAATGGCCCTAGTAATGGAAAATGCTTCAAAAAATAGCTGTGGATAGACAAAACTGAAGAATTTACTGTTAAACCTCCCAATCCTGCAGAATCATGATCTGCAATGGAGACGGACAGAAGAAAGGACAAATGGAAAAAGTTCTCTTTGGGATTTTAGGAGTTGATTCTATACTATAAAGTATTTCTCTCATTGAGATATTAGTATGCTCTTTATAATAGATAAGGAGAATTCAGAGCTGCCAATACTTCTCCAATAGCCAATCCATTTTCTCCTTCTTCCCTTCCAGTAGAACCCCATTAGTAGTGAGGTATTACACTGGGAAGATGCATGTGATTTACCAACACTCAGAAATTTCCATTAATCTGCTCAAAAAAAATTACCCAATATTTTAGATAAATCAAATAGTTAAGAATCTAATCCAAATCCTTCTAATATATTTACCTTTTAAATAATCACATACAGAAAAAATAAAATTATATTCAAATATTCAATAATAGCCAAGGATAGAAAAATCAGAAGAGTTTACTATTAGTGTTTCCAACCCCATTGAATCATGTTCTGCAATGGGGCTGGACAGAAGAAAACACAAATGGACAAAATTTTTCTTGGAATTTTAGGAGTATTTTAAAGCTTTAAGAATTTCTATTAAGACTTTATATAAAATAATATGATAAATTAAAAGAAAAATAGAAATAATTTTAAAGTGATTAAATGACTCCTTTTTAAAAATTTTCCAAGTTACCACATTCAGGATCACATATCTCTAAAAATAAGAAAGGAAAATGGAGGCAGCCCCAACTCCCTATTCCAATTATCTGATAGGATCTGTGGTTTCAAAATGCAAATAAGAAACTATCTTGCCTTGGTTGAATCTGCTTCATCATAGTTACCATACTCACTAAGATGTTCATGAAGTCTGAGAGGAAGAAAAAAAGAGGTAGAACAGAGGCACACTTACTGCCTTGCTCCTCCTCTTCCTAACTTTGAAAAGACATTTATCAAAGCTCTTTATTAACCTTGACAACAAAAAGTTAATTCAACTCTTTAATGGTGATGATGATGGTAACATGCAGTGGCATTTTCTTTGTCAAGAATGGATTGTGCTTGGAATCAGCAAGATAGCAAAATAGAAAGCCCTAGACCCTCCTTCTCCTCACAAACACACCTATTGAGCAATAATTCACAGACAAATTCCCTTTTTGAGAAATTCAGAAATGAATTGAAAGGCTCTTGCAACCCAGATAAATGTGAAACCAGACTTATCAAAGTTGATAGGTAGATTCAAGGCACCCTCTCTCCAGAATTCCTCCCCCTGGCACTGTGCCATACTATCAGGAAGAGATCCTTTAGCTCTCAGCTTTTCTGAGGAAAGGCAGGGCTTGGTTCACATATCTAGAGCCCCAACTTTTCTGAGGGGGCTCCGAGAGCACTGGCTTCTCCCTTGCCAGCGTTGGAGCTCTGACAGATCTGGCATAATCTAGCTACCTGAAGGAGAACAGAGATCATGGTTTGAACTGGTAGAGGCCAAAGATCCTCCCCCATGCTTAGCCCAGAGTGAGAAAATTTTAAAATCCCAGCTCTCAGCTACTCCCTGGGGAGGGAAAGACTTGATCTATGCATCCCACTGCCCAACTTCTCCAGGGCTGCATGAAGAACTGGCATTTCTTTCATCAATCCTGAAACTCTGATAGGTTTGGCACAGCCTAGCTGCCTAGGACAGAGACATTGGTTTTGATAACTCTACCTAAACCCCAATCCACAATTCAGCATAGAGCAAGTGGACAAAAAGCACAGCTGCTTATTTCTCCCTGGGGAGGGAAACAGTTGGAAGAAGACTCCAGAATCGTTGGCTGGGCAGATTGGTGGGTTTCTGTTCCTGTGCGAGACCAGTCCAGGAGGGACTTGAAGAGGTACCTGCTTTGTCTAATGCATAGATAACAATACAGAGAGACAAGGAAGATGAAGAATCAGGTAAAGATACTTCAAACAAAGGAACAAGATACATTTACAGAAACCAACTCTAATGAAATGGGTTTATATAATTTACCTGACAGAGAATTTAAAATAACTGTCATAACGATGTTCACCAAGGTCAAGGAAATGTGCATGAACTAAGTAACAATTTCAACAAAACAATAGAAGATATTTTAAAATTCCCAAATCAAATCATGGAGGCAAAAAACACAGTAAATGTAAATTAAAAATTCACTAGGGAAGTTCAACAGCAGACTACACCAAGCAGAAAAAAGAATCAATTAAACGACAGGTCATTGGAAATAGTTTAGTCAGAGAAGCAAAAAAAAAAAAAAAAAAAAACTGAAGAAAGCTTAAGGGACTCATAGGATTATCAAGTGAACCAATATACATATTGGGGAGTCTCAGAAGCAAAGAAGGAAGAGAAATAACCGGAAAGCTTATTCAAAGAAACAATAACTAAAAACTTCCCAAATCTGAATAAGGAAATGGATATCCAGATCCAAGAAGCTCAAAGAAAACCAAATAAAATGAAATCAAATAAATGTTCATGAGGCATATTGTAATTAAATGTTCTAAAGTCAAAGACAGTCAGAAATTTAAAAGCAGCAAGGTAAAAGTGACTCATTACATACAAGGGAAATTCCACAACACTATAAGCAGATTTTTCAGCAGAAGCCTCATAGGCTAGAAGGAAGTGAGACAATAAATTCACAGTACTGAAAGAAAAGAAATGTCAACCAAGAATACTATACCCAACTAAACTGTCATTCAAAACTAAAAGAGAGATAAAGACTTCACCACACAAACAAAAGTTTATGGAGTTCTACACCACTAGACCTGCCTTACAAGAATGTTAAATAGAGTTCCTCTAGTTGAAACAAAAGGACACTAAGCAGCTGCATTATAGCATAACAAAGTATGAAATTCACTGGTAAAGGCAAATATTATATATACACAAATAGAAAATACTGTATTGCTGTAACAGTGGGGAGTAAATCCCTTTTAATTCTAGTATAAAAGTTAAAAGGCAAAAGTATTAAAAATAACTATAACTAAACATATATTTAAAGATATACAATATAAATAGATGTAAATTGTGACAATAATCACATGAAGTATGCTTGAGGGGAGAAGTTAAAGTGTATATGATTGAACTTAAGTTTTTATAAGCTTAAAATAGACTGTTTATAGTTTATGTAAGTCCCAAAGTAATCACACACACAAAAACTACCTATGGAAGTTACATCAAAGAAAAGAGAAAAAAAATCAAAGCGTTATCAACAACAAAATCAATAAAACACAAAAGAAGACAACAAGAAAGTAAAAGAGGACCAAAAGAAACACAAGATAGATAAAAAACAATTTTTAAAATGGCAACCATAAATCCTTTCTTAGCAGTAATTACATTAAATGTAAATGGGTTTAACTCCCCAATAAAAAGAGTTTAATAAATATTAAATTCATAGAGTGGATTAATGCATAAAAAAAGAAGACCCAATGGTATGCTGTCTATAGGAAACTCACTTCGGATTAAAGGATACACATAGACTGAAAGTGAAAGAATAGAAAACATATTCCATGCAACTGGTAACTAAAAGAGAGGAGAAATGATTATACATATATCAGAAG
Source organism: Pongo abelii (assembly GCF_028885655.2). Lineage (NCBI taxonomy): Eukaryota > Metazoa > Chordata > Mammalia > Primates > Hominidae > Pongo > Pongo abelii. The sequence continues at coordinate 86,226,237 of NC_071992.2, read as the reverse complement.
AAGTAACTTTAAGTCAAAAGCTGTCACAGAAGACAAAGAAGGACATAATATAATGATAAAAGGGTCACAGTATCAAGCACCTGAATATATAAAGCAAACATTGGCAGAACTGAAAGGCAAAATACACACCAATACAATAATAGGAGGTAATAGTAGGAGAGTTTAATATCCCACCTTGAATAATAAATAAAGCATCCAGACACACAATCAATAAGGAAAAAGAGGACTTGAATAACACTATAGGCCAAATGTCCCTAACATTTGTAACATTAGAACCAGCGTTCTACCAAAACTGGTAACATTGTTCTACCAACAATGTTTGATAGAACATTCTATCAAGCAACAGGAGAATACACATTCTTCTCAAGCTCACATGAAACTTTGTCCAGAATAGATCACATGTTAGGTCACAAAACAAGTCATAACAAATTTTAAAAGATTGAAATAATACTAAGTATCTTTTCAGACCACAATGGAATGAAACTAAAAATCAATAGCAGAAAGAAAGCTGAAAAATTCACAAATATATGCAAATTAACAACACACTCCCAGCATCCATTCAGCCAAAGAAGAAATAAAACAAAATTAGAAAATACCTCAAGACTATGAAATAAAAAAACACAACATATGAAAACTTACAGGATGTAGTAAAAGCAGTGTTAAAAGGGAAGTTCATAGTAATAAACATCTGCATTTAAAAATAAAAAAGTCTTCAAATAAATAACCTAACATTATACTTGAAATAACTTAAAAAAAAGAGAACAAACTAACCCCAAAGTTAGCACAAGGAAAGAAATAACAAATATTGGAACAGAAATAAACAGAATATAGAAAAATAATTTAAAAATCAATAAAACTGAGTCAGTTTCTTGAAAAGATAAACAAAATTGGCAAACCCTTAGCTAGACTAAGAAAAAAAGACTCAAATAAACAGTCATAAATGAAAGAAGAAACATTACAACTGATGTCACAGAAATAAAAAGGATCGTAAGACACTAGTACAAATAATTACGCCAACCAATTGGATAATTTAGAAGAAATTAATAAATTTCTAGAAACATACAACCTACCAGGACTAAATCATTAACAAATAGAAAGTCGTAACAGACCTATTACTAATATGGAGATTGAAATAATAATCGATTTATGGCCATACCACCCTAAATGTGTCCAATTTAATCTGAATCACTAATAAAAAAATCCTCCAACAAAGAAAAGCCCAGGACCAGATAGATTCACTAGTAAATTCCACCAAACACTTAAAGAAAAAATAATGCCACTTCTTCTCAAACTCCTTCTAAAAATTGAAGAGAAAGAGACACTTTCAAATTCATTTTATGAAGCCAACATTACCCTGACACCAAAGTCGGACAATGACACCACATAGAATAGAAAACAGGCCAATATCTTCGATGAACATAGATGCAAAAATCCTCAAGAAAATACTAGAAAACAAAATCCAACAGCACATTAAGATAATGATAAACCATCACCAAGTGACATTTATCCCTGAGATGCAAAGATAGTTTAAAATAAAAAATTCAGCTAAACACTGTGGCTCATGCCTGTAATCCCAGAAATTTAGGAGGCCAAGGCAAGAGGATCACTTAAGCCCAGGACTTTGAGACCAGTGTGGCAAAAAAGTGAGAACCTATCTCTCCAAAAAAAATTTGAAAAAATTATCCAGGTGTGGTGGCATGCACCTGTGGTCCCAGTTACTCAGGACACTGAGGTGGGAAGATGGCTTGAGCCCAGGAGGTTAAGGCTGTGGTGAGCCATGTGCACACCACTGCACTCCATCCCGGCTGACAGAGAGAGACTTTGTCTCAAAAAAATTAATGTGATACACAATATTAAATTTAAAAAGGGATAAAAATCACATAATCATCTCAACAGATGCAGAAAAAGCATTTGGCAAAACACAACTTCCTTTCAGGATAAAAATTCTCAACAAACTATGAATGTAAGAAAAGTACCTCAATATAATAAAGGGGCATATATACATAAATCCCACAGCTAACATCATATCCAATGTCAAAAACCTGAAAGCTTTCTCTCTAAGATCAGGACCAAGGCAAGATCTCCATTTTTGCCACTTCTATTCAGCAGAATACTGAAAGTCCTAACCAGAGCAATTAGGCAAGAAAAAGAATAAAAGACATTTGAATTAGGAGGAAAAAAATTAAATTGTTCCTGTTTGCAGGTGACATTATCTTATACACAGAAAACTCCAAGGACTCTATTAAAAAAAACTACCTATTAAAACTAATAAAATAATTCATTAAAATTGCAGAATTCAAAATACAAAACCAACACACAAAACTCAGTTGTAATCCTCCTGCCTCAGCCTTTTGAGTAGCAAGAACTACAGACATGCACCACCAGGCCCAGCTAATTTATTTTTAAGAGACAGGGTCTTGCTATGTTGTCCAGGCTGGTCTCAAACTCCTGACCTCAAGTAATCCTCCCCCTGCCTTGGCCTCCCAAACCCCTGGGATTACAGGCTCAAGCCACACCCAGCCCAGCTGCATTTCTATACAAAAGACTATCTGAAAAGAAAAATAGGAAAACAATTTTATTTATAACAGCAACAAAAAGAATATAATACTTAGAAATAAACTTAGTAAAGGAGCAGAAATACTTGTATGCTAAAAAACACAAAACACTGATGAAACAAATTAAAGAAGAAACACAAATGGAAAAACATCCCATGTTCACAGACTGGGAGACTTAATACTATTAAAATGCCCATAATACCAAAAACTATCTACAATTTTAATACAATCTCTATCAAAATCCCCATAGCATTTTTTATAAAAATAGGAGGGAAAAGCAATTCTGTAATTCATATGGAACCACATAAGACTACATATGGCCAAATTAATCTTGTAAAAGAAGACTAAATCTAAAAAAAACAAATTTGCTGATTTAAAAATGTATTACAAAGCTATAATAATCAAAACAGTGTGGTACTGGTATAAAAACAAACACAAAGACCAATGGAATAGAATAGTCTGGAAATAAATACATGCACTTACAGTCAATTGACCTTAGAGAAGCGTATCCAGAATAGATAATAAGAAAAGTATAGTCTCTTCAACAAATGGTGCTGAAAAAAACAGATTCCATATGCAACTGGACTCTTTTCTTACAAAATACACAAAAATCAACTCAAAGTAGATTAATGATGTAAACATGAGACCAGAAACTATAAAACCCCTAGAAGAAAACATAAAGGAAACATCAACAGAGTGAAACAACCATATAGGAAATAATCAACAGAGTGAAAAGGCAACTGATGGAATGGGAGAAAATAATTGCAAACCATATATCTGAAAAGGAGTTAATCTCTAAACTTATAAGAAACTTACAACTCAATTTCAGGAAAAAAAAAGAAGACTAACAACCCAAATAAATGATAGGTTAAGGACTTGAATAGACATTTATCCAAAGAAGACATAAAAGTGGTCAATAAGTATATGAAAAAATGCTTCATGTCACTAATCATCAGGAAAATACAAACCAAAACCACAATAAGATATCTCACACCTGTTAGGATGGTTACTATCAAAAAAACAAAAGACAATAAGAGTTACAGAGGATGTGGAGAAAAGGGACACTTGTACATAGTTGGTGGGAATGTAAATTAGTACAGCCATTGTGGAAAACAGTGTGGAGATTCCTCAAAAAAATTAAAAATAGAGCTACCATATGATTCAGCAATTCCACTTCTGGGTACTTATTCAAAAGAATTGAAATCAGAAGGTCAAAGGAATATTAGCACTCCCTTGTTCATTGCAGCACTATTCACAATAGCCAGAATATGGAAACAACCTTAAACATCTATCAGTGAATAAATGGGTAACGAAAATGTGAAAAAATATATATATAATCTATATTATATATAGAGATTATATATATTTCACATATATAATATATATATCTATTACATATGTAATTATATATACAATAAAATGCTATTTGGCCATATAAAAAGAAGAAAATTCTGCAATATGGGGCAACTTGGATGAACCTTGAGGACATTATGCTAAGTGAAATAAGCCAACCACAGAAAGACAATATTACATGATTCCACTTATGTTAGGTATCTAAAATAGTCAAATTCATAGAATCAAAGAGTAACATGGTGGTTGCCAGGAGAGGGAAATATTGGGACTTACTAATCAATGGCCATAAAGTTTTAGTTAAGCAAGATAAATAAGCTCTAGAGGGCTTTTGTACAACATTGTACCTGTAGTCAACAATAATGTATTATACTCTTTAAAATGTGTTCAAAGGGAAGATCTCATGTTAGGTGTTTTTACCAGAATAAAATAAAGTTTTTAAAAAATTGGAAACCACCTTAATGTCCATCAGTGGCAGAAAGGATTAAACTATATTATGATAGTACTTAATACCACTGAATAGTACATTTTAAAAAGGTGAAAATAATAAATTTTATGTTATGCATTGTCTTAGTCTCTTTTATGCTGTTAGAATCCCTGAGACTGAGTAATCTATAATGAAGAGAAACTTATTTGGCTCATGCTTCTGGAGGCTGAGATCAGGGAGTAGGGGTCATGTCTGGTAGGGGCCTTCTTGCTGCATCATCCCATGGCAGAAGGGCAAAGAAAGGGCAAGAGAGCAAGAAAGCAAGAGTGGACCAAAATCACCTTTATAACAAACCCACTTCCAAGATAATCAATTTATGCATGAGGGCAGAGCCCTCATGTCCTAATCACCTCTTAAAGGGCCCACCTCTCAACACTGTTACACCGGGGATTAAGTTTCCATCATATGAACTTTGGGGAACATGTTCAAACCATAGTATGTGTATTTTACCATGACAAAAAAATAAAAAATATATTCAAACAAAGAATAGATTGTGCTCAGTGTTTTATTGAACAAACTATAAACAAACTATTTTAGTCCCACAACAGCGATAAAGTAGATTCCATCCTTCTCCAAAAGGGATTAAGTCACCTGCCCAGGTCATGGTGGAAGGTGAAGATTTAAAGGCAGGGAGTCCGCCTCCAGAGGCCATGCTTACATAACTTAACCCTACAGCCCCTTAAGAGTCCCCACAGCATCTCTTATGAATGAGATTTCTATTTCAAAATGCAGAGGAAAGGAAAGAAAGGAAGGCAAGCAACAGTGAAAACCAGCTACATTTTCTTCTCCAAATGGAGAGCAGTGACATATGCAGGTTAGGTGGAGGGAGACTTTGGAAGCAAATGTAGCACAGACGTGGTCTGACAGCCCAGGGTTTGAATTCCAGACCTACCACTAACTATGGTTACCACTAACTATAGGTGTTACGGGGCACTCTTATTGTCCAATAACCCAGCTCCCAGGAGATCTTTTACAAGTTCCCTTAGAGAATAGCTTGCAAGAAGCTGAAAAAGCAAACCAAACACCAGCATCCCTGAAAGAAACATGCTTCAGAATTTCCAGAAAAGTCTCCAGGTTGGGAGTCAGAGTGTGTGGTGTTTGTATTATCAACAGATGCTTTTGCTTTTGACTTGTTGAGTTTGGTAAAAATAGCAAAGTTTTCTAAAGATTATTTCATGCACCGTGTTTATAAGATTGAGAAACAGCAATTGTTCATGTCAAGGAAGATCCATTTAATTATTTTTTTAAATTTTTAGCACTACTGTTATTATTGCATAACTTTGGAGTAGAAGGAGGGCTTTGAGGGTTCTGATGGTGCTCTAACTGGGAAAAAGAAGGTCATCCTGCTTTAGAAGCCTCCTAAAAGTTTACAACACTGAGTTGAGAAGGGTCCCTGCCCCAACATTAGCAAAAGTAGCCTCTGTAGCTGAAGTGAGATAAGAAACACTGATATGAGATGACTAGGCCAAGACTGGCCTCACACTATGTGAGGAGAGCATCCAGGGTGGGGAGCAGAGTAAGGGACTCCCTCAAGACCCTGGCAGAAGGGAAGGATGGAGATTCCAGCCATGCTGCTGCGGGGATTCAGACTAGAAGGTGGTAGCAATGGTGATGGTGGTTGTCACTCATACCCTTTTAAAATGTACCATGGCAGACTGCCATGGAAGTTGGGGAAGCAAGGGTTGGTTACACAACATATTTTGTTGAATTATTTTCTGATTTCTGTACCAGAGGATTCTTTTTTTATATGACTTTTACGTACTTATGGTCAAATTTTCCATCAGGTCCCATTCTAGTAACCACAAATGAGACTTACATTTTTGGGTTTGGAGTTGCTTATGTGGGCAAAACCCAGCACTTGTACAAGCAAAAGTAGGGGTGGTAAGGAACAAGTTTTTGTACCATTTAGCTGTGGAAAAACCTAGCCCATGAGATCAACATCCACACAGCGGCAGTCAAGCTAGCCCCAAAGGGGCTGCACCGTGTTGCCTCAGGCAGTTGGCCAAGAGCAGGTGCCTTTTGTTCCAAAGCTTTTTAGTGCTTTCTGTAGCCAGAATAGGGCCTCTTACAAATTATTTCAGGCAACAGAGTTATTTCTCAAACTACTCATACGTGAGATGGTTCCAAACTGGGCCACAGCCTATATGACTGCATTGCCCCACCACAAGTAGTCTGCTAATAACTCCAAAAAAATTAGAATGTACTATTAGCAGAAAAGAAATAGTATCTAACTGCCAAAAATATTTTTCTCTCAAAAGGGAAATAACCCCGTGTAAAAAATTATTTGGCTGCCTGTTGGCCCAATGTCATTCTTTATCTCCGTGATAATTTTTGTTTGTCATATTAAAATCTAAAGAGTACTTTTCACAACTGCAGACCATCTTCGAAACACTTATGATCCATGAACTTTAATTTCAAAGAGATCCTCCCTACAAGTTCACTCACTTCATGGGACCACAGAATTTTCTCCACAAAAATTCTGGATTTGTTTCCAGAGCTTATCTCATGATTCCTGCTGACTTTGGGAAGTGGTGCTGTTCCAATGCCGTGTGCGTGAGCTGCTGGGTCAGCCAGTTCAGTCCAATTCTCAAGCCAGGAAGCAGGCCTTAGCAACTTTCAGACTGTCTGCATCCTTTCAAGTGGATATTTTAAAGGTAAAGGCAAATAAATATTTATCTAGTTAAAGAAGAATTGAAATATTCTTAAAGGAAACTTTTTTCTTGCATGTGAACATTTTTCTAGAAGGATCCCAAACTTACCACAAATGTATCTTTCGAAAGATAGATGGACTGTAATTATACATGACTTACAAAATACATTAGGCAATAGTGTGTGTAAGTAAATCGAGGGGTTCTCAGCTGTGTGACTCACAGAATTGCATGGGGAAGATCACAAGGTTCCACATGGTAATAAGCACTTTGCAGAGAACAAATGAAAGAACAGAATTCTGTTTTCATATTAGCTGGGTGAATCTTAGATTTGTGAGAGAAATGCAGCCTTTTTGAGCAATAATAGCAACACCATTGTTTCAGTTAGGTCCACTTATAGCACTTATAGCAAGCGACTTGCGGCCCTTTCTGATAAAAAAAAAAAAAAAAAAAAAAAGCTTTCTCAAAGCCTTTAATCCACTTCGTCATCTTTAGAAATTTCCCATTATACCATAAAACATCAGAACTACAAGTAAGACAATGAATTATATTAAACCCTGTAGCCCTCTTTATTAATAAGCATTTAAACATACACATATACACATGCATATATCATGCCATACACATATGCATATGTGCATACATGTCTACATACACACATATGTGTACATAATATACATGCATGTATGCATATGTATGTGTATGTATGCATACACATATATGTACACATATAAGAAGATGTCTCTTCCATCACAGGATGATCTTTTTTGGTACTGAAAATTTTCAGGGCAATGGTCATGAATATGACAGATCTTTCTCATATAGATCCACTTTAGGGTTAAGTTGGAATAATTTATTATTGTTAGCAAAATGATTCTCTTTAGAAAATCCTCTGTTGATTTTGACGTACTGTTGAATATTTTTCATAAGCACTTTTTCATCCTTATCACAGAGCTTATACTTTTTGTCATCTCTTAAACCAGTGGTTCTCAACGGGGTGATTTTGCTTCCCCAGCCCCCACCCTCACCTCTGGCAATGTCTCCAACCTCTGCCTCCCGAGTTCAAGTGATTCTCCTGCCTCAGCCTCCTGAGTAGCTGGGATTACCGGCACCCACCACCACACCCAGCTAATTTTTGCACTTTTAGTAGAGACAGGGTTTCGTCATGTTGGGCAGGTTGGTCTCGAACTCCTGACCTCAGGTGATCCACTCACCTTGGCCTCCCAAAGTGCTAGGATTACAGGTGTGAGCCACCAAGCCCGGCTGACATTTCTAATTGTCACAGCTGGGTGTGGGGTGGGTGGGAGAGATACTACTGGCACCCAGTGAGTGGAGGGCAGGAATGTTTCTAAACATTATACAGAACAGACCCTCATCCAATAATAAAGAACTATCCTGCCCAAATGCCAATAGTTCTGAGGTTAGAAAGCCCTGTTTACACTAAAAGTCCTTCTCCCACTCAACATTACCACTGTCCTCGCATCTTTCAAAACAGGGTAAAACCCTGTCTACCCAGCAGACTCCTCTCACTAACCAGACAAGCAAAAGCATATTGGCATGCTGATAACTATCACCCTTCAATGTCAGAAGCATTCATAGCTTAGGTGTTTACTTATAGAACCATGCTTGCCTTCCTGTAAGCTGCAAAATCATTTAAATCTAGTTAATGCATCTGATGGGAAATGGTATATAATGAAAGTATAGAAAAAAAAAGAGTATGTATATTAGTTTCCTAGAGTGATCACAACAAACTACCACAAACTGTGCGGCTTACAATGGAAATTTATTTTCTCACTGTTCTAGAGGCCTGATATCTGACATCAAGATGTTAGCAGGGATGCGCTTCCTCTAAAGACTCCAGAGGAGAACTGTTTGTTGGCCTCTTCCAGCTTCTTGTGGCTGTATCACTTCAATTATTGCCTCCATCTTCACATAGCTCTCTGCCCTTCAGTGTCTTCTCTTCTGTCTCTTATAAGACATGTCATTGGATTTAGGGCTCACCTGTATAATCTAGGATAATCTCATCTCAAGATTCTTAATTAATTACATCTGCAAAGACCATATTCCCAATAAGGTCACATTCACAACTTCCCAGTGAAAATATCTCTGGAGGGGTCACTGAACCCACTACAGTGTGTGTTGGGGAGAGAAGTTGGTGTGTGCATGCCTATGTATGCATCCAAAATCACGGTGACAAGGCCAAGTTCAAAATAAGCAAAAGGTTTTCTCAAAGTGTAAAGTAAGGTTTAGCATACTTTTATTTGGATTAATAATATCACTAGAACTGTCTATTGAATTCAAAAAAACGTATTATCTCTATCTATAAGCTATTAAAAATAAAGATCAAGTACCAGAAAACCTGATGGCTTGAGGAAACTCCAGAGAGAAATTAGAAGGTCTACTGCCCAGGTAAATTGCATGTATTATCCCAGACAGATAAGGTTCAGCATAATTTAAAAGGTACACACCTCCACACCCTAGATAGTCCTCAAGTGTTTCATTTTTCATTGTTTAATCAAGGGAGAGAAAAAATGATTATGGAAATCAAATGAACCTTCAAGGAGAAGGAGTAAGACCTTGAAAAAACATTTTGCTGAAATCTCTTTATTTTGGAAATTGGGAAACTAAGATGCCCCTAAGGCTTCCATCTTTTACAGCTTGCCCAAGATTAGATCACACAGACAGATGACTGAAGCAAGATTAGAAGCTCAATACCATCATTCTAGACCAACATTCTTTCTCTACATGCTGCATTACATCTAACTTACTTTCCTCCTACTACAAAGTAAACTATTGTCTTTATTCTCTTTTAGTTGAAATAGAGAGGAAGCCACCTCACACCCTGTATTGATCAGCTTGGGCTGCCATAACAAAATACCACAGCCTGGGTGGCTTAAACAACACAAATTAATTTTCTCACAGTTCAGGAAGCTGGAGGTCTGAGATCAGGATGTAAGCAAAGTCCAGATCTGGTAGGGGCTCTCTTTGGGGTTTGCAGGTGACTGATATCTTGTTGTGTCCTCACGTGGCCTTTCATCTGTGCGTACTCAGAGAAAGAGAGGGAGTAATTTCCTCTTCTTCTTATAAGGCCACCAATCCTGTCAGATTAGAACCCCACTCTTACCTCACTTAACCCTAACTACCTGCTAAAATTCCTGTCTCCAAATGCAGTCACATTGGGGGTTAGGACTCCAATGTATGAAATTTTGGGGAACACAATTCAGTCCACATCACACCCCCTATGTTTTGTCAATAGAGAGTATTTATAACTTCTCAAAATGCTTTTTTCTTATATCTTATTCAATTTTTTTATATCTTATTTAAAAGTTATTTAATAACTTTGTGATTTGTTCCATTTAACAAATTGAACAACTGAGGTTTAGAGAAGCCTCAGTTGGCTGGCCCATGGTCATATAGCTACTGAGAGGCAAGTTGTATTCACACTCTAGAGCTCTTTCCCAGCGTCCAAGATGACCTTCAGTGTTGGTCACCTTTTAATAGCTGTCCTTATAACACATCTATAGGCACTGCAAAACACAAGCCTTCTAAAAAGTCCTTAGAGAGACCTTCTATGAAAGTCTAATATTGCAATTCTTTCCCTTGGCTATCTAACACATTAGTGACTTGAACCCTATAGAATGGAAACAGCTTAATATGTCATCTGTTCGCATATGCACCAGGAATATGGCTTGAGAGGAGATTCAGCTGTTCTCACACTAAGCCATCAAGTCCTTAAAAAAAACATAAAGGAATAAATGATTATTCACGGTGCCAAAAGCACATGTATTTTGAACAAGAAAACATTATGTTAAAGAATGTGGGAGAAAAAACTAATGCAGATTCATTCAATGAGCTTTTCATTGAAACCTCTAAAATTGAACACAAGAAATATTTCATTCCATACGTGGTATCAATATTTTACCAGATATAAAAAGCAAAACTATTGTCTGTTGACAATGATATAAATTTCTAGATCATTCTGGGCATAAACATAAAAACTCAATATATAAAATATTTTCACTATTACTTAAAGTTAAAAAAACTTTATAACATATTTACTTGTGTTATTAATTTTTATAGGTGCGATGACAGTAGTAGTATTATTATAGAAGAAGAATTATTTTAGAGATGCATGTGGAAGCTAATATTCAAGAGTGAAATGTTATAGATCTGTGATTTTCAAGTACTTCAAAAAATTAAGCAAATACATATTAAATCTCAATGACGGGTATATGGTAGTTCATGACACTCATCTCTATACTTTTATCTCTAAAGATTTTATGTCTAAAGATATATCTAAAAATGTATAATGAAAATAATAGAATATGTTATAAAGTTACCAAAAATCTTGGAAGCAAAATATTATTAGTGTTTTAGTTAATAGAATATAACTACTAAATTGTGTATGAATGACCCATAAAAGAAGACACAAGGTAAAAGATACACATATATCTGTTTAGAGAAATACCTACCCCATTCTTCCCATATCTGCTGTTACATGAGTACACATTGATGAGTAAATCTGAACCAACCCTAACTATGTGTATTTTTTAGAATTGAAAACAACTTTGTTTTGAGTCAGATGGGCCAGTCTGATTTCAATAGCTAGCATTATTCATCTTGTGATCCATGGTTAATGCAAAAATGCACCTTCAGGAGAATTTAGTTCACATGCAACTAACATTAAAAGCAGATTTTTTTTGTGGAAAGCACACAGGAGCACACACACATTCTCTTTAGGCTTCGGTTTGAAATATTTTTCAAAAGGTTAAAAACCTTCCCCTTTGGGGGTATTCATAAAGCCAGAAATAGTTTTTTTCTTTTCTTTTTCTTTTTTTTTTTTTGTCACTTGCTCTGAATTTTTTTCCCCAAGATGAAATACAGGAAGCCAATTCAGAGAAGCTAGTAAATTCAGTCGTTTTAAGGGCCCCACACTTCTCAACCCACATGCACAATTCTTGCTCCTACCCAGAAGTGCAACAACCAGATAGATGACAAATATGACCCTGGGTTTAAGTGGAGGCTCTCCCTTACCTGAGGGACTTTTCAAATAAAGCTTCCCATTTTACTTCTCGTGTGAATGGTACAAGTGTGTGTTTGAGCAGGAGGTGAATATGCCAGGGAAACAAATCTGTTCACACACTTGTACTCTCCTCACCCCAGACTTTGGGGAACACCATCTTGCCTCTGTAAACTATTAGTCATCATCATCTTCCAGTTTGCAGTTATCACAATAAATTTATTATTTTATTTGACAAATAACTCTGGAATTGACCTATCAAGATTAGAGAATTTGGAAACACATTAGATTAGAAAAGATGCTAAACCAAGTTACAGGAAAGAAGACTAAACTTACCTTATAGCAGGAAGACAAATGAGGTGTGTGTAAGTGCAAGAATACATCTGCGAGCTCTCACAAATTATCCCTGGGAGTTTAGGGAGTAAATGTACGGCTTATAGCTCGAATACACGGGGACCGGAGACAAAGAAGCAGTGTAATCAATGGACTGCCTCTCAATTTTAGAAAATGTTGAAACTGTATATGTAATATTTTCCTATTAACAAAGAAATAAGTGTTTCTTAAAAAAGGTATTAGAAAAAAATCATTCCTAATCCTGCCCCCGAGAAATGGTGCACTATTAACACCTTGCTCCATAGCCTTCCAGATGCTCTGAGAGGTTTTCCCTGACAAATCTGACTGAAAAAAGACCCAATTTGTCACTATCAACTCCACTGTGGAAATTTTGTGTGGGAAAGGTTGGAAAACCAAAACCCAACTGGCTTAAGCAGGAAAATATATTAACCCAGAGGCTCAAATGATGTCTCTCTCTGTGCTAGGGACTGAATGTTTGTGTCTCCCTGCTCCCGCCAGATTTGTATGTGGAAATCTCAACCCAAAAGGTATTAGGAGGTGGGGCCTTTGGGAGGTGATTATGTCACGAGGGTGGAGCCCTATAAAAGAGACTCCAGAGAGATCTCTTGTCCCTTCCATCATGTGAGGTTACAAAAAAAAGCCATTTAGGAAGTGAGCTCTAACCAGACACTCAATCTCTTGACACCTTGGTCTTGGACTTCCCAGTCTCTGGAATGGTGAGAAATAAATTAAAATCATTAAAATAAAGCCACCCAGTCGATGGTATTTTCTTATAACATCCTGAATAGACTATGAAACTCTTTCCCTTAGATCTGTTGTTCTTCACGATGGCTACATTTGCAGGCATCTTATGATGGCAAAATGGCCACCAACAGCCAGAGGCTCTATCATCGCAGATGTAAATGCCTGAGAAAATAAGCTCTTCTTCCTACCAGTTGCTTTTGCCAAAGACCAAGGACTGGTTCCGGTTGGATTGTGTGGTCATCCCTGAACCAACTACATTGGCCAAAGGAACACAAATAATTCAAGAATGCTAAATGCCTGGGAAATGGATAATGCTTCTTTTGTCTCTAAGAGTAATCAAGCAGTAATCATAACATGCTACAGTGTCACAGAGCAATGACTATAAGAGTTCTTTACATTTTTATGCATAGCACCCTAAATATACTAGGATGTACTCAGAATCGTCATCCCACCTTCCCAACTACTGGCCAAGCTTTATTACTGAGAGATGTCTTTCCTGGTTCCTTCTTCCCTCAGACCAATGGCTCTCCTGGGTGGCTTCTCACTCCCTTGGGATACAGACACTTAGCATCTATATCTCAGCTGATTTTCAGGCTAGAATCTCCTGCTCTGCCATTTCTCTCTCTCTCTCTCTCTCTGTGTCTAACGAAAACACCCTTTCTCTTTAGCATTGTCTACAGTAGTGTCAATTCAGAAGGCTTTTTGAAAGAAACCATTTGGTGAACTTTCAGATCATTGTTTTGCATATGTAACAGGAGACAAGAAACTAAAGGGAGATATATTTGGTTCCACCTGGAATATGTGTAATTATTAATAAGAGAGCACAGAGATGATGGGCCAGATGGTACTGGGAATTGATGGGTAAGGCTGGAACACTGCTCTGTCATCTTGCTGCCTCCTATGGGTTCTGGAGTAAGTTATGAGAGGACCGGTGTCTAAAGTAATGTCCGAAGGCCTGTATGTCATGATAGCCACTATGATGGCAGGGCCACTTCTGTCTCTATGGGAATAAAGATGGAGAGCCCTCAAGAAAGGCAGGGATGTAGGAAGAGCACAGACACTAGAGTCAGTCTTCTTGGGTTTGAATCCACAGCTCTGCAACTTACTAGTATGTAACCTTGACCATCACTTTGAATAAGATAACCATGAATGAATTTAACCTTTGCTTCTTTGTGCCTCCTTTTACTTGTATATATAAAAAGGACATATTAAAACTACTTACCTCATGGGATGATTCTGAAGATTAAACAGGATAACACATATGAAAGGCTTATTACAGTGCCTGGTACATACGCCCTCAATAGATGTTTGCTGGGTGATTAGTAACACTACTATTACCACTACTAGGACTACGTGGTGATTTAGAATCATAAATTGGAGTCAGACTACGTAAGTGCAAACAAAATTTTGTCTCTTACTAACCATGTGGTCTTGACCAAGTTGCTTAAACTCCCCAAGACTTAGTTTGCTTATTCATAAAATAGGAACAACAAGGGTACCTCCCTAACTGGGGTAGAAATAAAGATTAAATTAAATAAATCTATCAATTGGCTCTCAGATGTTGTCTGTTGTTTTTTTTCTAGGGCATGCCATTTGAAGGGTTGTGAGAGGCCCTCCTCTCCTCAGTGTCTCCACAAAGAAAAAAAATGTCACCTAATTGCCATTTCTGTCCAGGCATCTGGAATTCTGGAGTTAGGAAAGCAGTTTAAAAGCAGTATTCACTGTTATATGTAAATGCCCTGAGGTGGCCACAAGGAGGGGTACCCAGCCAATAGCTCAGCAGTTTTGTTGGTTCAGCCAATGCTTTCCAAGGGGACAATTTCAGGGTGGGTGAGTGAAGATAAGCGCTGTAAAGGGATGAGGACACCCGCACCTGGAGGAGCCTGGAAGTAGAGTAGCCTTGGATGTGGAGGTAACACTCCCTAAAAATGTTACTGTCTCTGTCAACTTGGTCAAGGACTTCTGTCAGATAGTTCCATTCAGCTCAGGGTCTAGAATAGGCCACAGGGCCCAGATTATTCCCTAGGTTCTGGGCCCAGCATCTCCACAAAAGAACAGGCCAACTTCAACATCCACAAGTACTGTCTTTAGATTTGGAAAAACTGGAGATTTCTGAAGAAATGTTGAGGCCACATGTAACTAGTCATGGAGCGAATGATTTAAACACTGTCTGTGGCCCCAGCAATCTAGTGTTTTCCAAACAGTATTTTAATGATGATACAATTTCCCTCTTCAGATGTGGAGAAACTGGAGAACTGAATAATTTCCTAAGACCACAAAGCACAGAGGAGGCAAGAACTGTCTCAAAAAAAATGGGATGAGCCTAACCAAAAGAAATCTTCAACTTATTAGCAGAACAAGTTTCTTAAGATTTCATCTATGGAGAAAACTCCCAAAGAAAATTTGGGACTCTCTTCCCAAAGCAAGTTTTAAAATGCAACCAGACTAAACAATGGAGACCACAGGAACGATCCTCCCCTCTCCAGGTAAAAGGGTACGGGGTGGGGGAGGTGCTGGAATGGTCTTTTCCAGCTCTAACTTCTATGATAAGTGATCCCAGTTACCTGGGTTACTGGGCAGGGAGTGGAAGCAGAGAGAGCCGGTCCCTCACACTGACTTTCAATTTTAATGCGAGCAAGTTTAATCAGTTTCTAGGCACAACCCTCCTTTCAAGTTTCTGGAAACATCTCAAGGGAGAGAATAGCACTAAGAAACACAGAAATCTTTTCTCTTCTCTGCAGGCATTTGTCACAGCGCCAGTTCCTAAGTGCACAAACTTTTGGCAGGATGAATCACTTTGATATACTTTTCCCAGGGTTCAAAAAGAAAAGATAAACAAAGAACTTGTGACTTCAGGAGGAGCAAAGGTAGCTCATAACTTTGGGAGTTTATGAGGTAGCTCATCTTCTTTACACTTCTGGCAAAGTGGAAGGGAGTGTCAGTAAAAAGAAATCACCTTGTTAGTGGTTTCTGAGACTGCAGGTTTGGCGCCTGAGGGCACATTCTGTGACAGTTTGCTGCTATTTTCCACAGGTAAAGCAGAGGGCAGCTTCTATCAACAAAGGCTGACACTCCAGGGTTTTGTTTTGGTTGGCTTTATTTCTGCCTTTTAAGGCACAGAAAAGTATTAATCATTTAAAACTGGTTTTCAAAAAGTATTTGAATTTTCATTAACCATATTTCTCAATGAGTTAAGTCAAACAGGAAAGGCAAAATACAGTTGACGTTTCTTTTGGATTTTATGAGAATAAACAGGATGTGTCTAATTAAAACTTCATTTTTAGTTTATTTGGCAATTGGTTTATTTCTTCTAGGATAAGAGTGTTTATAACCACAGGAAGATTCAAATGTTGAAGAACAAATGGCACAGAGATGAGGATGCATTTAAATATTAGCCTATAGTTATTCTATTTCACTTTTCTGCAGCTCTAAGACCTGTCCCTCACCAGCCAGTCTTGTATCACCCCATTGAGTAAAACACATTTTAAACCATCAGACTGATGACTTTTGGATAATGTACTTTTCTGGGTATGTGCCAAGAATTTGAGATGTAAGAAATAAACATTCATCTTCAGTTTTTGATAGAATTGGATTAAGGCCAACAAACTATAGCCCAAGTCAAGTGTCTTCAATGATGCTGCACCAATGATGTCATAATTGGAGCTAAGATTAGGAGACCTCACAGGATCTCAGTTGTTACACTCACTAATTTCTTAGTCAATCTTATTGCTTTCTTCCCACTCTCTGTCAATTGATGAAAAATCAGAATATTGCCTAGACTAATGGGAATGTGGTAATATCTGGCTCTGTAGATGGAGAGTGGAGGAAAGGGAGGCTTAATCTCCATGATCTTCTAGTCCCTTGCTGCAGGTGGGCAAAGTCAAACAGAGGTACTGACTGTCCCAGACTAACCCTACTTGGCTGCATCCTGAAAGGTCCACTGTAGCTAGGCTCAGCTCTGCAAATGCAACACTCTAATCTTGCTTGTTTTTTCAACTGACCCAGAGTGATCAGCTTCTATAGACTGACATTGGCCAAATATCCACAAAACTGATTTAAAATACAGATTTATTAAATTTTATTTTTATTTTTTTTGAGACGGAGTCTCGCTGTTGCCCAGGCTGGAGTGCAATGGCGCGATCTCGACTCACTGCAAGCTCCGCCTCCCGGGTTCATGCCATTCTCCTGCCTCAGCCTCTTGAGTAGTTGGGACTACAGGCGCCCACCACCACGCCCGGCTAATTTTTTGTATTTTCAGTAGAGATGGGGTTTCACTGTGTTAGCCAGGATGGTCTCGATCTCCTGACCTCGTGATCCATCCACCTCGGCCTCCCAAAGTGTTGGAATTACAGGCATGAGCCACCGTGCATGGCCCCAATTTATTAATTTACAGTGATAAATATAACTCCCAAAGGCTCAGAGTGGCTCTTGAGCATGACCAGATCATTCTTTCCTCTGGAGAAAATGTTATGTGGGAATCTAAATTATATTTAAAGGGCAGCTTGGTGAGTTCAGTGTCACACAATGCTAACAGGATGTACCACCAAGCAGTGGTAACATGTGCTACCCAACTCCAACTCCATTTCCAGGAACAATTCTCAGAGAGGATAGGAGGGAATGTTATTTGCTCAGTGCTGACACTGTGATAAATTAACCCCCTGGTGTTTTTCTAGAATTGAGATATATCATCACCACCCCTTAATGATAAGGCAATAACTTTTTAAATATGTAATCAACATGTATTGAATAGAAAACAACATTCTTTTCCTGAAAAAACAAAGTACTACAAAATACTCTAATGACTTTAACAGGACTTAGGGAGAATGTCCAGGGCCTTTGATTGAATTTGGGAGACAGCCTGCATCTTCTCTATGACAACTGGAAAATACAATGCTTCTTGGGCAACATACAAATTAGACACCACTCAGAAGGAGTCTAGTGGATGAGCAGATGACATGGATGCACAGATGACAGTTCTGTGGATGAACAAATGACATACTCATCCATAGTGTGCTCTCTTCTTTTATTCACCTTCAGAGAGTGACATTTTCTGACCTTGCTCCCCAATGTGGAACTGTGTCCTGCTATGCCTGACTGTTGTGTGAAGTTTTCCCACAATACCAGCCAAGAGTACAGGCAAGATGCTCTGTAGCCACAAATGCTCCTTGTGCTGATGGAACATCTTTCCCATCAGAACAATTTTGGTTCGATAATAAAATGAAGGGGACTATAGAGGATCTTTCATGGCCAGCAAGGTGGAAGAGGTGTTTTAGCCCAGTATCTACTCAGGAAGTGACATAAAAGGAGTTGAAACCATTTGCCAACATATTCAGGATAATAAGTAAGATTCTCATTTAAAGAATAACTTATTAAAGTCAAATGCATAATTGGGGAAATCCTCTCAATTTCCCCATCTCGTTTCCCAATATCTAAAAGATATGGAGAAATAAATTATTTTTTATGAATAATAACAATAAATTATTTTTTCTTTTTCTCCCTGAGTGAATAAATTTGTTCATGGGAAATTTTGTCTATTCAACAATAATGATAGCAATAACTAATAGTTACAGAGCACTTAGTATTTTTTCTCAGATATTGCACCAAGAACTAGAAGAAATCTTCACAACTATTTCATGAGTTAAGTACTGTGACTGGCTCTAGCAGACATTAGGGTGAGAAAACTGGGCAAGTTGCTTAACTTCTATATGCCTCAAGTTCACACAGCTTGTAAGTGCAGCACTATTGCTTAAGCCCAGGGCATGACCATAGATCCTGCATTCTTAATTACTAAGCAGTGCCTCCTCAAAATTTCAAATTATAAATACTTGAGTAATTTGGCCTAACCCATTATAGCCGTTAATATTGCCTCTATAAACTTGATTACCATGCTGAAGTTTTTTATTCCTTTTTCCTTCATGAAAAATAAGGCAAATGTAAAATTAGAACAACCTCCTGTTCTGTTTCTCAGTGAATGACTTTATTATCATCTCAGCCAATATTGAAATCCCCATTCCAAAAAAAAAATAAGATCTCCACCACCCACATTACCTTCATTGTTAATATTTATAACATGTGGTGAAAGAGTTTAGAAATAAACTTCATTGTTCCAACAAAAATTTAAAATCTTCCAAATTGGCTAAGGGGCTCTACTTCCATAAGGTCTACTCCTTAAATGTAGGCCTCTTGCCAGTGTGTCTGACAAAGTGAGTCTCAAAATTTGAAAGTTATCAGACCATCTTTTGGCAGGTTAAAGAGAGTTCCAAGTGTCAAATGCACTCCTAGAACTGCAACTCCAAAAAATAGAATTCCTTCACATTTGTATATTAGAATTTAACCAGATGTTCATTATTAGGAAAAAGAGCCAAGTTAACTAAGCAAGGATCTATTCATACTCTACTATGAAAATTATTGAGTTTAATATAATTCAGAGGAACTCAAACAATTACTTTTAGAAATATTTAGCAATAATCCTCCAATATTAGCATTTAACTTTGTGAAGATGGGCCCCCAAACCTTATTTTTCAGTTAAAACAGCAAGGAAAGAATCTATTTTTTTTTTTTTGACTTTTCAATTTTTCTAAGATGTTTCATAACAGTGAAAATGCATCAATGTCAGGGAGGATTAATCAGTGTTCAATCACCGTATTACTGTAGGAAGTAGTAATCAGTAGAATCCTTTTCTGCTTTTATTTCTCTTAGGTTTTCAAAGGAGAACATCAAAGAGGGTTCTGTTTCAGGCATAATGGTCCCTTCTTTTTCTCATTAATCTCTTGATGCCTAGAAGCCCAAGAAACATAGACATTCTCCTTCTCTCCCATCTTCCAAAACCACATACAAGGGAATGAAGCTGTTCTGCAACATAATCTCACAAGACAATTGATGGTATCATACTGATTCCCTCTTGCTCAATGTTTATGTATTCCCTCTTGTTCACCCATCTTCCTATCTCACTAAATTTGTATGTATCTTCATATTTTCAACCAATGATCCTATACTTCAAATACCTTCCATCTGTTTCAACTTTAATCTTGGAGGGAGACATAGCACCTTTAGAACAGACAAAAAGGAAGTGGGTACATACAAGTATTTCACATAAATAATCCCAGTATATTGGTGTAATAAATGTAATCCCAAACATCTACCTAATGAGTATATTAAAGATTAAAACCTGTTCTCTGAATTTTCAATCTTTGTTTCTTCTTTCCTATTTGTTAGGCTGGGGCATCATTAAGGTTATCCTTGAAGTCTAGAGAAAAAAATATTTTATCTTCTTCTTGTATTGTTCAGAGACTAGAAAGGAAGTCAAATACTTTAGCTCACCCAAATATAGCATTAATTCCTGCTGAGGAAAGTCTGATTGAGAAACATCCCCAGCTGGATACCCTTATGTAACAATTCGTCTAGTCAGTTTCTTGGTAAACTAAATGTTTCAACTTTAGCAACACCTATGCAGAGTTGCTTAATTTAGATCTTTTGAATCCTCCCACCAAAAAATAATAAAGAATCCAAGTAGTATGACTTAACCCTTTAGTTCAACTGAACAAACATATATTAAGTATAAGGATATCGGCACTTATGTCACTTGTTACAATAATGAACTGTTTCCTAAAATGCCCCTGGGACCTTACAAACAGAGCAGCAGCAGCAGCTATAATGGCACCAGTAGCCTCATGAGTAATGGAGATGGCACCTTAATACACATCTGGGGGCATCGACAAGCTTAGCACAGTCATCGAGGCCATTTACAGCAGTGGTGCTTTCAGAGACACAGAGCAGGCTGCTACCCTTAGTGTCAGCAGAGAAAAACAGGCATCACCTCAGAGCAGAGATGTTATCAGAGTGAAAATTTTAAAACAGCCAGTGCTACATGGTGGCCAAAAGGACTGGTTCCCAGATCATACATTCTAGACACTCCTTAGAGAAATTCTGTGGGAAGAACATGAGGACACTGAAGTTCCCACAAAATAGGTGAAGATACAGCCAAAAATACTATTTTGAAATTGTAATTGTGATCCATTTTTTTTACCTTCAGACTAGTATGGACTGGGAAATACACTGACCCTTTGTTTTAGTTATCTATTGCTGCATGAAAGCCTCCTGATATTTACTGGCTTAAAGCACTAACCATACTGTTAATTTTTGTGATTCTTTGTTTTGATTGGGCTTAGCTGGGTGGTACTTCTGCTCCATGTGATGCTGACTGGGGCTGCAGTTATCTGGGGTTCAACTGGGCTGGAATGTCCAAGATGGTTCACTTTCATGCCTGACAGTTGATATTGGCTCTTGGCCAGGAACTTAGCTGAGACTGTTGAGCAAAATGCCTGAAAACAAGCTCTTCATGTGATTCGTGCACTTATTAGTTTGGCAGCTGGGTTTCAAGAGGAAGCAACCTCACAACTAGTGTTCTAAGAGAAGAGAAGCATATGCAACCAGTCTTCCCAAAAGCTTAGGCCAAAAACTGACACAGCATCACTTCCCTGTGTTCCACTAATCAAAGCAGTCACCAGCTCAGCCCAAGTTCAAAGGAGTGGAGAAATAGACTTTACCTGTGAATTTGTGGCCATCTTTCAACTGAATAACCTCTGTCCTTTGACTGGTTTCAAGGAAAGCTAAAACAGCCAACAGAGAAAGGTATTACTACCACAAACTCAGATGGGACTAGGATGAGGGAGTAGGTGTCAATCAGAAACATCTTGGTTATGGTTGCCCCAGACTTCTTTTACATGTCTTAAACTCCATTTTTCAGATTCAGTCTGAACTGTGGCATTTATATGATCTTCTCCATTTCCTAACATTACACTGCTGAATGGAAAACACCTCTGTCTGGTCAGGAAACCACAATTCTTTTTTATCTGTTTCACTTTGCACTTGATGTTTTATACTTCCCAGTGTCAGAAGGAGAGGAACTAGGGCCTGTGCAGCCTTCTGAAGAATCATTGACTTCACATCAGATTCACCTGGGGTTTTAGAATCTCTACTCCCAGGCTATACTCCAGATCCGATGACTCAGTATGTCTGAGGGCATGCCTGTGTGAACACACAAAACTCTCCAAATGATTCAGATATGCACCATTCTGTTGGAACCACTCCTAAAATGGTTATTGTTTAGAAGTTAGAGTTTTTAAATTCTTTGGAAGAAGGCTGTCATGAACAACCAATATATATGGAAAGTAATTTTCCTTATAATAGATCCATTTGCACAGCTTCCTAGATCTTACCTATACCTTTGTGATTAAAGTTAAACATAACCCCTCCCAAATGACTTATCTTTGCCACAATCTCTTTTAAGTACCATTGGTCTAATTGTGATGAAAAACTGAGGCACAGTCAAGGCTGGCTGGGTGAAGCTGAGACAGGGTTACTGATTCCTTTGCATGGTGGACAGGTGCTCTCCAGAGTCCCAGCCTGTTCAGAGCAGTTACACACGACATGATCAGCCTGCCATGGGGTCTGTATGCAAGCATGAAAACTCTGGAACCAGTGTCACAGTGCGCAATCTGCAGGATGACCACTCACAGGGCAGCTGAACCTAGGTACTGCGCCTTTGGAATGGTGAAGCAGCTGTGAAGCAGGCACCCAGCCAGCACTATGCATGCCAGCAGAAAGGAAAGAAATGCCCAGGAGACAAGGCAAATCCTCCTTCCTATAAAGACTGTCTGCATGCCTGCTTGAATACTGACTGCCTGGAGCAAGGAACGCTGAGTTGTTGGCAGAATCATGCCTCCTATGGGCTAATGTGACCATAATCTTTCTATGCCTCAGTTACCCTGGAGGAAAATAATATCAGAGTCCTGGATTCCTCCTGGGGGTGCTGTGAAGAGTAATGAGATAGTGTCTATGAAGTGCCCTGAGGAGAGTTCCTCAAAAAACCATATAAAGACAAGGTGCATCATTAACGCCCATGCAGCAGGCCCACTGTCCGGGATTTCAAAGCCTCACCCCAACTCAGTTGAAGGACAGTGCAACTAAGACAGCCTCTCTAACTATACATGTCTAAGTTTAAACAGCAGGCTCACTCTAACTGCTGACATACTAAGAAAAAACAACACAATAACAACAATCATTGGATTGATCATTGGATGCTGCATTCATTGGGCAATCTCTGTTTTCTTTGATAGAAAGGCAGTAGCCGCAAGCTTTCTTCCCTGGGCTGACAGCCATTTCTATAAAGCCATGTGTTTTTTCAGAGCAGCCTATGGTGACATAGCAACCCAGACATATGGTGTCATTATTCAGCTGACACAAATTTGACACTTAAGTGAATTTATTATATTTTGCTTTGCTCCTGGTGCCTGAAAGGCTTTGCCACTGTCTCTTCATAGAGCTTGTCACAGATGTTGATGTATTTTCCTCCTCCATGGCCAGGTTTTACTGTGGAAACTGATACAACTTCACGATAGAATTTCTAGATGAATTATTCACGCATTGCATGCTTTCTGCACACAGGGGCTTGGAAGAAATCCATACTATTCAATAAATGGTCTTTCTAATCCTCTTTAACAGAGCATTCTCTCCTGGTTTAAACTGTTTCTATTATCGCCTTTGTAATCATAATGTTTTGGATAAAGTATTTCATAGTTGATAGCTTGGTTAAAACATTTACAATATTTCACATTAATGTGCAACAAAATTGCCCAGGCACTGGGATGAAACTGATCCATTCTAGCAACAATAAACCATATGGGCCAAATTCTCATCAGCTCAACTTTTGCTCACTTAAACACACACACACACACACACACACATGCACACCACCACCGCCACCAGCAACAACAAACCATGAAAACTTAAAGTCAATTCTACTTCCAGTGATTTATAGAACAATTCCTAAAATATCTCAATATTTGTTGTTTTCGACAGAAAAGGCCTCTCTTAATGCTAATACCATCTGCAGAGATGAGTTTTTAATTGAAAAAAATGTTCAGCTTGATGGAAAGGAGTCAGATGAACTCATCACTGGCCTCTGAGAAAAGATTAATGAAACAAAAACATATCAAGCTTCTTTAATACCTGGAGAAGCCATAAGGATACCTCGAGTGACATTATGGGCTATGGTATATGGGAGTGAATAACCTTAACATGACACAGTAAGCCCGTTGAAGAATTAAGAAGTAGAATTACAGTTTTTAAAGTATACTGACCTGTTGACCTTCAAGATTTAAGACTTTGCCTTGGGGTCATTTCTTGACCTAGTTTTTGTTTTGTTTCATTAGTTTATTTTTTATTCCCCACTGAAATAATTTTTAACATTATTCAGTTAAATTCTAAGTGGTTGGAATGTTAAGTTCTTCCCTATCATTGTCTTACTTTTAATTTAATTAAATGCTTGAGAAGTACATGTTTTTAAATAAGAAATCTCTACGTTTAGAATTTGCTTTCCGTTCAAAAAGCACTGACATTCTGAATCGTTCCTAGAACAGATGGCAAAAGAATTGCACAAAAGCACAAAGGAAGATGAAATTCTAGCTAATGATTATTATTATTTGAACAAATTCAGGCTAAGTGCAGTAGATTTCATTTACTACGCTTTGAGGTCCATCCATGCATAACTTCCCCCATGTGTTGTCTATGGCACCACTCTTTTCCCAGCCTCTCAAAACCTCAGCATTGGAGTCATCTTTGGCTACAACTTCTCACGTCCCATATCCACCCCCCAAGTTCTGACAGTTCTTTCTTGCTTCGAAACATATCTTCTATTCAAATCTCTTAGTATTCCTCTACCTTACTCCAAGCTCCTGATGTCTTAATTCAGATAGATATCCATGATATTTGTCCCATTTCATCTTCTAGTGCTCAGAAATTTCCCTCATTTGAGTCTTCCCTGTATATCATTACCAGGATAATCTTTCTCATATATGATTTTATTATATCTCCCCAGTTAAGAATCCATAATAATTTTCTATTATCTAGGTTTATTACATATTATACACATATACATATATATACACATATACATACATATATACACATATACATACATATATACACATATACACATATATATACACATATATACACATATACATATATATATATATATATATATATATATATATATATATCTGCCAGGCGTAAGTACTTAAAAATATAAACTCATTTAATGCATATAACAACCCTATGACATAGAAACTATTACTTCTTCCTTTTTATAGATGAGCCCACTGAGACACAGAGAGGTTAAATAATTTGCCCAAGGCCACACAGCCAGAGAGCAATGAAGCCATGATTCAAATCCAGTCTGTGCTTTTAACAAATATACTATGCTGCCTCGATCTGGAATAACTAGCACCCACATGTTTTATATTTTTTAAACAGTTTTCATTTATTTCTCATTTGACCCAACCTTTCAGTCAGATGCTGTTCATCCCTAAATTCATCTTGTTTTATATCATTTTAATAAAAGGACCCATTTAAGTGGACTACTGTCCTCTGTGTATATATTTCTACCTCTTGTACCATCGCCTGTGATGTTTCTGTTGCCTGGGAGGCCCTCCCATTTTTCTCTCTTTATGTAATTTATATGTAACTCAGTTCCTTAAACGAGGCTCTTCTGACCTCACACGAGTCTCCTCCCTTCTTTATCCCCTCTCAGTGTGTGCGGACACACAACCCAACTTGTCTACACTTTCTTTGCAGAGCCTCCTTCTGACTTCCATTCTTCTCTGAAGCTTCCCCCCCATTCTCACAGGCAGGACTTGTAGGTATGTTAACAGAGCTCTGATGACAACTCAGGTGGTTGGTTTGTCCCTTGATTTTTACCACATTCCTCTGTGTTGGGATCACTTCACATGTCTACCTTCTCCTCACCATCAGATTATTAGTTCCTCAAAGGCAGGTGCTGCAAAACTTCTGCCTATGTCATAGCGTAGCAGGGAGTCAAGAAGTATTTTTAATACATCAGCATACAGTTCCATTTTGATTTATACTTGTTGCATATGTGTACATATATATGTGTGTGTGTGCATTCAAGCACATGTGTTTTATTTTCTACCAATATTGTAAATTCAATGAAGACAGATCTTGCTTCTATTTTCCTCGCATTTCTCATCAAATCAAGTACAATGTTATACCATCAATCCTCACTAAATGCTTGCTGTATGAATGGGTGAGTTATTAAAATTACCCCAGGAAATGAAGATCTTTGGCTTGAATTGCCAAGTGTTAAAAATGGCACCACTCAAAAATATATAGTCAACCACACATTAAAAAGTACTAAGAATAACTCAATATTTCTTGTATGGAACAGTTGCATTTTCTTCTGAGAATCCATATGTTAAAGTCTCCCTCTGTATTTCCCACATGAGCACTTAAGTCCAGAACTCAGAGTGTACCTGGCTTCAAACCAAGTACATTAGTTATTTTGGAATTGCAGAATTAATAGTCATTCTCCCACTTGCAGATCTACCTCAAATAAAAATTGTATTTCATTTGGATTAAGAGTTGTAACTCATAAATTCAGCTACAGAAAGCTGCACCAACACAACACTGTGGCACTTATCCCATTGCCGTGCTTCAGAAAAATACTAGCAATTATGATGATTCACTTATTATAAATAAAGAGAAATCTTTTCTCTCAATGCTTAGAATGTGGATATGGAATATGTATTTTACTTATTCTAAGAATCAAAATCGTATGGTGATATTGTGACTTTCAGGCCAAAAGCCAGAACCATATACAAATTCAGAAAACCATTTTGGCAATTCAAAGTTAGCATCCAGATATTTTGTAATGGAGCCATGATATATCATTATCAAATGCCTCATAACTATTAAACACAGAACCAACAATAGATCCATTAGAAGGCAATTTTATAAATAAGCAAATATGTCTAATAGAAGATGTTATCTATCCTAATATTTATATTATGAAATATACCTATTATTAATAGATTTCTATTACCTTAAAAGTAAAAAAAAGAGAAGAGAGTCAACATTTCTAGGACTAAGGGAGGCTCAGCCCTAAACGATGTGGTGTAACAGTGAATTAGAAAACCACAGACTCTGAGAGACCAGCGGCTGAACAGGAGGGAGAAAGAGAGAAATGCACTTTTTCAAGTAGTTTTATTACTTAAGTTAGGTATAAAAAGAAAAGTCAAACAGCAACAGGCCTTTTACATAGCAGTTTTAGATGAGAATCAAATAAATCATGTCATATTTATACAACATGAAGGGAACTGTTGACTTCTTATTTTTTTTCAGTCACTCCCCCACACACAGAATGTGTCTCCCTCACATGGAAGTTGGAAGCTCCTTCCATTCTAGAAGGCACTGACAGAGATGTGAATATGTAATATCCCAGTAATACAGTCATACTGAAAACTTGGATTTAATTTATACAGTTACCACTTAGGGGTTACCTCACATGTTGTTTAAATCAAAGCTAATGGCTTTTAGTAACTCCAAGTTAGTGCAGAGGTAGTTTGGCCATTTAAAAATAAGTGCTTCCATATACAAATGAGTAGATTTCCACATACAAATAAATTGTCATTTTAAAAAGCACTGGGGGACCAGTCACTCGCACACATTTATTGAGCACTGATTATGCAGTAAATAGGACCTAGACAAGGTGCTGTGGGTACAGAGAAAAATGTGATCCCAACCCCGCAGGAGCTCACAGGCCCACAGGGAAAACAAAGTCAGATAACTTTTAAAATAAAGATAAGTGCCTCAAATTCAGTATGTATAGAACACAGAGAGATTGCATATTACCTATGGGATGAGCCTGGAAATGCTTCCTGGAAAGACTGACATTTGGTCTGAGACTTGCAGTATGAGGAGATAACTTCATTTACTACACATGATCACTTTGGAAACCAAATAAAATGGACACAGAGGAGCTAGTTTTAGGATATGTGCCTTAGCAGGAATTAAGATCCAGGTTAGCTGTAAATACGTATTGGACGCAAAAACTATTTGATGAACCCTTTACTCTGTGTTGCACTACACTAAGGCATAGCAGAGTGTGCAAATGAGGAATAAGTGATGGTCTTCAGAGTCTGTAATTTAATTAGAAAGTAAAAGTCAAACACGTGGCAGCCAAATAACAAGACAGGACACTAGAATCTTTAGCTGTTTCAAAGCCAAGTATGAATCACTTTCTATTCTTACCCAATCTTCTTTCCCATATTTTCCTGTTAATGATGTGTTTGCACAAGAGACAATATCCACGCATAATTCTCATAAAGCTTTTTCATTTGTTTGTATATAAATCTAACAACATCAAGAACAAAGCAATTATCCTAATAGATGGACATAGCAAGAGACCAAACTTGGGTTCACATTTCTTCATATTTGTGGTAAATCCCATGCAGTCTTGCTTCATAACAAAACAGACCTCATGTTAGAGGCCATGTTCTTTCTCAGGACCAAAATGTCATCTTTATAGCTTTTGTACAAAGTTACAGATGAGGAGGACTCAAAGGAGTCAACCACAACTTGAACATACACCAAGTTGAGGAACCAGATTTACAATGTAGTTACATAGCTATTCCTCCACTAAATCATATTCCCTCGATCTAAGAAAACACCATTGGTGCATTCTTCCATTTGGTGAAGCAATTTCATTTCACTGAGGAATCAATCTCTTAAGGTTTTTTACTCCTACCCACAATGGGATGCAGTCGTTTGCTCTAAGAAAAACCGTACAGGTAACTAATTGTATAAAAATGTGAATGTGGGCCTAAATCAAGACTGCTTCTACTTGCCACTCACTTCAGCAATTTGTTTGACTCCTATGAGCCTCAATTTTGTCATATATCAGACAGGCACAATGATACCTACTGAATCATTACAGAGTTTACAGATTAGAGAGAAGGGACAACATACATCCACTCTGAAAGCAGGTTAAGTCCCTGATTTGAAAAGCAATGTTAGGACAAATGACATGGCCACACAGAGCTGAAGTGTATGCACAGAAGGGACACTACTGCCTGAAATACTATCCACACAAACGGGAACCTCCCTCGGCAGCCTTGAGAGCCTTGGCTACCCCTGCACTGCCCTTTCAGACTTGGGCTCATATCGGCTGTTGGGAAGAAATTATATTAATAATCTATGCATTTCCATTTAAAGAAATGCTAAGGTTCCCTAACATTTAATAGCCTTTCCATAAGCAGTGACAATTATATTCCTTATTACCAAATAGTGAGATGTTGGTTTTTATTTTCAGAAATATAAAGTGATTATAATATGGAACATCCACTTTTCCAGTAGCTACATGAGCTTGGAGAGGTCCATTAGGAGTACAAGTCACAAGGAACACAAGACACTGCTTCTTCTTTAGTTTCATGCTCTTCTCTCCCTCAGGTCAATTTCTCATCTATTGGAGGATACATGGGTATCCTCAGTGAACTCCCAATCCATCTCCTCCCGACTCCCACGTGGCAGCCTTCCTCTTTCCTTCTGCAGCTACTGGGATGCTTGACACCTACCATGCTTGAGGATATCCACTCTCCAAAGCTACTTCAGTTTCTCAAGCCATCCAGGCCCCAAGGCACATACCACATCAAAGCTGCATCTTGCCAAAATTGTCACAGTCTCAAGCGTTCATCATGTCACCCCTCCACCAAAGATCTCTCTCACTGAAGTGGAGAGAATTCCCCCACTGAGGGCCCTGGCCTATGACTCGGCTTGTGGTCGCTGCCCTTGGAACTGTGCACGGCACACCACCTGCTGCTAAGTTGTGTGCAAAGGCCCTATTGCCTTCCATCCTCTTCTCCCCGGGCCACAAAAGTGCTACCTCATTCTGTTCCCTGGCATCTTCGACATTTTACTAAGAAAGTGAAAAGGCTCTCTTCCTTGTTTCACTTTGAGTCCTCTCCACTGGGATCTGGCACAATCCCCAAGAAAAATAAGAAGAGCACATAGAAGATCGACAGGAGCGCCACACACATGAACCTGCCACTCTGCTTTCATTTAGGCCTTCATTCTGCAGCCCTTTCTCCACTTTAGGATAACTGCCTGAGGATGACTCACTCTTTCTCAGGAGGCTTCCTGGACGTCTTTCAAATAGCTCCCAGACAAGCATGTGACAAGCTTTGCGGATGCGTTGGAATCTCAGAGAGTATATATTTTGAGTTCAAGTGGCAGCCCTTGCTATAGTCATAAGCTAAAGATTTATAACCTACAGCTTCTTGATAAATTACTTTAATATGAAACACAGTGTTGGAAATAAAATAGTATTTTATTTTCGTAAAACTATATTTACTCCTCCTCCCCACACCTAGAAAGTATACACACACTCACATATACACGAAAATTCAGCCATCTTCTGTTCTCGTAACCCTCACCAAAATCAAAATGTGTGATATTGACTAAGACCTTTGTCTCAGAAATCCCATTATTCCATAAATGTGTTCAGGTTACATATTTCTAGCCTACAGAATTTCTGCTTATATTTCCTCATGGATAGAGCTTTCTGTTGCTCAGCTGATAAACTACACTGGTTGTACTTATTCATGAGATTAATATAAACCATAGAAAAATGTTATTTACATACATGCCTATTTATTTTAATTATTAGCTTCAAGGGTAATTTGTGACAATGCATTAAATTTTTCTTTGTATTACCCTGAAATTTGTATTTCAGAACGCTGTTGGCAAGTCATAGGAAATGAATTCAGAATCTTGCCATGATGAGAGAATATATACTAATACTATTTTTTAAAGTTTAATAAAAATTGTTTCTTTATTAGTAACTTAAAGCATTTGCAATGTTACAAGATTTTTCACTGCATGCACAAACTGAAAAAGAACTTCTAAATGTATTTAAGAATACTCTTCAGCAATTTTAGTGGCTAAGAGTGACTTCATTAATCATTGCTTCACTCAGGTAATTTATTTTTCATGCTGCTCCAATGAATTCTCCAGTTGTCTTTAATCTTTCCCTGCATCTTCCAATTGCTCAACTTTGTTCTTATCTCTGGGGCTGTTCTGTTACTCTTCCATCAGACACAAAGCAGCACACAACTGAGCGATCGCAACAGCTGAAAGAACTACCTGGCCAGAGCACATGCAAGGCAAATGCAGAAATCGCTCTCTAGAGCAATGGGAAAGTCTCTTTTGAGGAGATTTGACATATTTTCTGTAAGCTTCAGTACACTTGGAACAGATAAAAATCTATGTGTATAGCATGTGTGAGAGAAAGATTTCAAATAAATTACCCCTAGAGGCATAAGCATACGTTCAGCTATAGCTTTAACAATAGTTTCCAATTTGATTCATTCCCAATGAGTTTTGCCATGAATTTTAATGAATCCTTCCAACTTGCATGTTGCAGTTTCTTTTTTCACACATAGCTAACAGCCCTGGAATCAGATAGTTAAAATTTTGTTTAACCTTAAGTCATTTTTTAAATAATTCTATCTTTCAGGTCTGAAAGTTTCATTTTGCTGTCAACAGACATAACCTAGGCAAATGCAATGTCATTTATAAATTTTATATTTTTCATATATCAATATATAAAAAACAAAAAATAGTTTTGGTATCTTGTAATTAGATGTTTTATTGTGAGACATTGATACTGAGATACAAAGAAAAATAATTATTCAAGAAGGGAAAAAAGCTATGAAAACAGCTTATACAATTGCCAGACTGAAGTGTCAAGAGAAGCAAAAGGTCTTAGGTTTACCACAGGCACATATAAACAACCCAGCCAACAGCAATTCTTTGTTGAAACTCTAGGTATTCATGACTCAAATATGAAATAATGCATCTTTCCTTGATGGTTGGTTTCTAGAAAATAAAAAATGTCCAGGGTTCTATAGTTCATATTTCAGGCATCATTCTTCTTAATGCACAAAGATTTTGCAAGCCTGACCTAGATGTGAGGTCTTCCAGACCTGTGCTTTACCTTGTGGACAGGTATGCATGTTTTACAACATTCTTTCAAATGTTTAATTACAAAGAAAGACTTGCAATATCTCCTACTTTCAACCCAGAATTGGACATTTTCAAGCATGGCTATTCTGCCTGCATTCCAAAACATAGTGTGGGGCTGGTACTGATAAACCTTGGATTCTTCAATTTCCTCTAATCAGAACAGAAACAAAAGAAACCCTCTGTCCTGTTCTGCACTATTTCTTGTGATCTGATTTTCCATTCACTTGCAGAGTGTCAGGGCACTGGGGGAACAGTGAATTCTCCATGAGTGAGCCCAATTTGACTGCTTTTCTCCTGGTCATCAGCTCAATGTTCCACACCACTTAGTGGTTGAAATCTGAGGAAAGCTCAGGCATGAAGCCTCAACACTATGTTTCTTGCTCTAAACGGCTGCTCTGAAGTAGCTGGAAAAGTCAGGGAGACAGACACAGTTTATCAGAGTTGCTCCTCAGCCTAACAAATGGTTCCGTTGAGTGGAGCACTCTCAATGCCTACTACTTAAAAAAAGGAAAAACATCTATTTAATCAGTGTAGTGACCAAGGAGGGAAGCAACGGCATAACCACCAGGGTCTCACATGGGGTGCACCAGGAAGCCCATGTGTCATGGCTCATGTAACGAAGGACCTTGGATTTAGACTTTGGACTTGATCCCTGAATGAGGTTATCCATACCGTCACTTTTAGTGTGGTCCACATAAAGGTGAATGTGTTAAACATACACATTTAAAACATGCTAAACATTTTAAATGTATTTAGTATATTTTAAATATACTAAACATTTTTCTGTAGCCTTGTCTGGATGTTTATTTTAAGATACTGAGAGAAAAAAATAAATACACAGAACTTACTACATTCAAAACACCATTTAAAAACCTAATGTGAATGAAATCACATATTCTTTATAGCCATCCTGCAATAGGAACTCTTACTATCCTAATCTTACAGATGAGTAAACTGAGGCACAGAAAGCTTATGTAATTCATCTGAGGTCACACAGCTAGTAAGTTGGCAGGGACACCCAGTTTCTAACCCAAGCTCCAGAGTCTATACTCCAGACTGCTATATTCTACTGCCCCCTCTGAGGGCTCTGAGAGGCCCTGGCAACTGTCCCTTCTCTTATGCTTTATCCTGAACCCAAGGCAGATTACTCTCAGGCTCCAGGTGCTTCCTTTGGTAGATATGGCTAGAGGTCCATGTAAGGTTAGTTAGGGACACCACTTGAACCACAGCTTGATTATTGTAGGGCTCCACTTCTAGCTTCTAGGGTAAGTTGTCCTCAAAGCATCATCTGGACAAGCAAGTTGGCCAGCACATACGGCAGTCACTCTCTCTCTGGTTTTGTGGTCCCACACTCTCTCTGTATACTCCCACTATCCCTCCCTCCCAATGCTATGGCATCAGATATAGACATTTATTCCTCATTGGCATATTTCCTCCTCAGAGGAGTTTCCTCCCCAGAGAAGTTAGAGTCCATATTAGTCCATTTTCACACTGCTGTAAAGAAATATCTGAGACTGGGTAATTTATAAAGCAAAGAGGTTTAATTGACTCACAGTTCTGCATGGCTGGGAGGCCTCAGGAAACTTACAATCATGGCAGAAGGGGAAGGGGGAGCAAGGAAACTTCTTCACATGGCAGCAATGATAGAGAGAGAGAGAGAGAGAGCGAAAGGGAGAGAGAGAGAGGGAGCTCCGGGGAAACTGACACTTTTAAACCATCAGATCTCATGAGAATGCCCTCATTGTTAGGAGAACAGCGTGAAGGAAACCACTCAAATGATCCAATCACCTTGTATCAGTTCCCTCCCTCCACATGTGGGGATTACAATTCAAGATGAGATTTGGGTGGGGACACAGAGCAAAACCATATCAGAGTCTAATCAGCATTAGTTCGATCGTTTTATCTTGTTTAGGGCCATATATTATAGTGAACACATAGGAATTTTTGAATATGCTTATGATATTCTTGATCAGCACTAAGCAATCTCTGATTTATCATATATTTTAAACCAAAACAGACCATCCAAATCTAAACATAGCCTGCATTTTACTTCTTCTTTCCCAAGATGTGAAAATTATAACTTATTTTTCAGAAAATTCCCCCAAACATAGGCAGACACTTGGTCTCCTTTTTCATCATTTCCACAAGATAAAATAATTACAAGCAGAATTTTAAGAAATCATGTATGCATCAGGAACTCGGTCTTTCTTTTTGGAATCAGCTTGTTCGGAGGTATTCCTTTTGAGAAAATCTAGTGGTTCTCTTGATATCAGCAACTTCAAACCTTTTTCTTTACACAGACTATGATATCGTCATTGAATATGGTTTTGGACCACCATGTAAGCAAGTCATTTTAAACAGTTTTTAACATATCCTATTACTGATGAGGAGTCAAACTTCATATATCAAGCAGTATTAAAAATAGTTATTTCCAGTTGACATGTATCAAGAGATTTTTTCTATGTTCAGACCCTCTAACCAAGTAATTCTACTTTGGGGACTCTGTCCTAGGGAAATAAACTGAAATAACAGAAAAAGCTTTATGCACAAGGACAGCAATCCAACCACCTAATCCTCCCCCAATACAGGAATAGCTAATAAACTATTCACTTAAATGAATATTTTATAGCTCCTAAAATATAAGTGATGAAATTTTATAAAACGTAATATTTTTCTCATTAAATGGAAAGACAAGGCAAAATTATATGTACAAGTTAATCACACTTACGTAAAAATCAGGAACTCTGCAGGACAAAAATAATAATAATGATGAAACAAAACACATTAATTCACAGAGAAAGTAATTTTGACAGTAATTTTAAAAGACTAGTGGGATTCAACCAAAAAGGAAAGAAACAAGAGTACTCTAGTCCTAGCCCAAG
Source organism: Pongo abelii (assembly GCF_028885655.2). Classification (NCBI taxonomy): domain Eukaryota; kingdom Metazoa; phylum Chordata; class Mammalia; order Primates; family Hominidae; genus Pongo; species Pongo abelii. The sequence continues at coordinate 86,191,318 of NC_071992.2, read as the reverse complement.
AAGCTCTAGAAAAGCCTTTGGGCTTTCATATTCTTTTGTATAAGGCTGTACTCAAAAAATACTTATTAAATTAATGAATGATGAGAACAGATATTCACAATTACCTAATATGTTGCAGCATACAAAATTGTTGATATTTAACCATTTCGACCAATAAAAATGGCAATTTTACATGATTCAACTGAATAGAGTCAATGAGCCTCTAATACCACATGTTGCACAAGATCCAGGTGAATAATCTGTACCTTCAGCAGTCACTTCCTCTTTCCCTTCTTCTCTCTCCCTCCTTTCTCCCTGTGCTGGCCAAATAATCAGCCTGAAGAAAATCTAGTTGGATATTTCACACAATATTGCTAAAAATAAAGATAATATCTGTCACTCGCTTTTTCTCATGTTGGTGTCATCATATAGACATGCTTTAGGGCTTAAACAGAAGAAACGCATAAATCCTAAGCTTTCTTTGTATATAATTACATGATATCTTGGAATAACAGACACCGATAAGTCTAGTTTCCCACACCTGGCCACGTAAAGAGAAAATCACCAGACAATTTAAAAGATATAGGGCTTTTTCCATTACAAAACAATCAATGATTCTTTTTCCATATCCTGAGAGCACTCCTGGTGGTCTTCCAATTTATTTCTTTTCATATGTGGAGAGAGGGAAATATTGAATGCCAGCTCCATATTTTGCAAAAAGAGCACTTTTATTTTCTATTCACTTCCCTCATCACCATCCCCTTCCCCACTCCCAGGCAACTAACTAGAAACATCATAGGTAACCATGAGGGGAGTCAACCCAGAGAGACCTGGAACAGATTCAAAACAGTTGAACAACATTTCCAGTATTGCAAGCAGTTCTTTGGCAACACTCTACTAAAAAACATTCTTTGAAAAATAATTTATTTTTCACTTTATCTTTTTTTTAGTCCTTCCACTAAAAAGAATAAATATTTGACTGTGTCTAATCACCTTTGTAGAATCCTCTACGTACCATTTTTTTACTTTACAACAGTGCAAAAGTAATGCATATTCATTAGAAAACATAATTAAGTAGTCATATAGCCATTTTGTTTTTCACTTTCAGTACAGTATTCAATAAATTACATGAGATATGCAACACTTTATTATAAAATTGCTTTGTGTTAGGTGATTTTGCCCAACTGTAAGTGTTCTGAGCATGTTTAAAGTAGGCTAGGCTAACCTATGATGTTTGGGACATTAGATGCATTAAATGCATTTTCAACTTATGATATTTTCAGCTTTTGATAGGTTTATTGGGATGTAACTCCATTATGAGTTGAGAAGCATCTTTTTTTTTTTTTTTTTTTTTTTTTGAGACGGAGTCTTGCTCTGTCGCCCAGGCTGGAGTGCAGTGGCTCAATCTCGGCTCACTGCAAGCTCCGCCTCCCGGGTTCACGCCATTCTCCTGCCTCAGCCCCCTGAGTAGCTGGGACTACAGGCGCCCGCCACCGCACCCGGCTAATTTTTTGTATTTTTAGTAGAGACGGGGTTTCACCGTGGTCTCGATCTCCTGACCTCGTGATCCGCCCGCCTCGGCCTCCCAAAGTGCTGGGATTACAGGCTTGAGCCACCGCGCCCGGCCGAGAAGCATCTTTGTATAAATAGTAAAATAAATATGTAACCCTGTCTAACCACCTTTGTAGAATACCTTAGCCCTTTCAGAATTTCAGAGCCCTCTCAGCCTTAGCCTGATTGTTAAAATCAGCATCCTGGGCCAGGCACAGTGGCTCGTGCCTGTTATCCCAGCACTTTGGGAGGCCAAGACGGGTGGATCACTTGAGGTCAGGAGTTCAAGACCAGCCTGGCCAACGTGGTGAAACCCCATCTCTACTAAAAATACAAAAATTAGCCGGGCATGGTGGTGTGCACCTGTAATCCCAGCCTCAGAGAGGCTGAGGCAATAGAATCTCTTGAACCTAGGAGGTGGAAGTTTCAGTGAGCCGAGATCATGCCACTGCACTCCAGCCTGGGCGGCAGTACAAGATTCTGTCTCAAAAAAAAAAAAAAAAAAAATCAGCATCCAAAAAAGGGAGATCTGTTCATTCACTTTTTTTTTTTTTTTTTTTTTGAAAATTGAGATCATGAGCTAGGACAGTTATTCATGAGAACTGCTGAAGTAAAACAATTAATATGTTTCCCTCAGTTTTATGATGTTTCTATAACCAAGTGACAACTATATAAGATGACTAAAGAAATCAATTGGCCAGGCGCGGTGGCTCAGGCCTGTAATCCCAGCACTTTCAGATGCCGAGGTGGGTGGATCACGAGGTCAGGAGATTGAGACCATCCTGGCCAACACGGTGAAACCCCATCTCTACTAAAAATACAAAAATTAGCCAGGTATGGTGATGTGTGCCTGTAATTCCAGCTACTCAGAAGGCTGAGGCAGGAGAATCGCTTGAACCTGGGAGGCAGAGGTTGTAGTGAGCCAAGATTGTGCCACTGCACTCCAGCCTGGGTGATGGAGCGAGACTGTGTCTCAAAAAAAACACAAAGAGGAAAGAAAGAAAGAGAAAGAAGGAAGGAAAGAAAGAAAGAAAGAGAAAGAAGGAAGGAAAGAAAGAAAGAGAAAGAAGGAAGGAAAGAAAGAAAGAAAGAGAAAGAAGGAAGGAAAGAAAGGAAGGAAGGAAGGAAGGAAGGAAGGAAAGAAGGAAAGAAGGAAAGAAGGAAAGATGGAAAGAAGGAAAGAGAAAGAAAATTAGTGCCATAGCTGACTGGATCCAAATAGCTATTCAGAGAATATCTGGAGAAAGAAAAGAAAGAAAAAGAAGGAAAGAAAGAGAAAGAGAGAGAAAGAAAGAAATCAGTTGAATTGTAGCAGGATGAGGTCTCAGAAAGAAGTTTACAGTATATTCTGTCCTGCTTGTTACCAAGTTGACAAAGTTCAATTTCTAAGTTAGTCTGATATTGTAACATTTTGTTAGAGGAGCTAAAAAAAATCCTTTAGAAATTACTCACTTCTAGAAAAGTATAAACTCTGTACTAAATACACACCTGCTTTCAGTATCTATGTAAGCAAGACAATATCAATTTTTTTGTGGGAAAATAAACTAACCTAACTTTTGCCAGCATTTCATGTACATTTTTACATTTTTGTTGTCCAAAGACAGATGTGAGTTTTAATACAGTTTACCCATGTAAGGAGACAAATTGAGCTTCAAATCTATCCAGGAACTTACTTCATTCTTTTGTTATCCAGTGGCTTTGTTTGGATTAAGACTCAAGACAAAATGAAAAGTATGCAAAAGACATTAAGATTACTGCAATCACCTGAAGATTTGTCACTGTAAAGTTACCTTATGTTCCACCTCAAAATGCTTTAACTTCATCATTCATTTTATGGCAAACAAACTCTCTAAAACTTGTCCAGTGCTCTCATAAGGACCTTATTTAAACCTAGTGTGAGTCTTTTCTCAATTAGCAGTTAGGTATCTAAAGTTTTTATTGTTAACTTGGTAATATATTTTTGAATTATAAAATCAGAGGGAAGTAGTTGGGAAAAGGACTGGAATAGGAAGCATGATTCCCAAGAGTTAGTCTCTGTGTTTTACCATGATCATGTGCTTTACCATGATCATGTGCTTTACCATTATCATGTGCTTTACCATTATCAGGGCCTCCGAATACATAAAATGAAAATGTTTTGTTAGATAACTAACTACTAGTTTGCTTCTGCTTTTTCCTGCAGTCCTTTGACCTATTTGGACTTCAGTTTCCTAAAGAATATAATGGAAATGATAACAAAATCAAACGAATTCTAAATTGGCTTCCAAATAATATGATTTTAATTATATTTTCAATTGTGGATATTATCAATGCATAGAACTTTACATGTTCTAAAAGATCTGATATAGCATGTCATATGTTTTTGTTAAGATATAAAATTGTTATGAATAAAATGAGAAAAAGCCACCTTCTGGAATTCATACTAAAATAAGACAAAGCAGATAAGATTCACCATCTGTCTAGTAACTCACCTGATGAAATGGTTTTCAAACATGGTGCTCCCTTGATTATCAGTAACACAACTAGTGTATAAAGAAAGGTGTAGGGCCAGGCGTGGTGGCTCACGCCTATAATCCCAGCACTTTGGGAGGCCAAGGCAGGCGGATTGCTTAAGCTCAGGAGTTTGAGACCAGACCAGCCTGGGCGACCTGGTAAGACCCTGTCTCTACTTAAAAAAAAAAAAAAAAAAAAAAAGGTGCGATCTCATCCAACAGCTGGAGAAAATTATGAATCAGCAAAAGGGTGAACTACCTGGTGGTCTAGAAAAATCTAAGATTATTATATTTACACTAGTATTCAGGGGAAAAGGTTGCCCCAGTTCTGAAAGCTAGAGACAGATATCTAAAAAGATAAATTTGGATTCCACCAACATTTATCGGACACCTATGCATTAACTCATTTAGTCCTCACAAAACCCTAAAAGTATTACCCTAATTTTACAGATGAGGCTCATAGATGTCCAAGGACTGTCCAGTTTCACCCAGCTGGAATTTATCCCCTGTTCTTTGACCCCAAATCCCAATGTTTTTGTGTTCTATTATGCTGACTTTCCAGTGAATGCAGAAAAAAAAGAAGGTTTTTTTCTAACACTCTAGACTTGAAAAAAAGTAATCCATTTCCCTCTGTTAAAACTTTATGTTTGTAACAACTTAGTGTATTCTTCACTATTGAAACAATTATAAATGAAACCCCTCCCCTACACATCAATATTTTTCAAACTTTTACCTAAAAATCAAAAGTCAGTAAGTGTTCACCATAATACTGTAAAATAACACAAATCATTAATATGGTTATGAGGCCATAAAATAGAAAAGGTAATATTTTCTCTATTCATTGCTAGGTTCGTGGCTAAGACTCATATAATGAAAGGCAGATTAACAGGAGAAAAACATATAAACGTATTTCATATAAGTTTACATGGCACAGGAGCCTTCAGAAATGAAGACCCATAAAACAGGAAAATTTGAATATTTTATACTTTGGTTTGATGAAGAGTGGACAGTCATGTAAAAGGATAAATAAAAGACAAAAGAGTGTGATCTAATGGTAATACACTGGGAGGGAGGGCTTAGTAAGGCCTGTTTGTTCAGATTCTTCTCTGTATTCCTGTGTCTTTAAAGATAAGGGCATTCTTTCCTCTGGGTATAGGAGGGATCCCTCTAGAATGAGGGTATTATGACCTACTTTAAAGGAAGGTCAGAGAGTTATTTTATGGTCTGCTTCAGGGGAGAATGGCAGGAGAAGGTCAGAGAGATCTTCCTGCTTCTGCTGTTTCTCAAATACTAAGGTTCCATATTTGGGGTAGCATATGCTGAAACCCATCAGTGCTAATAAACAATTGATTTAAATGAGGATTTAGGCAGCTAAGCACTGTTTACTGCTACTGGGCCCTTACTTGTGGCTACCCTACTGTCAAATGTCAGGCAAATGATAGATGTGCTCAATTCAGAAACTATCTGATATGTGGCTCTGCTAATAGTAGATGCTACAGCAATTATGCCACCAAATTCCTATGGTTGCAACATCAGAATGTCTGATAAATACAAGATAATTTATATGTTTAGCCAAAGGAAGTGAAACTTATTGTGCCTGTTAACATCTTGCCTTAATACAACAACACATAAATTAGGTTTACAGAAATATTTGACACAGCTTGTAGACCTCTTGTTTATTACATTCTTGGACCCCTAGAAATCAAGTAGAAAACAATGAGGTTAGAAAACCTCCTATTTTAAAGTTAATCCATTGGTATTCTATTCAAAAGTCATCATTCCAGTTTATAAATCACTCCTGTGCATTTAATTAGCTTATATTAGTTCTTCAATGTGCATGTTGATGGTTTAATTTTAACAGGCTCTCTCTGGATGATTCTTTTGTTAGGCAATGACAGCAATAAAATGTTTCAATATATTCATATCAAAACCATTTACAATATTCTATGACTCAGCAATTCCACTCCCACGTATTTACTCTAAATGATAAGTAAAATAATTGAGAATAATAACAAACTATTTACCCAACAATAAGGAATTGTTTAAAATATAATACATTACATTGTTCCACAAATAGTTGAGAGCTGCTATGTGCTGGGTGACAAAGACTGAGCAGTTAACAAGGCAGAAATGATAAATACATTCATGAAGTTGGAAAGACAGATATTCCAGTGACTATTTCTATATAATAAACTATCCCCAAGTTTTGTAGCTTACAGTAGCAACCATTTTATTATGCTTATAGATTCCTTGGGTAAGGAATCTAGTGGGAATGGTTTATCTCTGTTCCATGATGTCTGGGACTGCAGCTGAGAAGACATGGAAGCTGGAAGTGACCCCACAGCAGAAGGGTGACATCACTTAGAGGATCCTCCACTCACATGAGTGGGTAGGATGAATAAAAGACTAAGACTGCCAACCAGAGCACCTACATGTGGCCTCTTCGGGTAACTTGCCATCCTCCTAGCACAGCAGCCTCAGACTAATCAGATTCTTACATGACAATTCAGGAATCCAAGCATGAGTGTTCCAGCAAACAGGTGGAAGTGGCATCGCTGTATTAGTCTGTTCTCACACTGCTATAAGGACATAACTGAGACTGGGTAATTTAAAAAGGAAAGAGGTTTAATTGACTCACAGCTCCACATGGCTGGGGAGGCCTCAGGAAATTTACAATTATGGCAGAAGGGGAAGCAAACATGTCTTTCTTTACATGGGAGTAGGAGAGAGAAGTGCAGGGAGAGCAGAGAAAAGCCCCTTATAAAACCATTGGAGCTCAAGAGAACTCACTCACTATCATGAGAACAGCATGGGGGGGCCATCCCCATGATGTAATCACCTTCCATGAGGTCTCTTTTTCAACAGATAGGTATTACAATTTACATTATAATTCAAGATAAGATTTGGGTGGAGACACAGAGCCAGACCATATCAATCACTTTATGACCTAGCCTCAGAAGTCAAAATTTCACCATACTCTATGGGTCAAAGCAGTCATAAGCCTACTCAAATTCAAGAAAAGAGGAATTAAAATCTCTTCTTGATCTTAATATGTGGAGTGGCAAGGTAACATTGTGAATGAACATGTGAGGTATTTTTATCTTCTTTGGAAAATACAACCTGCCTGTCTTTGTTCGTTTTGTGCTGCTATAACATAATACCTGAGGCTGGGTAATTTATAATGAAAAGAAGTTTATTTGACTCACAATTCTGTTGGCTGGAAAGTTCAAAATTGGGCAGCTGCATCTGATGAGGGCTTCCATATGCTGCTTCCACTCATGGCAGAACGTGGAAGGAGAATGGACACGTACAAAGAGATCACCTTGCCAGCTCTTTGGCCATTCTCCTAGAAGACTCTAGAGAGCCAGGCCTCTCCTCCTGCTCCACCCTCTACAGAGCCAGGCTTCCTTGTGCCCGAGCCAGGCCAGCAACTGAGTTAGGGACCACATGGTGAGATAGGAAGCAAGAGAGAAACCGACGAAGTCAGACTCTTTCTAATGACCTGCTCTCTTGGGAACTAATCCATTCCCATGAGAGCAACAACTCACTCACCACCACAGGATTACATTAATCTATTCATGAGGGATCCGCCTCAATGACCCAAACACCCTGCAACTAAGCCCCACATCCCAACATTGCCACATTGGGGATAAAATTTCAACATGAGTTTTGATGGGGACAAACCACATCCAAACCATAGCACTGCCACAATGTAGTAGTGATGAGAGCACTACTATTAATAATTCCTAGAGTATTTATAAAAATGGCTAACATTTCTGAGTACTTACTATAAATTCCTAGGACTATCTAAGCCTTTACATGTGTTAACTCATCTAATCTTCAAAGCTGCCCTACAAGGTAATATTATCATTGCTTTCTTACAAATTAAAAAAATCACAACACAAAGAAATTAAATCACTTGTCCATGATCACACTGGTAGTGGGGGAGCCTGGATTTGAACCCAGGCAGTCTGATCCAGAGTTCCCCTTTGTAAGGATTTCTGAGAGTCATTTTGACTCTGAGAAATTATATTGTAGGTTATTTTACCCACTGTTTCTCTTTGTTTATTGATTTTTTTTTTGTTGTTGTTGTTTGAGATGTAGTCTTGCCCTGTCCCTAGACTGGAGTGCAATGGCGTGATCTCGGCTCACTGCAACCTCCACCTCCTGGGTTCAAGCGATTCTCCTGCCTCAGCCTCCCGAGTAGCTGGGATTACAGGTGCCCACCACCGCACCCAGCTAATTTTGTATTTTTAGTAGAGACAGGGTTTCGCCATGTTGGCCAGGCTGGGTTTGAACCCCTGACCTCAGGTGATCTGCCTGCTGTGGGCTCCCAAAGTGCTGCGATTATAGGCGTGAGCCACTGCGCCCAGCCAATATTTTTAAAATAAGAGGAAAATAAAGGAGTGTTTCCTTGAGGTTGTTCTTGTAGTCTCATAGGTTGTAAAGCACTTTCATATGAAGTGCTTTACAAACTGGTCAGATTACAAGAATCATCTGACAAAATTGTTAAAAATGGAGATTCAGAAGCCTACTCCAGACCTATTGGCTCAGGCTCTTCAAGGAAAGGGACTGGGTAATTGTATTTTTAACAAGTCCTTATCATTAAGTAAAGTTAGGAATCTCTACTATATGGTGTATTATGTCTGAGCTCTCCCGAATCTGTCTAGCTTTTCCTTTTCCTTCTGTTTACTGCAGCTGTCAGAAACCACTCAAATGAAAGAAACCACTCAACCATGTAACTAGTGATTTTACGTAATAAGGAAGTATTTTCCTCTTAAAGGCTGGTAAACATTTGATAGCTAAAGAATTCCTAGCAGTACTAAAGCAAAATTTAGCATCTTAGAGTTGTGGTAACTTCCAAAGTGTTTTGTGTTTTTTTTTGTTTTTTTTGTTTTTTTTTTTGACAGAGTCTCACTCTGTCGCCCAGGCTGGAGTGCAGTGGTGTGATTTCAGCTCTTTGCAACCTCTGTCTCCCAGGTTCTAGCAATTCTCCTGCCTCAGCTTCCAGAGTGGCTGGGACTGCAGGCACACGCCACCAATTTTCATATTTTTAGTAAAGATAGGATTTCACCACGTTGGCCAGGCTGGTCTTGAACTCCTGACCTCAAGTGATCCACCCACCTCAGCCTGCCAAAGTGCGGGATTACAGGTGTAAGCCACCGTGCCCAGCCCCAAAGTGTTTTCAAATGAGGCAGGATGCATGTGGGATGGGAGGTATTGTGGTCATGAGAAAAGCAATCTCCTGCAGTGTCATAGTGAGAACATGGCACAACAGGCAAATGCCAGTGGACTGTACAGGTCCAAGGAAGCAGTATCCTCTTAAAAACTAACTTGAAACAGGATCTGATATTTAGGGTTATGATAAAAAAGCAAATGGAAATGTAAATTGGTTGTATAATTTCATTTTCCAAATATTTTATAATATTTATTTTTATTTTGAAATAAAATCTATAATGTTTTCACTCAGATTGAAAAAACAATTGTGAAAGCAATTCAGGTGCCACTCAAGGATTTTATTATTCATAAATTGTCTTATTTGAACAAGCATTTGTATATTCATCACTAAATATCCTTAGTTAAAAGTAACCTTACTAATGTCTAATATGTGAGAATTTACTATATGTCAAGTATTATGCATTGCCTCATCTAGTTCTCATAACAGTCTTATGAGTTATCCTCACCATTCTGTGGATGAGAACACTGGGCCTTAGAATACTACAGTTATTTGCCTAAAGTTTCATGGCTAGGATGACTCAGAGCTAAAATTTGAACCCAGTAAAGTAATAAATCATTAACTGGTACCACAGTGGTCTTCGTATTAATAAAGTCCATATATTTTAATGTCCTGTATATGCATACACATAATATTTAATACCCATGAAATTAACTTGAGTAGGTGGATTTTCTATATATGGAAGAGGGAATTAGAACTATTACAAAAACCCATTATAAAAATTATTTTAAAATTGCACAAAAGATCAATTGTATAGAGACATGAAATACATAGTAAGTACTGTCTGAAAGACACCCAGCAAATGTCATACAAGTAACTGAGTTCAACTAATATTTATATTCTATATAGTATATATATAGAATATATATAATGTATAGTGTATATATTGTATATATAGAATATATAGAATATAGATTCTATATAGAATATATATAGAATATATATTCTATATAGAATATATATAGAATATATATTCTATATAGAATATATATAGAATCTATATTCTATATAGAATATATATAGAATATATATAGAATATATATTCTATATAGAATATATAGAATATATATTCTATATAGAATATATAGAATATATATTCTATATAGAATATATAGAATATATATACTATATATAGAATATATAGAATATATATACTATATATAGAATATATAGAATATATATACTATATATAGAATATATAGAATATATATACTATATATAGAATATATAGAATATATATACTATATATAGTATATATATAGAATATATAGAATATATATACTATATATAGTATATATATAGAATATATAGAATATATATACTATATATAGTATATATATAGTATATATATATAGAATATATATACTATATATAGAATATATAGAGAATATATATACTATATATAGAATATATAGAGAATATAGAGAATATGTATACTATATATAGAATATATAGAGAATATAGAGAATATGTATACTATATATAGAATATATAGAGAATATAGAGAATATGTATACTATATATAGAATATATAGAGAATATAGAGAATATGTATACTATATATAGAATATATAGAGAATATAGAGAATATGTATACTATATATAGAATATATAGAGAATATAGAGAATATGTATACTATATATAGAATATATAGAGAATATAGAGAATATGTATACTATATATAGAATATATAGAGAATATAGAGAATATGTATACTATATATAGAATATATAGAGAATATAGAGAATATGTATACTATATATAGAATATATAGAGAATATAGAGAATATGTATACTATATATAGAATATATAGAGAATATAGAGAATATGTATACTATATATAGAATATATAGAGAATATAGAGAATATGTATACTATATATAGAATATATAGAGAATATAGAGAATATGTATACTATATATAGAATATATAGAGAATATAGAGAATATGTATACTATATATAGAATATATAGAGAATATAGAGAATATGTATACTATATATAGAATATATAGAGAATATAGAGAATATATATACTATATATAGAATATATATAGTATATATAGAATATATATACTATATATAGAATATATACTATATATAGAATATATATAGAATATATATATAGAATATATATAGAATATATATATAGAATATATATATAGAATATATATAGAATATAGTATATATAGTATATATATAGTATATATAGTATATATATAGAATATATATATACACTATGTAGTATAAATAGAATGTAGTCTCCATTTTTGAGAATTAACAGTTTAGTTTGGAAGGGTAAGTTATACACAGATATACAAAGAAGAAAAGAAGGAGGAGGAGAATTTATTTCTCTTTATTTAGCAAACACTATCAATGGGAATAAAATCAATGCCATTTTATAGAGAAAGTAAGTGTACCCTTGATACTAGACCGTTGCTAGTATTATATAACAGTCACTGAATTACAGATATTGGGAATTCATCCAAAGAGGGTCAAGATTTCTCCTATAAGGTGATTCTAAAGTGTGAACCTCAAAGACAATGTTATAATGAGGTTTCAATGAGTTTAGAATTCAAACTCTTTAAAAAGTGACTTGGGAATTATTAAAATCTTTGCTTAAGTTCTCTTCTCCTCCATGTCCACCTACTTTTACACGGGTTAAGTGCCTAAACTCTCTTTTTTGCCTCCATACTCTTCTCAGGCTAGATTTTCAAATAGATTGATAATTTTATCATTAAATTCCCAGTTGTGGGAAAATGAAGTACTAGCTTAGAGTCTGAGAAGCCAAACGCTTCAAGTTAAAGTTTTGGAAAGCTTTGTTCTTTCAGACTTCCTGAGATCATATCATTAGAGTCCTGTGATGAAAGTGCTGGCCAGAACATTGGACTTGAAGATCACTTTTGCTATATTTCCAAGCAAATTCTCTTGAGGGCTTGTTTCATCTATGACTTAAAGGTGTTACTTGCCCTGCTCAGCACCCAGAGTGTCTGTGAGGATCACGCAATATAAAAAATATGAGAAAATTTACACTGTGTACTGGAAAGGACTATATAACTAAGAGATTATTAGTACTGTATTTAGTACAGTAATAATAAGATTCTTCTCCTTTCTCTAAAAGTTGAGAAAACCCAAGCTGGTTTACCCATTTTTCTTTATCAGTGTATCAAGAATGCATCACTACTCAAGATGCCATGCATGCAATCTGTCCTGCCAACATTTTTAAGTCTGCAGAACAAATAAAATATAAATGGATATGTAGAGGGATTCCTGGTTTAGGTCCTATATAAATAAAAATGTGTCCTATTCATGAAGATTTATACATTACCAAGACATCCCACACATTTCCTTATAAGAAGAGTTAATTGTAGCCTATTAAAGATACACAAATGATCTAGTAGCCTGCATCACTCTACTATGAGGTTGCAGAGAGCTCCACAAAGTCCCATTTGGCAATGTTGATTTAACACCTCATAAAAATTCAGTTCTTTAGAGGAGCACTCTGGTTTCCAGGCTGAGGAGATAGTAAGAATGGTTTAAAATAGGTCAATTAGCCAACAGTTTTTTTTAATCTAAAAGCTCATCCAGAGCATGATACAACAGACTTTTAGATGTTCAAAGAGAACTGTGAGTACTTTGTCAGTGCACCAAGAATACTAGAAGCTTTTCTCAGCAAATTACATTTTAGTCACATATTCTTTTACATATTTTAGAAAATCAATATTTTCAATTGTTGGGTTTTCTTGAATAAAAATTTTAAAATAGATTTACTTTGAAGGTAGAGTAGGAATTTGAGAGTTAATACCTTTGCTCTATTGGCAATATTATATTTTGTTGTCTATTATTAAATTAAATAAAACAACTCTGAAATACCATCTAGGTTCCAGAGAGATTCTGTGGTACAGTATTAGATTAAGAAATTATACCTCCACTTTGGAGTACTCTTTTGGGCAAACCAAAAAACTGAGAGTATCATTATACTAATAAGTAAATAAAATGTGCACTGAAATGTTTCTCAAAATTTATTTCCTTGAGGACACTTCCAAGGATCATATGAACATTAAAGTAGTTGAAACATTTGTTCCATTTAATCTTTTATCTGGCTCTTGAAGAATAGATGCAAAAGTAAATGAATATTTTATATTAGAAACTATGATTTTTTTTTTTTTTTAAAGAAATGCTTTTGTAACTCCCAACTCTTGGAACATAAGACCATATCTCAAGGTAGCTCCTGGAGCCATCAGTGCCTGTTCCTGCTGCCACAGAACAGCTCACGTGGGATCCTGCAGACCAACAGGAAGACAACGGACCTGGAAGGATTACGACAGAAGGAGCCAGAGAAATATGGACTCAGAGAAGTCATGAAGGTCATGTTTGCCCAAAAATAAGTTTCACTCTTTAATACTGTCATAAATCCTCCAAATTTCTCTGTCTCACTCTCTCTCTCTCTTTCTTTGTGTCTCTCTCATTTCTAGAATATACTCTTAGCCTCTACAAAAAAAAGAGCTAGTCCCAAATCTGTGAATAGTTAGCTGTATAGTATTAGGTATATTAATATCCCTAATTCTTAATTTTTTCTTAATACTATTTTAAATTGACAAATCATAATTGTATATACATACAGGGTACAAAGTAATGTTTTGTTATATGTATACAATATGAAATGATTAAATAAAGCTAATTAACATATCTATTACCTCACATTTTTTATGGTGGGACATTTGAAATTCACTCTCAATTGTTTTGAAATGAGGGGAGGAGCCAAGATGGCCGAATAGGAACAGCTCCGGTCTACAGCTCCCAGCGCGAGCGACGCAGAACACGGGTGATTTCTGCATTTCAATCTGAGGTACCGTGTTCATCTCACTAGGGAGTGCCAGACAGTGGGCGCAGGTCAGTGGGTGAGTGCACCGTGCACCAGCCGAAGCAGGGGCGAGGTATTGCCTCACTCGGGAAGCACAAGGGGTCAGGGAGTTCCCTTTCCAGGGGTGACAGATGGCACCTGGAAAATCAGGCCACTCCCACCCGAATACTGTGCTTTTCCGACGGGCTTAGGAAACGGTGCCCCAGGAGAGTATAGCCCGCACCTGGCTCAGAGGGTCCTACGCCCACGGAGTCTCGCTGATTGCTAGCACAGCAGTCTGAGATCAAACAGCAAGTCGGCAGTGAGGCTGGGGGAGGGGCGCCCGCCATTGCCCAGGCTCGCTTAGGTAAACAAAGCAGCCCGGAAGCTTGAACTGGGTGGAGCCCACCACAGCTCAAGGAGGCCTGCCTGCCTCTGTAGACTCCACCTCTGGGGGCAGGGCACAGACAAACCAAAAGACAGCAGTAACCTCTGCAGACTTAAAAGTCCCTGTCTGACAGCTTTGAGGAGAGCAGCGGTTCTCCCAGCACGCAGCTGGAGATCTGAGAACGGGCTGACTGCCTCCTCAAGTGGGTCCCTGACCCCTGATCCCCGAGCAGCCTAACTGGGAGGCACCCCCCAGCAGGGGCAGATTGACACCTCACACGGCCGGCCAGGTACTCCAACAGACCTGCAGCTGAGGGTCCTGTCTGTTAGAAGGAAAACTAACAGAAAGGACATCCACACCAAAAACCCATCTGTACATCACCATCATCAAAGACCAAAAGTAGATAAAACCACAAAGATGGGGAAAACACAGAGCAGAAAAACTGGAAACTCTAAAAAGCAGAGTACCTCTCCTCCTCCAAAGGAAAGCAGTTCCTCACCAGCAACGGAACAAAGCTGGACAGAGAATGACTTTGACGAGCTGAGAGAAGAAGGCTTCAGACGATCAAATTACTCTGAGCTACGGGAGGATATTCAAACCAAAGGCAAAGAAGTTGAAAACTTCGAAAAAAATTTAGAAGAATGTATAACTAGAATAACCAATACAGAGAAGTGCTTAAAGGAGCTGATGGAGATGAAAACCAAGGCTCGAGAACTACGTGAAGAATGCAGAAGCCTCAGGAGCCGATGCGATCAAATGGAAGAAAGGGTATCAGCCCTGGAAGATGAAATGAATGAAATGAAGTGAGAAGGGAAGTTTAGAGAAAAAATAAAAAGAAACGAGCAAAGCCTCCAAGAAATGTGGGACTATGTGAAAAGACCAAATCTACGTCTGATTGGTGTACCTGAAAGTGACGGGGAGAATGGAAACAAGTTGGAAAACACTCTGCAGGATATTATCCAGGAGAACTTCCCCAATCTAGCAAGGCAGGCCAACATTCAGATTCAGGAAATACAGAGAACGCCACAAAGATACTCCTCGAGAAGAGCAACTCCAAGACACATAATTGTCAGATTCACCAAAGTTGAAATGAAGGAAAAAATGTTAAGGGCAGCCAGAGAGAAAGGTCGGGTTACCATCAAAGGGAAGCCCATCAGACTAACAGTGGATCTCTCGGCAGAAACCCTACAAGCCAGAAGAGAGTGGGGGCCAATATTCAACATTCTTAAAGAAAAGAATTTTCAACCCAGAATTTCATATCCTGCCAAACTAAGCTTCATAAGTGAAGGAGAAATAAAATATTTTACAGACAAGCAAATGCTGAGAGATTTTGTCACCACCAGGCCTGCCCTAAAAGAGCTCCTGAAGGAAGCGCAAAACATGGAAAGGCACAACCGGTACCAGCCACTGCAAAATCATACCGAAATGTAAAGACCATAGAGACTAGGAAGAGACTGCATCAACTAACGAGCAAAATAACCAGCTAACATCATAATGACAGGATCAGATTCACACATAACAATATTAACTTTAAATGTAAATGGACTAAATGCTCCAATTAAAAGACACAGACTGGCAAATTGGATAAAGACTCAAGACCCATCAGTGTGCTGTATTCAGGAAACCCATCTCACGTGCAGAGACACACATAAGCTCAGAATAAAAGGATGGAGGAAGATCTACCCAGCAAATGGAAAACAAAAAAAGGCAGGAGTTGCAATCCTAGTCTCTGATAAAACAGACTTTAAACCAACAAAGATCAAAAGAGACAAAGAAGGCTATTACATAATGGTAAAGGGATTAATTCAACAAGAAGAGCTAACTATCCTAAATATATATGCACCCAATACAGGAGCACCCAGATTCATAAAGCAAGTCCTGAGTGACCTACAAAGAGACTTAGACTCCCACACATTAATAATGGGAGACTTTAACACCCCACTGTCAACATTAGACAGATCAACGAGACAGAAAGTCAACAAGGACAGCCTGGAGTTGAACTCAGCTCTGCACCAAGCGGACCTAATAGACATCTACAGAACTCTCCACCCCAAATCAACAGAATATACATTTTTTTCAGCACCACACCACACCTATTCCAAAATTGACCATATACTTGGAAGTAAAGCTCTCCTCAATAAATGTAAAAGAACAGAAATTATAACAAACTATCTCTCAGATCACAGTGCAATCAAGCTAGAACTCAGGATTAAGAATCTCACTCAAAACCGCTCAACTACGTGGAAACTGAACAACCTGCTCCTGAATGACTACTGGGTACATAACGAAATGAAGGCAGAAATAAAGATGTTCTTTGAAACCAACAAGAACCAACACAAAACATACCAGAATCTCTGGGACGCATTCAAAGCAGTGTGTAGAGGGAAATTTATAGCACTAAATGCCCACAAGAGAAAGCAGGAAAGATCCAAAATTGACACCCTAACATCACAATTAAAAGAACTAGAAAAGCAAGAGCAAACACATTCAAAAGCTAGCAGAAGGCAAGAAATAACTAAAATCAGAGCAGAACTGAAGGAAATAGAGACACAAAAAACCCTTCAAAAAATCAATGAATCCAGGAGCTGGTTTTTTGAAAGGATCAACAAAATTGATAGACCGCTAGCAAGATTAATAAAGAAAAAAAGAGAGAAGAATCAAATAGATGCAATAAAAAATGATAAAGGGGATATCACCACCGATCCCACAGAAATACAAACTACCATCAGAGAATATTACAAACACCTCTACGCAAATAAACTAGAAAATCTAGAAGAAATGGATAAATTCCTCAACACATACACCCTCCCAAGACTAAACCAGGAAGAAGTTGAATCTCTGAATAGACCAATAACAGGAGCTGAAATTGTGGCAATAATCAATAGCTTACCAACCAAAAAAAGTCCAGGACCAGATGGGTTCACAGCCGAATTGTACCAGAGGTACAAGGAGGAGCTGGTACCATTCCTTCTGAAACTATTCCAATCAATAGAAAAAGAGGGAATCCTCCCTAACTCATTTTATGAGGCCAGCATCATCCTGATACCAAAGCCTGGCAGAGACACAACAAAAAAAGAGAATTTTAGACCAATATCCTTGATGAACATTGATGCAAAAATCCTCAATAAAATACTGGCAAACAGAATCCAATAGCACATCAAAAAGCTTATCCACCATGATCAAGTGAGCTTCATCCCTGGGATGCAAGGCTGGTTCAATATACGCAAATCAATAAATGTAATCCAGCATATAAACAGAACCAAAGACAAAAACCACATGATTATCTCAATAGATGCAGAGAAGGCCTTTGACAAAATTCAACAACCCTTCATGCTAAAAACTCTCAATAAATTAGGTATTGATGGGACGTATCTCAAAATAATAAGAGCTATTTATGACAAACCCACAGCCAATATCATACTGAATGGGCAAAAACTGGAAGCATTCCCTTTGAAAACTGGCACAAGACAGGGAACAGGGATGCCCTCTCTCACCACTTCTATTCAACATAATGTTGGAAGTTCTGGCCAGGGCAATTAGGCAAGAGAAGGAAATCAAGGGTATTCAATTAGGAAAAGAGGAAGTCAAATTGTCCCTGTTTGCAGATGACATGATAGTATATCTAGAAAACCCCATTGTCTCAGCCCAAAATCTCCTTAAGCTGATAAGCAACTTCAGCAAAGTCTCAGGATACAAAATCAATGTACAAAAATCACAAGCATTCTTATACATCAATAACAGACAAACAGAGAGCCAAATCATGAGTGAACTCCCATTTACAATTGCTTCAAAGAGAATAAAATACCTAGGAATCCAACTTACAAGGGATGTGAAGGACCTCTTCAAGGAGAACTACAAACCACTGCTCAAGGAAATAAAAGAGGATACAAACAAATGGAAGAACATTTCATGCTCATGGGTAGGAAGAATCAATATCATGAAAATGGCCATCCTTCCCAAGGTAATTTACAGATTCAATGCCATCCCCATCAAGTTACCAATGACTTTCTTCACAGAATTGGAAAAAACTACTTTAAAGTTCATATGGAACCAAAAAAGAGCCCGCATCGCCAAGTCAATCCTAAGCCAAAAGAACAAAGCTGGAGGCATCACACTACCTGACTTCAAACTATACTACAAGGCTACAGTAACCAAAACAGCATGGTACTGGTACCAAAACAGAGATATAGATCAATGGAACAGAACAGAGCCCTCAGAAATAATGCCACACATCTACAACTATCTGATCTTTGACAAACCTGAGAAAAACAAGAAATGGGGAAAGGATTCCCTATTTAATAAATGGTGCTGGGAAAACTGGCTAGCCATATGTAGAAAGCTGAAACTGGATCCCTTCCTTACACCTTATACAAAAATCAATTCAAAATGGATTAAAGACTTAAATGTTAGACCTAAAACCATAAAAACCCTAGAAGAAAACCTAGGCATTACCATTCAGGACATAGGCATGGGCAAGGACTTCATGTTTAAAACACCAAAAGCAATGGCAACAAAAGCCAAAATTGACAAATGGGATCTAATTAAACTCAAGAGCTTCTGCACAGCAAAGGAAACTACCATCAGAGTGAACAGGCAACCTACAAAATGGGAGAAAATTTTTGCAACCTACTCATCTGACAAAGGGCTAATATCCAGAATCTACAATGAACTCCAACAAATTTACAAGAAAAAAACAAACAACCCCATCAAAAAGTGGGCGAAGGACATGAACAGACACTTCTCAAAAGAAGACATTTATGCAGCCAAAAAACACATGAAAAAATGCTCACCATCACTGGCCATCAGAGAAATGCAAATCAAAACCACAATGAGATACCATCTCACACCAGTTAGAATGGCAATCATTAAAAAGTCAGGAAACAACAGGTGCTGGAGAGGATGTGGAGAAATAGGAACACTTTTACACTGTTGGTGGGACTGTAAACTAGTTCAACCCTTGTGGAAGTCAGTGTGGCGATTCCTCAGGGATCTAGAACTAGAAATTCCATTTGACCCAGCCATCCCATTACTGGGTATATACCCAAAGGACTATAAATCATGCTGCTATAAAGACACATGCACACGTATGTTTATTGCAGCATTATTCACAATAGCAAAGACTTGGAACCAACCCAAATGTCCAACAATGATAGACTGGATTAAGAAAATGTGGCAAATATACACCA
Organism: Pongo abelii; assembly: GCF_028885655.2. Classification (NCBI taxonomy): domain Eukaryota; kingdom Metazoa; phylum Chordata; class Mammalia; order Primates; family Hominidae; genus Pongo; species Pongo abelii. The sequence goes on along the minus strand of NC_071992.2, from coordinate 86,171,643 downwards.
TGGAATACTATGCAGCCATAAAAAATGATGAGTTCATGTCCTTTGTAGGGATATGGATGAAATTGGAAATCATCATTCTCAGTAAACTATCGCAAGAACAAAAAACCAAACACCACATATTCTCACTCATAGGTGGGAATTGAACAATGAGAACACATGGACACAGGAAGGGGAACATCACACTTCGGGGACTGTTGTGGGGTGGGGGGAGGGGGGAGGGATAGCATTGGGAGATATACCTAATGCTAGATGACGAGTTGGTGGGTGCAGCGCACCAGCATGGCACATGTATACATATGTAACTTACCTGCACGTTGCGCACATGTACCATAGAGCCTAAAGTGTAATAAGAATAAGAATAAGAATTAAAAAAAAAATTATCTAGATAATCCTGATATCTTTTTCTTTATTTTTTTTGAGGCAATGTGACTAAATAAATAAAAGTTTAGACATTTAAAAAAATTGTTTTGAAATAAATATATTATTAAATATAGTCATCATGTTATGCAATAGATCACAAAAGCTGTTCTGCCTGTCTAGCTGAAACTTTGTACCTTTTGACCAGCAACTCCCCATTCTCTTTCTCTCCCCATCCCTGGCCCCTGGTGACTAACCATAATTCTACTCTCTACTTCTATGAGTTTAACTTTTTTAGATTCCACATATAAGTAAGATCATGCATCAGTAGCATTTATTTACACTAATAACAAACTATCTGAATAGGAAATTAAGAAAACAAATCCATTTACAATAGCACCAAAAAAGTAAAATACTTAGGGAAAAACTTAACTAACGAGGTGAAAGACCTGTATACTAAAAACAATAAATCACTGATTAAAGAAATTGAAGAAAAAACAAATAAATGGAAAGATATTTGGTGTTCAAGGATTAGAATAATTAAATTGTGAAAATGCCCATACTACCCAAGGTGATCTACAGTTTCAATGCAATCCTTATCAAAATTCCAATGTCATTATTCACAAAATAGAAAAATAATCCTGGCCTGTTGCCATGGCTCACAGCTATAATCCCAGTACTTTGGAAGGCCAAAGTGGCAGGATTACTTGAACCTAGAAGTTTGAGATCAGCCTGGGCAACATAGTAAGACCCTGTCTCTACAAAAAAAATTTTTTTAATTAGCTGTGCAAGGTGCTGCACTCCTGTAGTCCCAGCTACTGAAGGCCAAGGTGGGAGGATCACTTGACCCCAGGGGTGGTTGTGGCTGCAGTGAACCATGATTGATCGCACCACTGCCCTCCAGCCTGGATGACGGAGTGAGACCCCCCCCAAAAAAAGAAAGAAAGAGAAAAAGAAAAATACAATCCTTAAATCTATGTGAAACCACAAAAGACCCTGAATAACCAAAACAATTTTGAACAAAAGGAACAAAGCTGAAGGCTCACACATTCCCTTAGATACGTTGTCATTAAAAGGAAAGACCTGGTTCTTCCCACCTCTAGCATCTACAGCTATCTTGAGGAACTCCAAATCCAAAAATTACTCAGGTGAGAGCTTTGTCAAGACTCTTCCTCTCCCACTACAATATGAATATATGTGTGTGTATATATATATGTATATATATATATACACACACACATATTTTTATTAAAAATATATTTTATATATAAAATTATATAAAAGTTAGTATTATTAAATATATTATTCATATATTATCTCTAATACAATATTAAATATATTATATATATAATTTAAAATGTATATTTTTAAAATATATACATTTATACTGTAAAGAGGATCCTTTGGAAAAGTAAAGTATTAATCCTTTAAGACTCTCTTCTGGAATAAGAAAATAAAATGAATCAAACAGAAATAAAGAATGATAATGACTAATTCATAAAATGGGCTCTCTTTGATTATCTTAAGAATCATAGTTCACACTTTCAATTCTACTGGTCCCAACAGCTGAAAAAATGCTTATAGATTTCTTAGGGTAAGCCATATAAAACCGCCAATATTTGACCTTTTGACATATAATAATAATTCGAATAACTTTATGCCCTAAATGCAAGCATATTTGAATTAAAGATGAAATTTTGAGCTAATAAACTACTCTTCCATTAATTAAATTAAGTTTTTAAAGGTTTTGAAAATAAACAGTAGCGCTTAAAAACATTTTCAATATTGTCATGCATTTCTTTCATTTCTGGTTCTAGTAATATCCATAATGAAATTTGAGTGGTTCTTTCATGATGATAGAATTTCCCTGTATTTTACCCTTGTTAGTATGAAATCAGAGTGCCTCTGAACGTCTCATGGGTCACATAACACAGAACAAGCAGACTTTTATAATACTCCAATTATCACTGCCAGAAGAGAGAGGCAGATTGCACTTAGAATAATAAATATCATTTTAAGAAAAAAACCTTTCAGCTGATGGTGAAACAGGTTAACTAAAACATTGCTTGTATAATTGTTTATTTGGTGCTCAGGAAAGCTAATTTGCTGTGTACAGGCAAATACCTCCAACACATTTGATTATCCAATTCCATTCCCTGTGACAATAGCAATTGTTTTCCCACCTCTGCACTCTGGACTCCCAGGACACACTGTACATACTTTCTTCTATCATAACATTTGTCACACTAATAACTTGCTTCCTACTGGAATAAAGCCCTATCACCTTATGTATCTTTGTATCCCTAGCCCAATGCCTGAGACATAGTAGATGCTCAATAATTTTGTATGGAAGATCTCAATTATTACCATAGAAATAGAATGGAAAAACAGACTGATTTCAAAGCTTTTTAAGAAAAATAATCAATAAAATTTGACAAACCATTGGAAGTAGGAAATAAGGAACAGGGGAAAGCCAAGAACAATAAGGTACAAATATGAGGGTAGTTTGGAGACAAGAACACAGTTTGGACAAATTGAATTTGAAATATTACTAGACTAACCAGAAGAAAATAACTAGGAAGGAGATGGAAAAATAGGTTTGGTGCTTAGAAGAGAAGCCAGGACTTCAAATATTTGAATTTTGGCATCTCCCATAAAGAAGTCATTTTTGGGTGTGTGAATAGAAATGAAGTCACCCTGGACAAGAACAGAGGATGAGGAGAGGAGAGGGTTAAGGACTTCAAGAATTTAAGGAAATGTCTGTGGTTGAGCCAGGCTGAGTAAGAGAAACAGATAAGAAATGTAGGATGTGGAATGAAATAGCCTAATGAACATGAGGGCCGGGTTGGAAGGCAACATCACTCTGGAGAGGGCAGGCAAAATAAAAGGATCCAGAAAAGATCATTAGAGTCAGCTTCAAGGAGAGGATTGGTGATGTTCAAGGGACTTCCTTTAGTAGAACAGAACAGGAAGGCACACTGCAGTGGTTTGAGGGATGAGCGTGATTTCAGAATTCAAGCTTAAAAGCAAAGATATATGAATGTGGACAGATTGTCAGAAAGCTGGGGCTCACGGAGGCTTTTCTCCATCAGGGAGCCTTGGACATGCCTGTGACACTGATGGGAAGAAGGCAACAGAGAGAAGATCATGTCCTTTAATTTGATTTTGAGTATCTAGCTCAATTTTATGTAGTAGCTTAAATGGTGTTTTATTGGACAGATAATAGAGATAGCTTTTGAATTTAAAAGCCTTTGTTACGAATTGTAAGAATATGTTTGCAAAGAAATATTCAAGTGCTTGTTTTCTTAGTTTAAAGTGTCATAAGAATTGAAAGGCTGAAAATTCATGGACTGATTTTTAGCTCATTGGTGAGTTTGGTGGTTCAACTATAAAATAAAAATAACCAAACTATTCCGTGGTTAGCATTCACCAGTGAACTAGGGGGTCAGTCCTTCTATAGCTTTTATCTATCTCAGAGTTGCCTGTCAAGCTAGCACATTTCGTCTCCAGGAAGTGCCTATGTTGAGTGCAGTGGTTAATACAAGAGCTCTGTAATCAGCCTGCCTGGTTTCATACTGCAGCTCTGCCATTTACTAGCTATGCCACTTTAGAGCAAATCGTTTAAGGTCTCTATGCCCCTATTTCCTCATGAATAAAATAGGGTTATTGAAAGTGCTTACTTCACAGGGTTATTAGAAAGATTATATAAGTCAATACATATAAAAATCTTAGAACAATAGCTGGCAGATAGGAAATGCTCAATAAACACTAGCTATTATTATAGGGGCTTCAAGATGGCTGAGTAGAGGCACTGGACTCTGTCTCCTCCACAAACAGAAACCAAAATAATGAGTAAATAATCATACTTCAAATAGAACAACCAAGAGAGAACACTGAAATTCAGCAGAGAAGTGACAAGAAACACCTGAGGCACAGAAGGAGAGCAAAGGGAGGCAGATGACCTTGCCAAGATTAGTGGGGAGCCCAGAGAGGCTTCCCAGTGTGGCGTAAGTGAGAGATGTCCAGTGGTAAGTGGGAGATCGTCTGTGGTCCACATTCTTACCATGGACTCTTGTAATCTTAGCCATGAGAGTTCCTTGACCCCTGCAGGCTCTGAGACGGGTATAAGGAGCTCCCTGGAGTCTGCATAATGGTATTGCTTCAGAGAGGAAGTGCATTCTGGCTTGTCAGCTCCCAAGTCTCAGGTAGTTGCAGAATGGTGCCATTTTAAGAGCCCAGCCCACATTAGACTGTATCCTGCCACAGGGCCCAGTAGCCCCTGCATCTCCATATTCTTGAAGCCCCAGTGACATCCCCCAACATCTACCCAAAGAGCTGCAGTGGTATGATATAGGTTAGACCCAGCACAGTGGCAGTGTCCCCAGCACCCTGGTCCACACTGTGTCCTGCACACTAGCGAAAGGGTGATACAACATATCAGGGAGGCTGCTGCCCAGGACAAAAAGAGCCAAAGAGCACTCTGCAGACCATGACTCCTGCCTACTTGAGGCTGCTGTCACTGACAGAAACCCTACCCCTGCTACCACAAGCAGCTGAACTGCAGTGCACTTGCATGCACCCTGATCCCTGTCCACTGCCATTACTGCACTGTCACCCAAGCACATTGAACAGGACCTATGGATCACCATTCCCTGCCCATCACCACCTGTTCCCATGTACACCACCTGAGGATAGGCCTGCCTGGCCTGGCCCTGCCCCTCCCAAGTGCCCAAGCACGCCACCTGGAGACATGGGGCACTCTATTGGTTACCAAGGGTATATGTATACACCACTAGGGACCTAACAACAGGTCCAAAACACCTGCCGCCAGTGCCCAATCATGCCACTCAAAAGCCTGGGGATTGCTCTGCCCTGTCCACCAGCACTGGCGTCTTGGCACTCCTTCTAGAGGTCTGAGGATGGGCCCACCCAATCTGCCACCACCACCACCACTGGTGCCTTCCTGCATGCATCACCTGGGAGCCTGGGGAGTGGTCCACGTAGGCCATCACAACTACCACCAACACCAGCAAGTGCCACCTGGGAGCCTGAGGGATGTCCCACAACTGCTACTACCATCATCCACACCACACACATTGCTCAAAAGCTTCAGGCCTCACCCATTTGCCCAGCCCACTACTGTCACTACCAGCACCTAAGCGAGCTCCCTGGACACCCAAGAATCAGCCTGCCTGGGGCCACTAACACCAGTGCCTAAATATGCCACCTGGAGGGCCAAAGATAGGCACACTCAACCCACTACTGCCACCACTAGGGCCCAAGGATTGGTCTACTTGGCATTCCATCCTGAGTAAAACCTCACTGCAGCCTTCATTAAGAAAACATAGCTTAAGCCACTGAGAAAATCACAAACACCATTGATGGTGTTTATAGCCAAAGAAAGCAGATGGAGACTGCACTTTTGCATAAACCCAGGATCAAAGCTGAAGCGCTCTACCCAGCCAACACCACAGACACATCTAGCAGAAAATCTTCCCCATGCAAGCCAATCCAAAAAATTGGAAGAAACAACTATCATACCAGATGTGCAGAAATCAGTGAAAGGACACAGGAAACATGAAAAACCAAGAAAATACTGCACCTCCAAAGGAACACAATAAGACTCCAATAAAAAATAAATGTATAAAATGCCTGAAAAAGAATTTAAGAATTCAAAATAATGATATTAAGAAAGCACAATGAGATATAAGGGAACACAAGTAAGCAATACAAAGAAAGCAGAAAAATAATTAAGGGTATGAATGATAAATTTACCGAAGAAATAGATATCATTAAAAAAATACAAAGCAGAAACCTGGACCTGAAGAATTCAATGAACAAAATAAAAATATAATCAAGAGCTTCAAGAGTAGACTAGCTCAAGAAGAAAGAATTTCAGAACTTAAAGACAGGTCTTTTGAAATATCTCAGTCAGACAAAAAAAAAAAGAATGAAGAAGGCCTACATGAGTATGGAACACCATAAAGCATCCAAGCATTCTAATTTGGGGTGAAAAGAAGTTTAATGGCATAGAAAACCTATTTTAAAAAACTAATAGCTGAAAACTTCCCAAGCCTAGCAAGAGATTGAGACATCCAGATGCAGGGAGCTTGGAGATCCCTGCATAGATACAACCCAAAAAGGTTTTCTCCACAGCACATTTTAGTCAAACTGTCAAAAGTCAAAGACAAAGAGAGAATTCTGAAAACAGCAAGAGAAAATCTTCTAGCCACTCTTCAGGGAACCCCATCATACTAGCAGTGTATTTCTCAGCAGAAACCTTATAGGCCAGGAGAGAGTGGGATAATATATTAAAAATTCTGAAAAAAAACTGCCAATCAAGAGTACTATACCCAGAAAAGCTATTCTCATAAATGAAGGAGCAATTAAGACTTTCTCAGACAAGCAAAAACTAAAGGAATTCATTGCCACTAGACTGGCCCTACAAGAAATGTGTAAGAGAGTCCTATACCAGAAAGCAAAAGAATGACTTCAAACTACAATATAATACTACAATAACCAAAACAGCATGGTACTAGTTCAAAAACAGACACATAGACCAATGAAACAGAATACAAAACCCAAAATTAAAGCTGCACACCTACAGTCATCCAATCTTTGAGAAAGATGACGAAAACAAGCAATGTGGAATGGACTCCCTATTCAATAAATGGTGCTGGGATAGCTGGCTAGCCACAGGTAGAAGAATGGAAATGGACCTCTACTTTTCACCATCTATACACATTAACTCAAGATGGATTAAAAATTTAAATGTAAGACCTCAAGCTGTAAGAATCCTAGAAGAAAACTAGGTAACACCATTCTGGGCATTGGCCTTGGGAAAGTATTTATGACTAAGTCCTCAAAAGCAATTGTAACAAAAATAAAAATGGATGAATCAGACTTAATTAAACTGAAGAGCTTCTGTACAGAAAAAGAAACCATCAACAGAATAAACAGACAACCTACAAAATGGGAAAAAATATTTGCAAACTATGTATCCAACAAAGGTCTAATATTCAGAATCTATAAGGAACTGAAATAATTGAACAAGCAAAAAGTAACCACATCCAATAAAAACGAGCAAAAAACATGAACAGATACTTCTCAAAAGAAGACATACAAGTGGCCAACAAACATGAAAAAATGCTCTGCATCACTAATCATGATCCCCAGTGTTGGAAGTGGGGCCTAATGGGAGGTGTTTGGGTCATGGGGGCAGATCCCTCAGGAATAGATTAATTCCCTCTCTGGAAGAGGAGTGGTGAATGAATTCTTGCTGTTAGTTATTTCCAGAGCTGGTTGTTGAAAAGAACCTGTCACTGCCTCCTCTGTTGCTTCCTCTCTCACCATGTGATCTCTGCACACAATGGCTTCTTCTTATTTTCCACCATGAGGAAAAGCAGCCCAAGGCCCTCACCGGAAGTCAAGCAGATGCCAGCACCATGCTTCTTGTATAGCCTGAACAACAGTGAGAACAATAAACCTCTTCTTTATAAACTCCCCAGCCTCAGGTATGCCTTTATAGCAACACTAAACAGACTAAGACAGGTACTAACATACAGTTAGATAGAAGGGATAAATTCTAATGTTTGATAGTAAAGTAGGGTGATAATAGTTAACAACAATGTGTCATATATTTCAAAATAGCTAGAAGGGAAAACTTGAAATGTTCTCAACACATTGAAATGGTAAATGCCCAAGGTGATAGTTATACTAAACACCCTGATCATTACACATTCCAATTATATAACAAAATACTACATATGCTACATAAATATGTAAAAATATTATGTATCAACTAAAAAACTATCCATTGCTTCCCATACATCCTATTATACACAGAGAAATTAGACTTTTATGATGATGATGTTATGTTCTATCTTCTCCTATTTGTGCAGACCTATACAATAAACTATGATGATTTTTATTGACAGAGGTGATACTACTGAATTATCATCACAGTACATGAACTTTAAATTATTTTTCAAGAATGCTAAATGATTTTCCTTGAGCCCCAATTACCCTAGAGTGGTCCTTCTTTTGAACCATGGCTATTGTTGGAAAATCAAGAAGCTAGTTGATGTTAGAGGTACAGCCTGTGATTATGGAACAGTTTTTCTAATACAGAATGACCTAGGCCATATGGGAATTGAACTTTGGCCTCATTAATTCCATATTTCCAACTGGCTCAACTAACTAAACCAGGAAGACAGCACCTCGCAGATTTTGAACACTCTGAAAAATGTGTACTTGTCAAATCACTGGGAAAGGGTGTTAAGAACTACTGATTATTCCATTTAATCCAAGAATTAAGCCAATTCAGGTACTGAGAAATGTAGTCTTAACCCCAAAACTTAATTTTACCTCTATAGTGGCACATGTTTGGCATTCAGTGAATGCCCTCTGAGTTGACTGATCACTGAGGCTAAATTCCTAAGCACATATCATAAAAATAGTAACCTGCCTAAAGATCAAAATAACAGTAAGTAGAAGGTATGTCAGTATTTTATATGACTTTACCAGGCCAGTTAAGAACCAGGTGTTCAAAGCTTTAACTATTACTATATATACGGCTCAGGACAGAGTTTTATATGTGCTTCCCTGGAGGTAAAGTACTTAGCCTTCAGAGTCAACTTTATAGCCCTTTTCTGCTTTCACCTTAATGGATAACATCCATCCACAAATTTGTAACATCAGTGAGTTCAAATAATGACTGGTGAGAATTCCATTCCTATTTGAAGGTTAAGACATTTTAAACTTCATCTCAAAGTGTGGCTTAATCTAAAAGTTAATCAACCTCAACCTTAGAGATTTAACAAAAACATAAAAGAATAGCTCTGAGATCAACCTGTGTTCTCCTAAAGACTCTAAAGGAAAGTGAAGAGGCTGATCTCTTTATTGGACCCAGCACAGAGAAGCAGCTGCTCAACTGACCTGCTGGTGTGAACCTCTGTCAGCCACAACAGGGAGGTAAAGCTTTCTCTTTTAGCCAGCTCATGAAGAAATAAAGACTGTAGTTCTGAATATTTTTGTCTTCCTAATATCAAATAGATCAATCCTTTCAGGAAACACCAAAATTAAGAACTAGATTTCCTTACTGTCCCATTGCAGGCTCTTATTCTTGCTTTGTCTCTTGAATAAGCACAATGGTAAATCATTTCCAAGGACTTCGCACAGACCTCAAGTTTCTTAACCAACCAAATCTTTCCTTATTTTCTCCATCTATAAAATACCTTATTGATAGCACCTGGAGAAATAGACAGTAGTTAAAAAAAAAAAAAATGGAGAAGGAAAGAAAGAAGGTATTTCCCCCTTGGATCACATGTAGAAAAAATATACTCTCATTTTTAGAAAGTGGATGCACAGGAAAAGCATTGTGTCATCTCACCAGAAACGCTAGGTGGAATGGAGCTGTCAATCAGAAATATGAATGATATTTAGCTTTTTCTCACCCTTTTTGTTCCAAAACTATCCAATAGGGCCGTGTAATTTTATGTTGTGTTTTTATTCTCAAATGAGCATGTTTTAACTGGAAAACATGATCTGAAACTTTAAAAGATATTTTCCAACAAGGATTTTTGAATTAACTTTTACAACCTAAATTTCATCCATAAAAAGGCTAGTTTGTGTTTTTTAAAGTTTTTTTAATTCAGAAAGTCATCTTTTTCCCTATTCTTATCCTACTGTCTAACAAGTACTTTCCCATCCTTGCTAATTTCCCATCCTGGCTGAAGTTTTTGCACCTTTATAGCTCTGCTCATTCTTCAAACACTGAGTACATACTATGTGCCAGGGCTTGTGCCAGGGTCTAGGAAATCAAATATATCCAGGCCATAATCTCTACCTTTAAGAAACTCATTTTCTACTACTCGGATAATGTGTTAACCCCACTATTTATAACCTGGGTTACTCCACTTTTCTCTCTTTACATCTTTGGAAGCTCCCACAGATACTCCATTAGACATGTATTTCAGAACTTATTACTCCTAGACAAAAATTATTTGACTCTCATACAATTGTAGAGAAGATATCCTATGTCTCTCTTAACCACATTTTCCTCTTGGAAGAGCCATTTCTCTTCAAATTGTTAAATTTGAACATTGTTTTATCCTCCTAATCCTTTACCTTTCTTGGTAATCTTAAAAAGATTATCTGTATGCCTACATGCTGAAGCACTTCAGCTTCTATTTTTGTATACTCACACTAGCCTGCTTTTCACTTTATAAAAGTCTTTGCTTTCTTTTCCACTCCCATGCTGTCTGCAATCCTTCTAATGCCTAAATATTCTTTACTTCTTCTGCATACAAAAAAGTGACATAAGAAAACTTTAACTTTGATATGGGTAACTTATCTATTCACATCACAAAATATAAGAGTCAGAGGAAAAAAATCTATTACTATCTCAATTACTTTGAAAGCATATTAAGTTGTTACAGATACTACCAACTTGTGAATTCTCAAACCTGAAAGCCTATTTAGTTCACACATTAAATATCATAAACATGCATCCACCCAACAACAACAAAAAACTATGATGAAGAGAGACTTTTGGGAATGAAAATCAAGTGCTGCCATTATTTGAATGACTAACCACTTGAGTTTGATTCCGTACCAAGCTGCATCACTACAAAGTCAAGACAATTGAATTTGCTCTTCTGAAAGGCCCTCTCATGAGCTCCACCTTGGGAGTACCTGAATAGACTCAGGTTACCCTGAATTCCAAAGGATAAGGAGTGTCTGTCCATCTTGATCCTTTAGGAAATAAGGCATCATTTTGTGCTGCAGAACTATCTGCTAAACTATCAATACCCCTTAGAGTTGAGAATGCATTCTGAACCTTCCAGAGCCTGCTTCTGTATTACTACAAGGTGGTATGAGTGACAGGTCCTCTTTGTGTTCCTTCTCCATCATACCTTCCATCCCATCATGCCTTCAATCCCCAATCCCTCCTACCTCTCTACTCCCAAACCTTCTCGAGGATGGTGAACTTCACTCATACCAACTGAATCCAAGGAATTCAAACAATAAGCAGAACGTCATAGCAAGTATAATAACTCACTGCTGTGAACTGGTTAGCAATTCAAAATATTCATACTGTAAGATATATTTAGATGTGCTTATCCAAAATGTGCACATTTATAAATGATACCCTCTACACAATCCCCATTGTTGCCTACCCCTTTATAACATTTATGCTTCATGCTGACCATTCCCACTCCCTGGCATCCACTTGATATGAAATGCCAAAATTCCACATAAAATACTACTGAAAAGGCCATGTATAAGGCTGCACATATTACATTGGTAGTTTGCTGAAGTGTGAGTTGAGCTATTCTAACAAAATGCTAGGTCCAGATTATACTTAACTTACATAGTTATTAATTAATTGCAAAACTATCTCAGAATTGTACATCTAAGAAGTAACTGACTTCAACAAATATGTACTTTTTCCTAAGGAAACCAGGACCTATTTAAACTGGCATTCTATTAATTATATCTACATCCATATTTTATTTTCAGGGCTTTCCTGGTCAATGGTTGTATGACTAGAAAAGAAAAGAGCATATGACCAATGAATGAGAATTTAATAGATATGTACTTCAACCTTTCCTTCAAATTCCCTGTTTAATTGTTAATGCCATTAGGAAATTTATTACTACTGGTGGAAATGATCTCCATAAATTACTTGAGGTTTGACTAATTGAAATATGTGACTGGGGTATCATATCTGTAATGTACTTGATTCAAGAAGAGTAGCTGTGTTTTGTGTCAAACTGGATTTGGCAGTACACATTGGGCTTACAAATCTCTGGTGCCAGACCTGCACTAAAGCACCATTTGTTTAGGGAAGATTTGAAGAACATGAGCGAGTAAGAAAGAGTAGGTCCAGATGTTCTGTTTAAACCCAGGTGTGGCTCAGTTGGCCTGTTTTGTGATGAGGGCTTTTCCAGAGCACAGGAAGCAGCACCAGTGTGAGATTACACACAGATTTAAACTCTCTACCAAGTTGACTCCCTTCTGTCTGATCTCCTCCTAATTGCAGTGGCTTAAACAGATCTCAGGTGGAATAGGCCAAACATACAGACTGTTTGCCATTGCTTGCATTGATTGAAAAAATATAAAAACAGCTCAGTTGTAATTTGATCTTCTTAAATAAGGAAGATCAATTGCCAATATAATGGAATCAAAGTTGAGAGCACCAAAAAGATTAAGGTCCATCAAATTAATAATTAACCCAGGATTTAATAAAATTGCTATTATATCTTTTTCCTTAAAAAAAGACAAACATATCTCCTATACAAATTTAACGCCAACGTCAGAGTAATACCGGGGGGGAAATATGGATTGCTAAGCAGCCATGATGCTGTGTTGGTATTCAACAGGTTTTGGCTATAAATCGGTTTGGTGTGTGTAGATGACTTTTGGCTGCCTTATTAAAGGAAAATCCTTCTAGTAAAAATACACAGCACCCCTTTTCTATATAGTAAACAGATGTCAGCCTTTCATTGTAAAGTATTTTTGATTTGATAGATGTCAAATATTACTTTAACAGACAGTTCCTGTCTACAAAGAATATTTAACATTTGTAAGATAAAATAGCCACTCAAAAGTTTTGTTTTTTTTTTTAACAGCTAATGAGGCACCATTAAAACAAATGGCTTTTCTTGAAACTCCAGTCTTAGCACTTTAATTTAAAGATCATCTCTGTGCATTAACATTTCTCTGGTGTATGATTTTGCAGTGATAAAAACCCTGCAGTTAAATGTGTTTATCCAACACAGTCACCTTCCCATAAGTCTGTTAGGCTTTCATAAACTGCTGATTCTGCTTTTGTTACTATAGGCCATAAGTGCTGAATGACAGAAAGCACAGTACAGATGACCAAATCAAGACACATTTTGCTATGTAGAGCCATTTTCTGAGGACTAAAGCATGTACCAAGGACTGCATGTACTCTGTCAAAAAACATCTAATGGTAAGATGTTAGGTAACAATATTTGCCCAGCCTCTTCCAAAATACTATCTGCCCACCAGTGGGAAGAGTGTGAACGCAACCTGGGAAGTTAAGGGAACCTGATATAAGTTCCTCCCTAATGTCCCTCTCCTACTCTCCACCAGCCGTGTTAGGTAACAACAAAAACAGACGTTTTTTGACAGAGTACATGTCTATGTAGTTTATTAGGAGGAAATTCTGCTAACTCAAAATTAGTTGCTTCATACTAGAAGAGTTGAATTGAAGTGGTATGATATAAACCTCAATGGTTTCACAGACCCAAAAGCATTGTTTTAGCATTCCACCCACAAAACGAACCACTTCGTGAGTTTTCATGCCTTTCCAACAACATTAAACTCCTCTGCCTTATTCTTGTGTGCCACTCCTCAGTTTACAAAGTAGATCATGTGGCATTTTATCCCACCAGCATCTGAAATGATCAGCTCCTATGTCAGACAAAGGAGTTAGGGATCTGGCAAAGGAGAGACCTATCAGCAACTGGCAAATAGTGGACCCAGGACTCAAACACAGGGTTTTTAAATGTAAAGAAATGGAAATATCTTTCCTAGTCACCAACCAGTAATGCTCCTGAACCATTCTACTTTATAAGTAGACTAACTTAAAGCATTTGATATATCTGACATTTTTTGAGTACACTCTTTCCAAAAAGAAGCCTATGTAGAGAAGATCATTTTACTGGATTGAATGATGGCCCCCAAAAAGATATGTCCACTTCCTAACCCCTGGGACCTGTGTATATGATCTTATTTGGAAAAAGGTTCTTTGCAGATGTAATTAAATTAAGGATCTTGAGATGAGATCATCCTGGATCAGTTAGGTGGCCCCTAAATCCAATGGCAGGTGTTCTTGTAAGAGATAGAAAGAAGACAGAGACACGGAGAGAAGAAGCCATATGAAGGCGACAAAGCCAAAAATTAGATTCATGCAGCCAAGGAATTCCTGGAGCCAGCAGAAGTTGGAAGAGGCAAGAAGGAGTTCTCCCCTAGAGCTTTTGTGGAGAGCATGACCCTGCTAACACCTTGATTTCAGACTTCTGGCCTCCAGAACTGTGAGAGAACACTGTTGTTGTAAGCCACCCAGTTTGTGATAATTTGTTACAGCAGCCCTGGAAAACGAATACAATGATATTAGAGTGTTTGAGTTTTAAATATGAACCAAAGTAAATGCTTTCTAAGTTATTTCAACCAAGAATAGGTTTAGGCTTCCTTTGGGAAAGGCTCTCATTAAGCCCCAAGGTAAAAGGATGCTTTTCTCATTATGCCTGGAAGCTTGACTCAGATTGTGCTGCTAATGGACTCACGAAAACTCCGGAGTCACAGAATGAGCCATAACCCAAATTTGCGACAAAGCTTCACTGGCAGGAAGGAGAATGGGGGTAAGAGAGTGGGCACAGGGGCATCAAGGCAGGTCTATCTCTAGACCTGGAGAACAATGTACCATTGGGTGTGACTAAGGGTGGGGAAATCAGCTCATATTTGACTACACGCATGAGGCAGCACACTCCTAGAAGGTATAAACACTATTAAGTTAAAGTCTTTCTTTCACCATGAGGTGACTGGGTTTGGAGAGCACATTAGAATCACTGCATGGATGTAGACTGCCCTATGGAGCCTTGATCTAATTTCTCAGAACATACAACGGGCTCTGAACCCCCTGAAGCAGTGACATTTGGTAACCATTCTCATTGCTTTACCAAGAGAAGCAAGTTTCTTAGGGAATAAAAGTAGCTGACATTCTGTAACACACATGCAGCTGTGGCGATCAACATTCTGCCATCTTCTGCCAATTAATTTTGCTGGTCATCCTCTTTTAAGGCTCCTTTATGATCTATTTCTGCCTAGCAACAACTCTGCTGGCTTCTCATGAAACTAACCAACTTGTGGAAACTCTGAAGGTTCCCTTCTGCCCCTGGGGCAATCCTAGCATCTTCCCCACTGTGGCGCTGTATGAGAACTCCATGCCACACTGTCTCAATACCCAGCATCTTCCAAAATACTATCTGCCCACCAGTGGGAAGAGTGTGCAGGCAACTCGGGAAGTTAAGGGAACCTGATATAAGTTCCTCCCTAATGTCTCTCTCCTACTCTTCACCAGCCATTCATCCCTGCTGGGATTGTGGCTCTGCAGAAATCCCACAATGGCCCCTACCCTTCATCTATATTCAGGCCGTGCCCTCCATTCCTCTAGATACTCTTTCTACACAAATGGCAATGTCCTCCTGCTCCTCACTTCCCAGGCAGCTTCTCCTCATTTTTCGAAGACCAGCTTAAGTTCTACTGCAATTATTCCAACTTCAACCTTCCATCTCATCATTACAGAACACACTTTATGACAAGGACCATCTCACACACCCCATCTCCATCCTTCTCCCAAAGAGGAGGGTGGGGTTAAACACAAGCAGAGACTAGAATGAAACTGGCTTGTGTTATGAAGGGATAAAAGTGTCAGTGGCAGGAATAGAGTAAGACTATATTGGGGTAAGTATCGTCTTTTTCTCTGTTAGGTTTATCAATCTTTCTTTAGGTTTATTTTCTTACTGTTAGTATATACTTCGGTAGCTCAGTACAGTAGTTAAACACCCAGGTTCTCAATCTGGACTACTTGAGCCCTGACCAGGGGAAAGTTGCTTAGCTTCTCTGTGTCTTACTTTCTTCATCTGAAATTTGAGGCAAATGGTACTTACATCAAAGGGGAGTTTTGTGAGGACTAGATGAGAAAAAAACCACCTATGAAGTACTTAGTACAATGCCTGGCATAAGGTAGGAGCACAATGAAAGATAGTAGTTGGTATAGGATCTAAAAGGGCTGAATTGGGGTAAGAGCTAAATAGGTCACTGTTTTTAGGGTCAATCTTGGAACACAAAGGCACAATTTGTGACTTGCTCAGGGTACATCTCAGCTTCTCATGGCTAGAATTAACAAAAGTGTTTGGAGCCAAAAGCTTAGAGCAGTTAAGTTAATGGTGCACTTTTCCCTGGAATCCTGTTCACCCTCAAACCCACCCATAGCCACCAACTTTCCCTGGGAACCTGTAGTAGCAGGTGAAAGCTGATAAAAGATTAGAGGATTCTGACTGTTCTTTCTGCTCACCCTCTTACCCATAATTTTTCCCTCCCTCTCTCACCAACTCCTCACCTCTCTGCTTATCTGTCTTTTTCTTTAACTCTTAATCTTTGTTTCTTTCTCAGATGATTCACTGTAGAACTGGCACTTGGCTGTCAAATCCTCGAAGACAAGATTCAAGCCTTAACAAGTCAGCTGAAGCCCCCGCTGTCCCCAGCACAGTGCTGAGTACAGAACAGTAGCACAATAAACACTTCATTCAATTTCCTATTGCTGGTGAAGAGGGTTTTTTCTCCCCCTATAGATGACAATAACCAATGTAAAAAGAGAACATGGTAGGGTGGGATACCAGCTAAAATAGAGATGAAAGCAAGTGTATATAAGAGAAACTACAACCTATGTTTTGTATAAATTTCTAACCAAAAGCCTTCAAGATGTGAAAAATACACTGCTACCTAGCTGTGAAATGTGTAAAAGACTTTTATCTGATAAATTGTAGTCCAAATTAATACCGGACATTTTCATCAAATTTTTGGCAAACAGTTTCCCCCCATAATGCTGGTTACATCATTTTAAATCCCAGGATGAGGCATGCTGACCAAGTTAGTTTTATGTTTCCTGTTTCTCTGCTTTCCAGAGTTCCAGCTAAAGAAAAAAAGAAAAAGAAAGAAATTCCAATGTAAATTCTTTCTTATAATAGACACAACAGCAGTTTTAGCTGAATACCAGGTTCAATACTTTATATAGTAAAATTCAGTATTTATATCAACCAAGCAGTTAAACTTTATGCTTAACATACCATCTTGTGAGAAGTTTACGTTTGGTTTCATTTGAAGTCTCAAAAATACAATCTGAAGGTATGAATAGAATGAAATAATCAAGAGTCTCTGTGCTCAGCACTAAAATTTTGTCTTTTTTTATTGTACCAATAATAAAATTTGAAAGTATTTGGACCTATGAGAATAAATTAAAGCTGAAGCATGAGAGATGCCTGTGGACAACCGTGGAATAGAGTCAGTTACTATGTGTTTACGAGCATTGTCAAGCTCCCATGTTTCTAGGGAAAACAGTGGCACAAAAATTATGCTCCTGCTCTTGGAGAATGAAAATCACATAAACTGTCTCCTATAAATCATATTTTGCTCGTCTAAGTGCATCAGATGAGAGAGAAGGAGAGGGGGCTTTCCACTGCAAGAAGCTTTGATCATTTTGATCAAACACAGACCACCTATCAGCCTTCCAAGTGCCACCATGCATCTTACACATTTTCAATATTGTGTCATAATAGCTACCAGTCACTGTAGTTGAGATAAAAAAGGGATTGTAATTAAACATATGATTGGATCTAGACATTTTAATCATGCCATCTACCTATTTTTCAGAGCAGGCCTGCTGTTTTTTCAGCAGTCCCCTGGAATCGCCCTAGGATGACAATTTGCATGCTAACTGAATTCGTGTAACGTGCAGATTCATGAGGACATCTGTTGCTGATTGTTTTGGTCCTCTGCTTTTCAGACTCAAATATGAAAATGCAGAAAGTAAAAGGCAAATTATGGAGCCTGGGGCAACAAAGCAGACTGATTGTTTGATTTTTCTTTCTCTCCCACTGTCTCTCTAGTGGAGACTATTACAGAAACTAAAAAGGGCTCCCACTTTGCAATCCCCTTGGCCTTACAATAGAATTGGGGTCCGTGTAATGATGCTGTTTCCCAGCAACTTCTTGTCTTAATCTTATTCATGTTGGCCTAGAAAGAAATCCCATTTGCAGCTACAAGATCTCTGAACACAAGATAATAGGAAAGGAGAAGAGCTTCCCTGACCCTGTAATCCAGACATAAGAAAGAGTCAGGGCCCACAACATCCTATGTTGCATAGAGAAGCTAATCCACAGGCTTTGCAAACATTCTTCCCAGCCTAGGAAAACGTGGGGAATGTGAAGGATCCAAAGGCAAAGGAATTGTGTCACATAAACACATAAGGGACCATTAACAATACAAATTCTTCAAAAGGGTCCATGTTAATCGTCCAAAGGTGGAATTGCTCAGGTGAAGCAGTGGAGTAGCTTCCCTTGGCCTTATTCAGGGGAAAGGCTAGGTATCAAAGTGATCTTCAGAAAACACTTCTTATCAGCTGTCATGTACCTGGTAGCATTAGGGATGTTTTCACCTACATTTTTCTACAATCCTTACAATCCTGGAAGGTGGGAAATTATCCCTCTTTTACAAATGAAGAACCCACAATTCAGAGAGATTAAATAACTTGCTAAGACCACCCAGCTAGGAAGTCACAGATCAGGGTCGGTTGAAGCCCAGGTCTTCTCCCACTGAGCAGATGATGCCGTACTTTTCACTCTGCCACACACCCTTATTCTTTGTTTGCATGGGCTGCACTGGTCATCTTCCAACCTCAACACAGTGCAAAATTAACAATTTTGAGGAAACCTATTCCTTTTGTCTTTTGCAAGGTGTATTTAATTTGCCTCAACAGAAGATAGGCAAAATAGTTGCTTCATTGTTTAAACAAGTCCAAGTTGAGAATTTACCTGTTCAAGTAGTTTCAGGCTGCCTAGATTCTGGGAATGTGAAGTGTCAATGGCAGGAGTTGCTCGAATGAGCCAGAGTCACCATGAGAGTGAAAAGAACTGCTTCCCTCAGCATTCTTCTTCCCCATCCCCTCAGCTCCCCACTTCAGTTCAAATTCAAGTACTATTTATTGAGCATTGACTATATATCAGGCACACTCATATTAATTTGCTCTGCAGCCCCAAAACAATCCTAAGAGAAAAGTAACAATCGCCCCACCATCATCTAACCCTATGGAGCTTACAACCATTCAGCCGGTAGTGCTAAGATTCAAACATGGTCTCTTCACTGTAGACCAGTAATGTCCAATTTTTTGGCTTCCCCGGACCACATTGGAAGAAGAATTCTCTTGGGCCACACATAAAATACACTAATACTAATGATAGCTCATGAGCAAAAAACAAAAAACAAAAAAAATACATACACACACACACAAATCTTATAATGTTTTAACATAGTTTATGAGTTTGTGTTGGGCCGCATTCAAAGCTGTCTGGGCTGCATGTGGCCCATGGGCCATTGGTTAAACTAGCTTGCTATAGACCATTACTGTCTCCATAGTCCCAGTACCTTATTTTTCTTGTTCTTCCCACCGAGACCCCACATCCCATAGTGTTGATTAGCTCAGAGTCCTCATCCACTTACCACCTTCTCTCCCAATATCTAAGATCCCTTACTCTATCTCCAAATCCCACATCGAACTCCTTGGTCCCCCTACAGCAGTGGTTCTCAAACTTTATTGTGTTTAAAAATCTCTTTTAGGCCTGGTGCAGTGGCACACACATGTAATCCCAGCACTTTGGGAGGCTGAGGCAGGCAGCTCACTTGAGCTCAGAAGTTTGAGACAGGCCTGGGCAACATGGCAAAACCCAGTCACTACAAAAAATTTAAAAATCAGCCAGGTGTGGTGGCACCCAGGTGTAGTCTCAGGTACTCAGGAGGCATAGGAGGAAGTACTTGGTGTAGTCCCAGGTACTCAGGTGGCTGAGGAGGAAGGATTGCATGAGCTCAGGAGGTCGAGACTGCAGTGAGCCAAGATTGCACCACTGCACTCCAGCCTGTGCAACAGAGTGAGATTCTGTCTAAAAAGTAAAAAAATTAAATAAATTATCTTAAAGAGCTTGTTCAAACAGTTTCCTATGCCCCATCTTTAGAGGTTCTGACTCAATAGTTCAGTGGTGGGGGAGCAAGATTTTGCATTTCTAACAAGATCCCAGAGAAGATGCCAATGCTGCTGATCTGGGGGCCAGCCACAGCATTCAAGGCACAGACAAAAACTGCCAAGACCATGAAGAGTGACAGCAAACTTATAGCTGCCATGTTGAAGGCATTTTCAGAAACTGTGAGTATACCTCTTGTCATGACTACCTTATCATATATATGTGGAGCAAGGGGAATTTGATTCTGCCACAACATTGGCTGGACATTTTTATTGGGACACAGGAGCCAGGACCCTAAAAATAAGGTGAGCAAGAAAAGGTAGGGACTTGCTCTTTGCCCTTGTACCTCCTCCATCAGGACATGTTTGGTGACCTCCAGCTAAGGGATGTGCCCAGATTTGCCCCTAACAAACAGCCTTACCCCCAAAAATTCTTTAGGTCTTTTAATTTTTTTCCTTATTAAAAATTCTTCATTTTCTTAAATGTTTGTAAAATATTCTTATAGTACATTTTTTTTGGTTCTTTCAATCATTTAATTTCTGGTTTGCACTGTTTTATGAAATATTCATTATTCTTTGCTTTATTTGTCTTTCTTATAGCCTTTACCATTTATTCTACATAAATGTTTTTTTGCCCTTTTACCATTTATTCTAAATAAATGCTTTTTTGCTTCTATTTATTTTCACATTTTTCGGGGGCACATGAAAAATGCCTTTTTTTATTACATATGCAATATAAGATAATTTCAGAGAAACTGCGTAACACAAACAAGCAAAATTAATAATTTAAAAAATCATATTCTCACCTATCCAGAGATAGTCACACACAATACCTAGTTGTATACACTTTCAGACAATTTTCCTTGCAAAACATTCCAAAATGTCCTCTTTAGCTATTTTTATCTTTTTTAATAATGTATATTTTAATTTTTTTCTTGTTATTTCTCAAATTCTCTAGTTTAGTTTTTTCACCTTTGACCCCTTTTAGTTTCCATATTATAATTTTGTGACACATTTTTACCCTTCTATTAGTTTTCTCACACCGTTTTTGTTTCTTCCAGCCTTTAAAAATAGTCTGTTATTCTTTTAACTAAGTTTTTCATTCACTTTGCTTTTTATTGTTTACAGGGTTCTTATTTTTTAATTCTTTTCATTCTAGGTTTATGAATGACCCACAAATATGGAGAAATACTCCCTAAACAGGGACGACAGGGGGCTCATCCCACACCAGTCCTTCATGCTCCTCATAGCAGGGATCATATCTCCCCTCAATGCTGAATCACCTAAAATGTATGTAAAGCAAGAAAGAAAAACTATAAACTTAATTCTCACCCAGGATTATGATAATTTTACCTGGACAGGCGGCATTCTTGGCCACCAGAAGGTGGCTTTCTTCTACTACATTTCTTCCACCACCCTCTAATCACACATACAACTATGACAGGTATAATCACGGACACTGAGAAATAATTGATTGCTATATACAGGATGCTGAGGGGAGGAGGAGGTTCCATTCAGGGAGGACTCTCAGAGTAAACCTCTCTGATTATAACACGAAGCCTGAGGATGTTGAAACTTCCAATGAATAGAGCCATTATTCCAGTCTCTACAACCAAGTTTTAGGAATCATACATCCACTTGTCACCAAATTATTATCACCAATATGACTTCTCATTCATTTAAGCAGGATTCTCAGAGAATTTTCTTAGTGTCTAAAACTTCGCAACTCTATCCCTTTATTAAGAAGCCTAAAGATAAGTTTACCTGGGAGCAACTGTCCATTTTAGGGTTTGGGGCCACAACAATGGCTGCTTCAGTTTTTTTATCATACATTTGAGTTTTCTACCCCAAAGTCCTAAAGATACTGAGATGTGAATCAAACATTTTCTTACCATGGAGCCAGATGCCATTTTTGGACTGGCTTGAGTCCCTAAAAAATAGGTTGATTAATGTGCAAAGTCTGATTCCCTCTATATAATGTTTCTTTCAGTTTCTATACCTCATGCATGCTGCAGTTGAAGGTCTGTTTAAGAAATTCACTCTGTTAGGTAGAATTTCCTCATGGACACCCCATCCACTAACAAGCTATACATTACCACTGTGTTCCTCTGGCCATTTGTCCTGCTAAGGCAGGAGTGTCCAATCTTTGGGCTTCCCTGGACCACATTGGAAGGATTGTCTTGGGCCACACATAAAATATGCTAACACTAATGATAGCTAGTGAGCTAAAAGAAAGTTTATGGATTTGTATTGAGTCGCATTCAAAGCTGTCTTGGGCCACATCCAGCCTACAGAACACAGGTTTGACAAGCTTGTACAAGGACTTGGATTCCTGGAATATCTCTCATAATGTCAATGTCCACTCTCTCTGGTTTGCATTAACAATTCTCAGCCATTTAACTTTCACTCAGTATTGCCTTTATATTAATTATTTGGCCTGAAAGGCCTGGAAGTTCTTATGTCAAAAAGAACATATAGCAATTTCATACTTTTATCTGAGTAGATTAGACTGCTCATTTCACATCAAGTCATGCAACTAATAACCCTAGGAAGTCTCATCCCAAACTCACTATCTTCTTCAGAAAGTCCCTCTTATGAACAACATTCCTCTTGTGGAGAGTGGCTGAATAAAATCCTAAATGTAAAGATCCCAAACAGGTAATTTTTCATCTGGAAGTTAGCAAGAATGCCACCTCAGCAGCTGTAAGGAGGAAATACCCTTACAGAGATGAGGATGCATGGCCCTTGTCATCTCAGACTATTAGAGGGCGGATGCTGAACTACTGGACTCATACAATGAGGATCAATTCCTCTTGATTTTCCTTCTAGTAAGAGCTACAGAATATGCCTTAATGTTCATACTCTTAGAAGCTACTTGTTTATTTGAAAACTCCCCATATTTTCCACTTCTAGATATGGATGAGAAGTTTTCTTGCAGTTCATGAAATCATAAACCATGACCATTTAGAAATCTGGCTAAGTTCTTTTGCTTTACAGATAAGAAAACTGGGCGGGACGTGGTGGCTCACTCCTGTAATCCCAGTACTTTGGGAAGCTGAGGCAGGTGAATCACCTGAGGTCAGGAGTTCAAGACCAGCCTGGCCAACATGATGAAACCCTGTCTCTACTAAAAATACAACAAATTAGCCGGGTGTGGTGGCGCACACCTGCAATCCCAGCTACTCAGGAGGCTAAGGCAGGAGAATTGCTCGAACCTGGGAGGCAGAGATTGCAGTGAGCCGAGACCGCGCCACTGCACTCCAGCCTGGGCACCAAGAGTGAAACTCCGTCTCAAAAAAAAAAAAAGAAAGAAAGAAAGGAAAGAAAAGAAAACTGAGCCCCAGAAAAGTTAAATTTTCCAACACCACAGGGTTATAAGCAAAATAAAGCCAAGAATCAAGGTCTCAGGCTGGGCACAGTGGCTTATACCTGTAATCTCAGCACTTCGGGCAGCTAAGGTGGGAAGCCAGGAGTTCAAGACCAGCCTGGGCAACACAGCAAGACTCCATCTCTACAAAAAAAAAAGAAAAAAAAAGCATAGATTAACATGGTGGCACAATCCTGTAGTCTTAGCTACTGAGGAGACTGAAGCTGAACTGCCTTGAGCCCAGGAGTTTGAGGTTGTGGTGATCAATCACGTCACCACTGCAGTCCAGCCTAGGTCACAAAGTGACAAAAAAAAATTTAAAAAACAAAAAATCAAGGTATTGGTAATCCCAAGTAAGTTATTTCCCCATGATAGATATCATTTTCCCCCACTCAGTAAGTATTTACCACCTGCCTGCCCTAGCCAGAGAGTCTGGTACCATATTGCTGAATACAGCCATCAGCTCCTTGCCAATTTACTTGGATCAAGCTTCACAACCACTTGTGCAGTTCAAGTAGGGATGTCTTCCATGGCAGGTTTAGAGATAGCCACCTAATTCCTAGTGAAGAAAGAGGACATCACAGAGATAAGATTCTCCCATACTCTTGCACTTGTTTCTACCAGTGTCTGGTAAGGAGCTGCTTACAAATCTATCTCCCAATTAAATTGTAAGCCTTTCGAAGGCAGCACTTCTGTCTTCATTTGGCCCATCTTACAATTGTTTGTCTTTCCATTTTAGTCATCTTTATATCCCCCAAGCCAACCCTGCCTTGCATATTCCTAAAATAATAACCTGTGTGTCCTCTGTGTCACTCTCTTTGTCTCTATGGGGGCAAATAAGCTAATAATAGGTTCCCTCTGTGTGGCCAGATTGTGTATCCCTGTTAACTGGGATACCAAAGCCCACCGGCCTGTCATTCCCAGCCCTCTTAGAGGTCACAGAGAAATTGTCCAAAATCTGATTTTACCCATATGCTTCCAACAATCCTCTATAGCTTCTTTCCCAGTACCTCAATGGAAGTTCATGATTCACAACATGGTCCTCCACAGGATGACCCCAGCCAACATTATCAGCCTGACTTCCTGCCATCATTCCCCATGCCTTACCCTCCTACGAGGGCCATGCTCATTTATGCCTGGTTTCTTTTGCAATATCTTGTTCTGTCTGCCCATGATGACCTTCTTTATCTTCACCTGGTAAACTTGTCATACTTCAAAACCACATTTAAATATCTCATCCTCCACACAAAGCTCATGCTCTCTCTGAGTTCCCTGAGGTTTTGTAATATTTTTGGTTTACACGTTTTATCTCTAGGAAATACTCCTGAGGACATTACTTCTTGGGAAGATCAGAGGCCTAATGAACTAGTAGATATCAATCACAGCAAGGCTGTGAGTCCTCAGAAATGCCAATCATGTGCTTTATGTAAAGTGGATAACTTTGTTCTTTCTAGTTGCCAATCTTCAATTTAGACAGAGGGGCCATATGTATTCATTCACTTAACCAATATTTATCAAGTGCCTAAATATGCTACACACTATTCCAGGTGCTGGGGAGATAGCAGTAAACCAGATCCCAAAGCACAACACAGAAAATAGCAAAGAGCCTTTGCAGGAGTCTACTTGGCCAAACACTAGCCAGGGGTTAGTTAGGTCTTAGATCCATTACTTTATTAGAGAATTTGTGGAAAGTTAATGGGAAATAATCTTTAGGTTGAAAAAGAAAAAAAAAGAAACTGAAAACAATGTTAGGCAAGACAATATTGCACTCTCATCTCTAACTCTGATCCCATTTGGTTAAATGACATGTATCAAGGTTACAATTTAAGAAGGAATTGTTGAAGAATTGCTTGTTATTTCATGAGCTTTTTTCCCCCACTCATTTGCAAGTATTTGCCTTTGAAGCTCCCCACCATGAGACATTTATATGTTACAGGAGAGTCTCAGGCCAATGACTTTCTGAAGTCAGAGATGAAAACACCAAGGGTTATAAAACTGTACAAAGAGTTTCTGAGCACTGATTCCCTTAATGACCCTGAAATAAGCTTCATGTGAAAGAGATCACATTCAAAACACAGCAATATTTTTCGAAGCACCAGACAGAAGTTCAGTGTGATGTACTCATTAGCTTGAAAATTATTGAAGGGGTTTGCTTTGAAGTGCGGTGCTGAACACAGTACATAGATGTGAATGTGAATGTCATCTCCTCACAGCCTGCAGAGCTGGTGCCAAAGAGACACCTTCCCTCAACTAGACTCTCCACTTCTGACAGTCTAACAAGGTCCTAATTAGAGAACGAGTCTCCTGCTGTCCAGGGAGGAGGAGCCTCATTTGCCAGATGCAAAGACATTTCCATTTGAGAAGGTATCTGAGTGACATGGCAATCAAATCAACAGCATACCTGGCCTTTCCTCCAGTGTTTATGTTTCCATGTCTGAGTTTTTTTACAGCTTAGGTGATCATCATTCACTTCTCAAAGCATGAGTTTTAGCATTTTCACTAGGATTTGTAGTGGTTGTGAAGCTTCACCCAATGGCATATTTAAAGGCAAGTGTGTTTTTATTGTAGTTACAATAGTATCAATAAAAAGAGTAAAAAGGGAGACCATATAAAACAGAAGTTGCCTGTTGAATGTATGTTTTGCCCTTTATTTTAGACTATTTTATATAAATTAAGTTTACTTAAAGATACAATAAACAGAATTGGAAAGCTAATATACTATGCTGTTAATTGAGAGACAGAACATACTAAAAGAAAAATAATATAGATAAACACAACTGGAATTATTTCGAAAAAAACCAAAAACCTACCACGGCTTTAGCTTTTATTTTAAACATTAAATTAGATTAAAATTATTTGAAACAAAACTCTTACCACATATGGTGAGCCCTTCCTCATAGTTTATAGACTATCATCAACCCCAATCTCTCCAACAATTTGACCACTGACCCAGCCTATTAGGACATGATAGAATTAACTACATTTATTAAAATGACAGCTAATTCCTTATATGGTATCACAATGGCCTGGAAACAGTAGTGGAATTTCTCTTAGGACCTCATGATAGCCAGTATTCAATTAAAGACTTGGAAGCTATGATTTATTATCATCATATCATTTGTACTTAAACATATGAAACACTCTGATAGATATTTTCCTATATATATATGATAAAAGTGGAACCCAAACTAATCTACCTTTTTAAGGCTGATCTCATGTATTCTCTGAACAGCAATTCAGAAACTGCTGAGAGTTTTACTTACATTTGGAATATTTGGAACCACAGCAGAAGATAAATAGTTGTTTTTTCAACTTTATCTAGAAGTCCTTCTTCTGTTACTAATGTTAACGTAACATTAACAATAGTCATAATACTTACATATTTGCATAACACTACAATTTACAAAGTAGTGTCACATCCGTTATTTCACAAGGCTTTAAGTTCCACCATGTCAGGGCCACCTTTACCTTATTCAGTGCTGTATCCTCATCCCTGGTACAGTTAAATGCTAACTAACTCTATTTTTATACAATGAGTAGATTCACTTGAGTAAGCGTGACAGGTATACATATCCTCATTTTAGAGATGAGGAAATTAAGGCTCAGAAAAATTAAATGATATAAACATAGAAGCAAAATAAGTAGGTGATTTTTGGGAGGCTGAGGCAGATTGCTTGAGCCCAGGAGTTTGAGACCAGCCTAGGCAACATAGCAAAATGCTGTGTCTACAAAAAATACAAAAAATCACCCAGGTGTGGTGGTGTGTGCCTGTCGTCCCAGCTATTCTGGAGGCTGAGGTGGGAGAATCACCTGAACCCGGGGAGTTGAGGCTGTAGTAAGGCGTGATCGTGCCGCTGCACTCTAGCCTGGGTGATGGAGTGAGACCCTGTCTCTAAACAAATAAATAATAAATAAAAAGAGATCAAACTAGTACCAGAGCTGGACCTTCGATCCCATGCCTATTTCTCTTTCCACTGGCTGCACCATGTCATCTACCATAATTTATGTTTTTTAAGTAGCTGCTAATCCACAAACTGTTACCTTCTTTATGGTTGTGCTTGATCCACTATCCATAAAGTTTGTGATCACCTTGTGAGAAGACTATGGGAAACAGATTTCCTATTTTGTTGACAAGAAAACATGCTCAGTAGGGTCCCAAATCACCCACGAATGAGTGACAAAGCCAGAAACTAGAGCTGAGATCTTCAGACTCTATCCTCAGTGCCCTTCTCTCTATGCTAACTCTTGTTACCCTTCCAAGGAGAGGCAGCCCTCTCATTTCTGCCTTTAGTGGGCAGGCAGTGTGCCAAGCTCTTTGGGAGAGATGCTGGACCGATGGCACTGCGTCCATCTACCAAGGGCTCATCTTCTTGCGGCAGGTCCACACACATGAGTACAGCTGACTGTATGACAGATCTGAGCATGACAAACACCAGAAAGGTACACAAAAGTAAGACAGGGTTCTGTCAAACCAAAAAGAAACTAAAGCATTTCGGGCTGCAAAGTGCAATCCTGATCCTGACTCATTTACTCCCTAATCATAAGACATCTACCTTTGATTTCTTGGCCTGTCAGATAGGAAACAAAATGTATAAAGTGCTTAAGGGGGGTGCATTTTATATAATCCAGTCTTTTTGTTTTTTTAGAATCTATCTTTTCCAGCTGAAATTTAAATAAAAGAAAAGCTATTGTTCAACTTTCAACCAGACCTCTGTGTCCTTGTAACAACAGCCATTTCACCTATCCCTCATCTTCTTCAGAGGCAAGGTACCCAACTCAGTGTGTGGCTCCTATTTGTCTAAGCTAGTGGCTCACTACATAACCCTGCAGTAGAATCCCCTGGGTGTTTTTGAAGACTATTAATGTCTTGTCCCCACTCAGATCAATTATATTTGAAAGCTCTGACCATTTATTTCTCAACAAAATGAGATAGCTGGGTTCAACTCATTTAATAACACTAAATCATTTTGTCTCTAGAACTTCTTTATAGTGAATTGAATTACTTCAGTTTTCTCTATCTAGAGCCAATAGACAATTATCTGAAGAGAATGTCTAATTTGATGTGAAAAACTCAAAATGTTCTTACAACTTTTGATGTGAATAAATTGTGCATAAAATTAAATGAACACTAAAAATAAAATTAATGTCACTTTTTTTCCTGGAGGAGAGTTAGGGAGAAAGAATGAAAGAGAAATTGATTCATTTTAAAAGATATCTATTTTTAATAAGAGAAAAGGGATGCAAGGTTCTGGTGAGAAGCAAAATGCTTCTTAGCAACTATCAATATAAGCCATCGCAGTGTTGTACACTGTAAAATATACAATGGTAAATAAATTCCGTGGCTATTTTTTAATGTGTTTTTGTTAGGTTATGGTTCTTCCTTAAAGGAAGGAACATTGGAGTTTAAAACTGATCACGTTGTCACTAAATTACTTTGACAGTTTCAATGGTCTGAATTTGTAAATGACATAAAACAGCTACTACAAGAACAAAAGTGTCTGATTCTTGTTACTTTGCGGTTGCTCTATATTTCAATGACAAAGGCAGTTTCTAGAAGTCACTGAGAATCATGTATGAACACATTAAGGGTTTTTTTCCACCATGAACAGATCAAAAGGACCCCCTGAAGCCATGTCTGTCCTTTATTTCTGCTAGTATAATTACTAATCTATTTGGTGGAATACTGGCATTTTACTTTTCTCTAGGCTCATGATTATATTACTTTTTTTATCCTTGCTGTCTAAAATGCCAGCAGTGGGCTTGAATAACTCAGTGACTTCGGTCATAATAAAAACTTAAAATTAAGAGTGACATTCAGATCTCATGATATGGTGGAAACAAAAATGGACTAGGAGCTAGCTCATTCATGTATGAGCTGGAGCAAACTGCAAGCAACTCCATTGGGCTGGAGTGTCTATAAATAACGGGATAAAAGAAAATGTGATCTTTTGGAGAAATCTTTAAAATAAAAAAGAATAATTTTCTACTTCTGATACCTATTCAATATAATCTATTTTATCAGAATTATACTAATATATTAATATTCTTTATTTTCATGTGTTCCCACTAACATTTAGGCATTCCCTATGCAAGAGAGAGAGAGACAGAGAAACAAGAGGAAAAAAGCCTCACCAACAGATTTATACTACATATACTACAGTCAGCCCTCCATATCTGTTCCATGGATATGGAGGACCGACTTTTCATCTGTGGTTGGTTGAATCTGCAGATGTGGAACCTAAGGACACAGGGGGCCAGATGGAGGATTGAGCATCCCAGGATTTTGGTATCTACTTGAGGGTCCTGGAATCAATCTTATACAGACACCGAGGGACAACTGTGTAACACGGGGACTGCTCATGGACCCTCTCAAACCACACAAGCAATGCCCAGTGAGGAGCTGTCCTGTTGCTCAAAATGTCTGTATGTGAATGCATTGGGTTGCTTGTGGAAGATGCACATTCCTGAGCTCCTTTCCCCACTAAAGCACAATCTCTGCATGTGGAGTTTAGGAATCTGTACTGAACAAGCTTCTCCAGCAAATTCTTGCTCACAAACAAGTTTGAGAACCATTGGACTAAAAATGGACCCAAAGTTATTCATATTGTCTCCAGTCCCTTAAAGAAAAATTAGAGGCTTGCATCTGACTCCGACCCACAGGAACTAAATTTTGATTCACATCTTAAGCTCTGCAGGGAAGTACACATTTTCCATTTCAGACAGAAATGGAATGGGGGAGAGTGGCAAACCATCAGTACAATTGGAGGCCTAAAAGGATAGTCCCTATGCTCTTGAGACAGTTGAACTCATTACTGCTAATCACTCAGTAGAGGAAGCACTTCACCAAAGAGCATGCTAAATGCCTGCAGGTTGGCAGGAGTCCCTTAATTGAGACATGCTTCATGAAGTAATTAGATAATTAGAGAGTGCATGTTCAATTAACTTTGAGGATCTATGGAATGCTAAGAAATATGCCGGGTAATAAAAGGCTGTGTACAGAAATGTTTGTTAATACTAACTGAGAAAAACGACTCTTTTGAAGTCTGAAGTCTAGAGCATAGCTGTTAGTGCTACTTCATCAGAGGTAGCTTCTTGGATTGGTGACCTTTGTTTAATCTAACAATTTTGTAAATTGAAAATGGCTCAGTTATGAATCACATTGGCTCTTCACAGGGACTTAATGGTTGGGTGGGAGTAGGGCAGAGGAGGTGGGTAGGGGGAATTTCTGCTCACCAAATGGCCTAAAACATATTTCCTAAATTCCTCTTTTAGCAACAATCCCAATCAGTTCCGCATCCTACAATGCACACATTCAAAGGGAGGGAAGAAAAGTTAATATTTTTTTTCCTCATCCATCTCAAGGTAGTGGCTGAGGCCCCTATAGTAAAAGACAGACTACTTTTATTTATTTATTTATTTCAATAGTTTTGGGGGGAACAGGTGGTATTTGGTTACATGAAGAAGTTTTTTAGTGGCGATTTCTGAGATTTTGGTATACCCATCGCCCAAGCAGGGTACACTGTACCCAGTGTGTAGCCTTCTATCCCTCATCCCCCTCCCACCCTTTCCCCCTGTGTCCCCAAAGACCATTGTATAATCCTTATGCCTTTGCATCCTCATAGCTTAGCTCTCACTTATGAGTGAGAACATACAACGTTTGGTTTTCCATTTCTGAATTACTTCACTTAGAATGATGGTCTCCATCTCCATCCAGGTTGCTGTGAATGCCATTATTTTGTTCCTTTTTATGACCAAGGGAAAAACATAAAAATACATTTAATATAAGTTTAACATGACATGAAAACCTTCACAAGAAAATTAAAACCCAAAGAAACAGGTAAACTTGTGGGGGAGGGGGTTGTTTGTTTGGTTTTTTTTTTGAGATGGAGTCTCACCCTTGTCGCCCAGGCTGGAGTGCAGTGGCACAATCTCAGCTCACTGCAACCTCCGCCTCCCGTGTTCAAGCGATTCTCCTGTCTCAACCTCCTGAGTAGCTGGGATTACAGGTGCCTGCCACAACGCCAGCTAATTTTTGTACTTTTAGTAGAGACAGGGTTTCACCATGTTGGCCAGGCTGGTCTCAAACTCCTGACCTCAGGTGATCCGCCCGGCTCGGCCTCCCAAAGTGGTAGGATTACAGGCATGAGCCACTGCACCTGGCCCAACTTGTGTATTTTTATGGATAATCATGCCGAATTATGATTGGAAACCAAAAGTGTATGGTTTAATGGTAATGAACTGCAGAACCTCAGCAAGGCCTGTTTGTTCAGATTCTTCTTGGCATCTTTGTGTCTTCAAGGATAAGGATGTTCCTTTACTCCAGGTATAGGGAAGGTACCTCTGGAAAGAGTGTCTTATGACCAATTCAGAGAGGAAAGTCAAAGAATTCTTTTATGGTCTGCTTCAGGGTAGAAGGGTAGAAGAAGGTCGGACAGTGACCTCATTTTGTCTACTGTTTACTGTTTCCTCAAATGCCAAGGGGCCACATTTTGGGTATAGTGTCCTGAATCCCATCAGTACCAACTCTGAAATGTTATGATGGCATATCCAATTTAAGTTTTATTTCTGATGTGGAAGACAACTCTATTTTGTCTTCTAATTTTAATCATTGTATACAGAAGCAGTGCATAATACTGAATGAATAAACACTACCAAGCAATTAAAATCTATTCCATTAATTAAAATAACTTAGATGTCAAACTTTTGGGTTTTAATTATTTCTTGAACGTGCAACAAAGAATATCTGAGTAACAGGTAACTCATATACTTCATAATTTCATTTCACACCTGAAACCTAGAAATCCAGTTGTTCAAATATTCTTTAATGTCTTCCCAGGAAGATAAATTAAAAGACATTCTAGCGTTACATAATTTTTATAACACTCCA
Source organism: Pongo abelii (assembly GCF_028885655.2). Lineage (NCBI taxonomy): Eukaryota > Metazoa > Chordata > Mammalia > Primates > Hominidae > Pongo > Pongo abelii. The sequence continues at coordinate 86,139,210 of NC_071992.2, read as the reverse complement.
AGCAGATCTAGGGTAAATTGTAAAAGAAAAGCAAAAACAAAAATTCATTTAATAAATTGTATTTGCCTGATTAATATATTTCTAGGTACTGTTGTGCATGTGCTTGACATACATCACATGTTAATAAACTTTTGTTTCGTTTTCTCTTGTTAATTAGTCTTTTGTTAGTCTAATTTACAGGGTCCCAGCAAATTAATCTAAGATGGATAGAGAGAAAAGTATTTTGTTTTTTTCCCCTACACAAGAAGTTGTGTACAAGAATACATACAAATAGAAGGTAGTGGGTGCTCAGTTATGAATGCATGGCACAGACAACATGGATGTATACTTCCAAAGGTGGAATGATCATTGAGGGCTGGCATAGTGAGAAAGTGGTTGTAGTGAATGTAAAAAATGTGAATTGGGTGAAGAAATAGGCCTTTATAAATGGAAAATGATCAGTGAAAGAGTTTCCGACAGAAAGATTAATTCAGAATAAGGCCTAGAAGTAGTCATATTCACAGAAGACTGGGGCAGGAGGATCACTTGAACCCAAGAATTTGAGGCCAGCTTGGGCAACAGAGCAAGACCCTATTTCTAGAAAAAAAAAATTTAATTGTCAAAAGAAGTAGGCATATTCAAAGAACAAAGAGTTTGGCTGGCACAAAATTCCCATAACAATATATCAATGGAGAGATACCATGTATATAGGAGTGATGTAGCATGTAGGTTTCTTCCTTTGGGCAAAAAAGCGTTCTTCAAGGTGTTAGAGCCAGGAAGTGTATTGTTAATGACTGGGTTTTAAGAAGATTAGAATGAGAGTGTTATATTTAGCTGGATTATCACAGAATCACAAATGAAAAGACAGTCCAGCCATATGTGGGGCCATATGCCATATGTCAATTCAAAAAAAATTATATAAGGGAACTATACTGTTGATAACTATAGTAACGACTGTAGTGAAAATGATCAAGGATTTTTGCATTCATAGTTATTTCTTAATTTCTAAAAGTGGACATGGGCAGAGGCTACAGTAGGGTGGTATGGGCCGTCATGAAAGTAAGAACAATCCCCCTTTGCAGTTGCTTAAGTTTTATTTGCTTCCTTTCTCTCAGCCACTTATCATTTCTTCATTATTTTGATCTGAAAGCTATTGAGAAGAAGCAGATACAAGAAATGCCTTCTGCCCTCTCCTTATTTGTCTAAAAGCAGGACATAGTTTGTAAAGTTGTCCCCACCCTCTCACTACCAGGAAGGATAAAAGTTAATCAAGAGCAACTCTAGATCCTTTATCAACCCAGAGAAATCTACACAATAAACTTTACTAACTAGCCTTTATTTTACATTAGTTCCCCCATATAGTTACCCTCCCACAATTTGCTGCCCTAGAAACACAAAGACCTTTTCATTTGCCTGTCACTTCTCTAAAAATTTATTGTTCTTTTGTTAACCTAGGATGTCACTAGAAACTTTCCAAACTGAAATGCAAAGAGAAAAACAATGTAAAACAAAACAAAACAAAACAAAACAGAACAAAACAAGGCAAAAAAAAACAGAATATAACATCTAAGAACTAAGATAAATTTCAAAGGGTGTAATGTGTAATTGGAATAGAGAGAACATAATGGAAAAAATATTTGAAGTAATAATGGCCAAGAACCTCCCCAAATTAATGACAAACACCAAACTTCATATCCAGAAAAAATCAAGTAACACTTATGCCTATCATATTCAAACTGAAAACAACAAAATGCAAAGAGAAAATATTAGAAGAAGCCAGAGGTTAAAAATTTAAATAAATAAAAAATGTATTTATAGAAGAATTACAGAAGACATTTTGTCATAAACCATGCAAGCAAGAAGAAAGTAGAGTGTAATATTTAAAGTGCTAAAAGAAAACAAGTCACCAAACCTAGAATTCTCTACCCAGCAAAATTATCTATCAATAGTGAAGGAGGAAAAAAAAAAGCTTTCTCAGGCAAACAAAAACTGAGAGAATTCATCACCAGTAGACCTGTCCTTTAAGAAATCTTAAAGGAATTCAGAAAGAAGACAATTATATAGGTTGGAAACTGGGATCTATGTAAAGAAAACAAGGGTATCAGGGAAAGGTAAGTGAAGGTTAATTAATCTTTGACTTGGTCCATTTCTGCTGCTCTAACAAAATACCACAAACTGGGTAACTTATAAATAAAAGAAATTTATTTCTCATAGTTCTAGAGGCTGGGAGGTCTAACATCAAGAATCTGGCAGGTTTGGCCAGATTTGGTGAGGGCCAGTCTCTGTGAAGAAAACAAAAACATGTCACCCCAAAATATATTTATTTGGCATATTTTGATACAGCTATTCAGAGGGACTGCAGACACGGGGATGGCTTGGAAAAGCCATCTTTTTGTAGAGGAGATTGCATCCTTAGAGGAAATCTACAGATGCAAACAGTCTTCTTTAAGGCCACCCCCCAAACATACACTCACACCTTACCTACCTTCTCTGCATCTAGGAAAGATTAACTCACAGGAAAAAGAGACTAAAAATCTGGCAATTTTAAAGGTCTGACAGAGAGAAACTTTTACCACCAGCTACAATCTATTCTTTCTGAGGGGAGCTTCAAGAGTGGAAGGAAGGAATGAAGGAAGGAAGGAAGGAAGGAAGGAAGGAAGGAAGGAAGGAAGGAAAGATGTCCTATGAAACTAGAAGATTCTCATCCTTAGTAGAGTAAGGATGGTAGTGATGCAATTAAATTTTAAATACATTTTAAAGCATTCCTTGGCTGAAGACAGCTAAATACGACTCTGGCTAAGGTGGGACATTTTTGGAACACTGTCAGGGGAATCACAGACTTGAGTGAAGGCCAGAGAACCAGGCTTAACAAGAGCCATTAAGGGAGCTTCAGATGGCTAGGAAACAGGACCCTTAGGAAAAACCTCATAACAAGAAGAGTAAAGTCAATTTTCCCTGGCATGATGAGCAAACTCCTACTATTATTTATTTTCAGCCTTTTCAAGATTCAGAAGCTTATTAAAAAGTGTTTGATTATCTGTGCTCAGCTTGTGGACACAGACCGGCTGTGCTAGGGTAGGAGAAGGACAATCTAGACTCTAGGGTTCTAACTTTTATTTAAACAGACACCAGGATTTACTCTCCGCCTTCGAGTTCACTCAGGAAAGCTGAAGCCACGCTAGGTTAACAGACAGATTTTAAAATAGGCAATTGGAGGACTAAAAAAATCACATAATAATGCTGAAGAGACACAAAGGTAATAACTGCAGAAAGCAGTTGCTATCCTAGGGCTGCCAGAACAAAGGGAAGAGATTGAGTTATCCAAGTCTAGAAGGCAGGAGAAATCCTCTGTCAGTGAAACTTAATATCTGAAGAAGACAGCAGAGTCCAGCTGCCGCTAGTGTCTCAAGAGCTGGAAGGAGAGCCTGCAAATCTGGACTCAGACCTCTGAGGGGAAGGTGCTCTGCCAGGCTGCTGTGGGTACACCTCAGCCTGGTTGTGGGAGTGCTGCAAGAAGCTGGACACCAGAAGACACTGCAGCTGCATGAGTGAAACACCAACACCAGGGCTCTGAAGACAGAACTTGTGACTAGTAAACAGGAAATATCAGGTTCCTTCTCCCCTCTCCTGGCTTCTAGTCTTCTTCTATTGTCCCCTATAAACAGGAAATCATCTGACAAAGGAAAGATATTAATGCGTATAATCCTTGCACCAGTCTCACAAAGCCAGGCATAGCAGAGTAGATAAGAGCTGAGAGACAATAGCTTAAGTACTGGTACATCATTCCACTGAGGCCAACACAATGCTCGAAGTAATAATCCAAAGGAAATTGAGGTGCTGGTAGAAGGTGAGTGGTCGCTGGACACCAAAAGGAATATGGAAACTCTTTCAAAGACTAAGAATAGGTACTTTCTGAGTATCTAGTAGAGGAAAGTTACCTATCCTAATTCCTAAAAAAGCAGCAAATCGTATTTATTTTTGAATTTGAGAGATATTCTCAGTTATTTTTTAGGGGAAAGTTTAAGAAACAAGATAATGCTTTACTCATTTAATGTATGGTTCAAGGAAGGTATGTGGAATACAGACAGAAAGCAAGCATAAAGTTGCAGAATTAGATGCAACTCTATCAACTCTAGCTAACAAGTTACAGGCATTTTGCAGGGTACATCAGAAGAAAGCAAAACCTCCTTAGAAATTGTCATTGAAGCTTTGTACTTAACACAGATTTGGATTTGGAGTAATTACAGACTGAGGAACTGAGGATTATCTGCAATTAATATTAAAGGCTTTGAAAAAGGGCACTGCAAATGCAAGGCAGACAATGAAACAAGATGGGGTTAGGGTGGATGTAGGAGAAGTCAACAGGTAACAAAGACAACCAAATCTAAAGAAGACAGAAATACTTTCTTAACACCAAGCTGATTGTTCTAGCAAGCATGACACAAAAGAAATTCACAGTTCATATCAAAACCTCATGGTGTATTACTTGTAGTTGTTTATAATTATTTAAATTAACTGTGTAGCAGAGTCTTCTAGTATTTGACAGAAATGGCTGTAGGAGCTGCATATAGTTCTATGATGCATATAGTTCTATGCCTATGGTTCGAAGAGGAACTCCACAAAATAAAAAGTGTCTTCAGTTTTCTTGGAGCTTCAGGACTGACGTTGGCATGTTAAAGAGCCTGAGTCGCGCTGTTAAGAGAAATGCTTAACTTTAAGCCAGTGTTTCCTCACTTTATTTAAATCAAGACACCTGGTTTCAATAATCATCTCCATGAATGAGTTTTTTCTGAACACAATTTACAATACATTGCTATATATTGTCTATAAATAGCATATAATTCCCCATTTCATAGAATAAATTCATTTTTATTTCATCTTTTGTTGTGTTAATAAAATCAAAATGTAAAACCTCCCTGGATGTCACTTTATAAAAATATACAAATCTGATGGATTCAAGCTAATACTTTCAGGCAAGATTCTGGTGCTAAGGACTGACCCAGTTAAGCTACAGCCTCCATTGCATGCTGCTTCATTGGGCCCTTTGCACCTCTGGGTGGGTCCTACACAACATGCAGGGATTATTTCCCTGCAGCAAGACACAGTAGAACTGCTCACAGGCAGCTCTACTGCCCTCTGGGTAGACTGAACTCTTCTTACTTTCCTCAAACTGCTGACTGTCAAGAAAGAAAAAAACAACAAAAACATCTTGGGGGAAAATAAGGATCGCTAAATCAAGATGTCTTGTCTCCCACCCTAAATATAATTTAGCTAAAATCAGTATGGACTTAGAAGAAGGTGAAAGACCTATTGTTATATTATGAAATTAGATAAACACACCTCTCACCAGTGGCAATTTTAATATATTCAAAGTAATTTTACTTCACCAGGGAAGAGGGGTGGGTCTCCATACCCATTTTAAAAGCAAACTGATGAAATGATCCCAAGTTTCTGAAAGTTCCCAGATGGATGCATGAAATACACATGCTTGTTGTTGTTCTCTCTCTCTCTTTCTCTGTCTCTCTCTCTCTGTCTTATTCTGCCAAAACTTCCTGATTTATCAGTCTCAGAGAATTTTTCTCTTGGCTATTATCACTTTCTCTTAAAGGATTGGAACGGAAACTTGCAATTTGGGTTAAAATGAAACGTGGCTTCATAGAACTGAACTGAAGTGGAGATCCTTTAGGAAATATTAAATAGCAGAATAACATTTCAGATATTTTGAAAGCCCAAATTAGCTAAGAATGACAAATATAAATCTGCTTTTATGGATTGCAGGCAAGTTAAATTTTATTTCAAAAGGTATAAATTCTTTCCTTTTTGTAGGATTGTATTAAAATAAATGAATCCCAGTTCTGTATTTTATATTTCCAGATGCTGCCTCCAGCTTCTGACATCTTTGGAAGGCTGATCTCCCTGTGTTTTCATGTCAAGGGAGCAGTCCTGGGATGTGAGCTTTTATATCAGAGATCTTAAGATCTCTGCTATAAAGATATTTATAAAGGAGAGTTATTACAATTAGAGCCACTAGCATGGATATTAGCAATTGACAGTTTATAAAATATTTCATTGGCATTATTTTACTTGATTATCCAAATAACTTCATGAGAGAAACCAGGCAGGTATTTTAATTACTATCCTCTGCATTTTTCACTGGAGGACATAAAGACTGTGAGAGGCTACCCAGCTTGCCCAGGAACATACAGGGCTAAGAGTCAAGGATGATCTACATCAAGAAGACCTAATTCCATGAAGTTCTGATACATGCTACAACGTGGATGAACCTTAACGACATTATGCTAAATGAAATTAGCTAGACACAAAATGACAAATATTGTGTGATTCCACTGATATGAAATCTCTACAGTAGGCAGATTCATAGAAGCATAAAGTACATCAGAGATTATTAGGGGATGAGAGAGTGGAGAACAGAAACTTATTGCTTAATTGATACAGAGTTTCTGTTTAGGTTGATGACAAATTTTGGAAATTGAAAGTGGTGAGCGTTGCACCATATTGTGAATATAATTAGTGTCATTTAATTGTCAACTTAAAAATAGTTACAATGGGAAATTTTGTTATATATATTTTTACCACAATAAAATGCTTTACAAAATTTAAAAAAGAACAAGAAGAAGAAGATCTAATCCCAGAGCCTGCATTCTTTTTTGGTTCATTCACTGTTCTACCATTCTACCTGAGGGTTAGCTATGGCTCAGATTCACAGCTCAGCTATTTAGTATCAGCTCAGCTATTTAGTATCAGCTCAGCAAGTAAAGTCTTAACTAGACCCTTGAAAAAAGGAGTCATATTGCTTTTAAGGTTTAAGAAGAACAAAATAGCATTTCCCTACTGAAAGTATTTTGTAATTTAATAATCTTAAAAGCAATTCCTCACATAACAAATTGTTAAGTTAAATACATTCCTTATCATTTACAAAGGGCAAATAATATAAATTTTATTTCAGATTGATTTATTAACAGCAAACACTAATTTTGGATAATGTTTATGCATAATTTACCATAAAATTTTTGCAAATAATTTGGGGATTTCCATGCTTTCTTCTTGTTGTCTGCTACTGCTATTAACAGAATGCTGGTTTCCATATCAGATCTCAATCCTGCCTAGTAGATAATGTTCAAAAATATGTGTCAATCAATTATATGTTCATCCATTGCAGCCTTATTCACAATGGCCAAGAGGTAGAAGCAACCCAAATGTCCACAGACAGATGAATGGATGAAGAAAGTGTTGTACATACCTGTAATGGAATATAATAAAGCCTTTAAAAAGAAGGAAATCCTGTCACGTGCTATAACATAGATGAAACTTGAGGGTATTATGCTAAGTGAAATAAGATAGTCACAAAGACAAATACTATATGATTCCATTCAAATGAAGTATCTAAAGTCAAAACTGTAGAAACAGGAGGTAGAAAAGTGGTTGCCAAGGGCTGAGGGAGGGATGAGGAGGGATTCGTGTTTATTGGTATAGAGATTCAGCATTGTAAGATGAAAAAGTTCTAGACATCTCTTGCACAACGTCAATATACTTAACACTATTGAACAGCACACTTAAAATGGTTAAATCAGTGAATTTAATAGTTTTTCTAAACTACAATTTTTTTTAAGTTGTGGGGTCACAGAAATTGGATGAAGAACTAATAACAAAATAGGCACTGAGACTCACATGGAGGAAAAGCAAATAATAGGAAACAAGAATCAGACATGCAGGGAGCTATGTGGCATGTCTCGTGGCAATCTTTATAATTCCACCAGAAGCATCTTTCTTGCCTTCATCACATACAACAGGCTACAATAACTCCAGCACCATGGAGTTGTAAAGATGCCATTCAATCCAAGGAGAAGTTAACTTAATTGGTTTGAAAATATGCTGTTATTTATTTTGTTTTATTTGCTTGGGTTTTTTTCTGTTTAGTTCTTTTTTTTTTTTTTTAACCACGAATGGTAAAATTTTAGGATTTTTCTGGATATTCTAGTCAGGAATAATTTTCTTAAAGAACAGAGATCTTCTCAAGAAAAAGGAAGTCTGATATGATTTGGCTGTGTGTCCCCACCCAAGTCTCATCTTGAATTGTACTCCCATAATTCCCACATGTTGTGGGAGGGACCCAGTGGGAGCCCTCTCATTATAGCATGGCTGCCCCTCCCATCACAGGCCTGGAGGCCCAGGAGGGAAAAGTTGTTTCATTGACCAGGCCCAGGGTCCTCAAGCTGTGTGCAGCCTAGGGGTTTGGTGCCCTGCATCCCAGCCACTCCAGCCATGGCTGAAAGAGGCCAACATAGAGCTCGAGCAATGGCATCACATGGTGCAAGCCCCAGGCCTTGGCAGCTTCCATGTGATGTTGAGCCTGTGAATGCAGAGAAGTCAAGAATTGAGGTTTAGGAACCTCCACCTAGATTTCAGAAGATGTATGGAAACGCCTAGATGCCCACACAGAAGTTTGCTGTAGGGGAGGGGTCCTCATGGAGAACATCTGCTGGGACAGTGTAGAAGGAAAATGTGGCGTCGGAGCCCCCACACAGAGTTCCTACTGGAGCACTGCCTAGTGGAGCTGTGAGAAAAGGGCCACCATCCTCCAGACCCCAGAATGGTAGACCCACCAACGGTTTAGACCATGGGCCTGGAAAAGCCACAGACACTCAACACCAGCCTGTGAAAGCAGCCAGAAGTGGGGCTATACCCTGCAAAGCCACAGGGCGGAGGTGCCCAAGGCTGTGGGAGCCCACCTCTTCCATCAGTGTGAGCTGGATGTGAGATATGGAACCAAAGGAGATCATTTGGAGCTTTAAGATTTGACTGCCCTGCTGGATTTTGGACTTCATGGGCTCTGTAGCTCCTTTCTTTTGGCCAATTTCTCCCATTTTGAACAGTTGTATTTACCCAATGTCTGCACTCCCATTGTATCTAGGAAGTAACTAACTTGCTTTTGATTTTACAGGCTCATAGGCAGAAGGGATTTGCCTCATCTCAGATGAAACTTTGGACTGTGGACTTTTGAGTTAACGCTGAAATGAGTTAAGACTTTCTGGCATTGTTGGGAAGGCATGATTGGTTTTGAAATATGAGGACATGAGATTTGGCAGGGGCCAGGGTCTGAATGATATGGTTTGGCTGTGTCCCACCCAAATCTCATCTTGAATTATACTCCCATAATTCCCACGTGTTTTGGGAGGGACCCAGTGGGAGATAATTGAATCATGGGGCGGTTTCCACCATACTGTTCTCATGATAGTGAATAAGTCACATGAGATCTGATGGTTTTATCAGGGGTTTCTAATTTTGCATCTTCCTCATTCTCCCTTTGCCTGTTGCCATCCATTTAAGACAAGACTTGCTTCTCCTTGCCTTACACCATGATTGTGAGGCTTCCACAGCCATGTGGAACTGTAAGTCCAATTAAACCTCTTTCTTTTGTAAATTGCCCAGTCTCAGGTATGTCTTTATCAACAGTGTGAAAACGGACTAAGACAAAGTCTATCAAAAGTACTGAGTCTGCCTGGAGTTTGATCTACTTTTCAGTAACTCAGTCTCTTCAAGACGGGCTAGTAAGAAGTGTTTTAAAAATATATCCAGAACAGACGAAGCACAGTGTTTTGCATGGTCTATGTTCCTCTGCTTATTAGTTAGCTTTCACTGGACCCAATAAGGTGGCTTCTGTCTCTGTCCCCTTTCAGTTCAAAAGTCTGCTGTCTACAAAGCCTACTATGTCTCCTATTTTTAAGTCTTAAGAGAAAGAGATTGATTCACTGTCCATCAGAGCCATAGAAGATGTAAGATTGTCCCTTACTCTGCACAGGTCAAGGAACAAAACACATCTAATACACAGAAGTTACATATTTTTTCCCTTACATACATGGAATTTTTGACAATGTATGAGATTTTCAACATTTTATTATAGAGTGGAAAGGTTTTTGCAGAGAATAATTCCAATACCATAAAATACAGTAGGAAAATAAAATGTATAGTTCCATTTTTGAATTCCCTGCAAAGTTGGTGCTCCTATTTTATGGATGAGAAAGCTAAGACAGAGAGGTTATGTGGCTTGCTGAAGTTTAAATGAGAGTAAATAAACAGAACCTGTATTTCATTTTAACTTTGTTAACTCCAAAAATCACTATTTTCTTCATATTGTCGCCCTATTAATTACTTAACACATGTTCACTTTTCGATGAACTTTGCAAAATGAAAGAATTCTATTGTGACAAGTATTATTATTTGGTCTGTAATGAATTTTGTTTGTTTCCTGATATAAGGAATTTCACCCAATATTAACTACTTGCCCTCTGTAATCTTTTGATTTCCAGTCTACTAGACTTTGATATAAATACAACTATAAAATTAATATGAGTTTAACAAAATGTCTATTAGAAGAATTATAATTATGTTTATTAGAAGAATTATAGATTACTTTCATTTTTATCTCATATTACATAATATTTGTGCGTGCTGTTTATAGTAGAGTTTTCAGCAAAGGAATAAAATGATTGCCTAAAAAAATAAAAATTTTACCATATTTGTTCTTGTTTTTATTTTTAATTCTCTTCAGAAAAGCAATTTAGAAAGAAAAAATTGAGGGTAGGGGGTGAAAAAGGAAGAAAGAAAAAGAGATAATTAGTTTCCTCAGGTAGCATATGCCTTAGAAGTTATGATCACTTCTTGAAAATAGAGTTATTCTCAGAAATGCCAGAATAGTTGCTCAAATACATGTACAAAGATTGTCCATTTCAGCCTTGTTTATGATAATAAAAAATTAGATGCAATCTAAAGTGCATTGTGATGATGTCACCTAAGATTTACCAGCTTGTGCATGTGTCTTAAGAGCAAAGACTTGGAACCAACCCAAATGCCCATCAATGATAGACTGGATAAAGAAAATGTGGCACATATACACCATGGAATACTATGCAGCCATAACAAGGAATGAGTTCATGTCCTTTGCAGGGACATGAATAAGGCTGGAAACAATTATCCTCAGCAAATTAACACAGGAACAGAAAACTAAACACTGCATATTCTCACTCATAAGTGGGAGCTAAACAATGAGAATACACGGACACAGGGAGGGGAACATCACATGCCAAATTTTAGAAAATCAGGGATTTCCTCCCACAACATATCAAACATATTAAAATGTTTTCATATTAAATATCATTTTGCTTTGTAAAAATCAAAGGGCTTTTTATAATTTTGTTTTTGGAAAATTATCTACAACTATAAATAACTCATTTAATTTATTATTAGTTATACCTTCTTAGCAATCATTATGAATACTTGGGAAATCTTGAGAAGTGAGAAAAGTCTAACATATAAATTGTCTTTAAATGTAATAAAGTTATTATGGATTCTAAATTTAGCAATTAATGAAGATGACATGATGTTACATTTTACAGACTTTCCATTAAACTTCCTAATAATTTCAGTTTTACAGTTTTATAATTCTTATTTTAAAGCCAATTCATATTTTTTTAGTTCTCAACCTTTTCACAGGCTGAAGTCCTTGGTAAGTCCCACATTGTACCTCAGGTACTTAATGAATAGAATGGCCCTACTTGCTATACCAGTGATTCTGTCAGGGGGCAAATGAGGTCAACACTAAGTACGGGATAATTTTTCTATAATTTATAGAGATTTTGTTTTACCTTTTTTCCCTTTGCCCATTTAAAACAAATAGCTAGGTCTTTGGGCATCTTCTCACTAGAGGCATTTGTGTTGTAGCATAGATAGCAGAAACTGTTTAGAGTCAAATATAGTTGCTGGCTTATATTTTACTCAGTCTTTATTTTCAAGAACAACTTGGGACATCCAGCTAGGAAAGAAAGGAGAAAGCAAGTGGCTTCAAGAGAAGTAAGAGAAAGGGAGAGATTACACAGGATAGGGAAGAGAACAGAGATGATCAGATCCCTCAAGATGCAGCAAGACTTCAGAGGTGATCATTGTGATGGCATCATGGGTCCAGGCCAGGGAAATCCCCCTGGGCCGCCCTTGACCTGCAGGAAGCAGAAATGCCTACCTCTGAGGCAGTGGGTCTGAACAATTAGAATAGCAATGGCAACAATGATGGACTGAAGATTACAGGCACTTCTAATTTCTCTAGGTACCAATCACATAAGCCTTCCAGACTCGTGAACACCCAGAAAAAGGAAAGACACCCCCATAGTGACTGAGTTTTAATGTCTTACTGCTAGCAACTCAAAAAATAAAGATAGTTTCATATATATAATTTAAGATGATGTTTCTTGCACACCAAAGTTTGTAGCATAAGCTCCTCTTAAAGGTATCATTATTTTGTTTCCATTGTGATTGTTATTCAGGCCCTGAATGGTTATTCTGGCCATAGCTGTATGGCCTACTGAGCTAGAAATTACATTTGCTTCCACTTAAATAGCAAAAGTTCAATTGATTTATTAAGCAGATATTTATAAAGCATTTATTTTATTTTTATTTATTTATTTATTTTGAGACAAAGTCTTGCTTTTGTCCCCCAGGCCACAGTGCAATGGCACGATCTTGGCTCACTGCAACCTCCGCCTCCCGGGGTCAAGCGATTCTCCTGCCTCAGCCTCCTGAGTAGCTGGGATTACAGGCACCTGCCACCATGCCCGGCTAATTTTTGTATTTTTAGTAGAGACGAGGTTTCACCATGTTAGCCAGGCTGGTCTTGAAATCCTGACCTCAGATGATCCACTCACCTCAGCCCCCAAAGTGCTGGGATTACAGGCATTAGCCACCGTGCCCGGCCCTATAAAGCATCTACTATGTGCAGAACACTATGTGCTGATGCTGGGGAGAGCTTAATGAGCACAGTGCCAGCCTGCATGGAGTCTGCCAGGAAACACAGACATTTAATAAGAAATTATAGTAACAGGCTGCGTCAAGTGGTGATACAGGAAGTTCAGAGGGTTATGAATGGAAAGGAGACCTAGCAGAGGAGTCCCAGAAGGTCCCCCAGATGATATGGCTAAGATCAAAAGAACAAATAGGAATAGTCAGGCAATGAGGAAGAATGAGGACTAGTCCAGAAAAGGGGAAAGAATGCTATTTACCAAGTCTTGAAGAAGTAATCACTGAAGTCCTTTTGGGTCATTTAACTCAATTGTGCATTCAAGATGAGAATTCTCTCATAGTTTACTGATACACTGTAATCTAAACTTTGCGATCCGACTCATAGGGCCACCACTTCATATTTGAGAATTTAAACTAGAAGGGGTGACAGTAGCTCTTGGATGTAGCAACAATGGATGACACATGAGTGACGGCTGACAACCTAATGTGCAGGATGTCGTATGAACACAGAATTATATTGACACATAGAATAAAAATTAGTCCCAATAATGATACAGAGGAGTAAAAATACCACTTAGAAAATGTTCTCAAAACTAATTAAAATAGTGAGATGATTCAGATTAAGATGGCAGATAGGAGGCAGGACTAGCATGTAGTTCCTGCTCAGACACAGAGCAGTGTGTGGAGACTCACATCCTGAAATTTTGCTCCAAGAACTACTGCAGGAACATACCAGAAAAGCCAAGAGAATCCACAGACATTTTGTAGGAACTGCATCACAACTGCAGGCTTCCTGAGATGCTGAGAACCTGTGAGTCGGCTTGCTTTCTCAACAAGGAGGCTCATGGTCTGGGGCAAGTTCTCAGCCCTGATCACTGGCTGCCTGGAAATAGGCTCAGTGCTGTTTGGGGGCATGGTGGGAGTGAGACCACCTTTAGGACTGGGGGCTGTGTGGGAGCAGGGAGACTCTTATGACTGCTGGCTTTCCCCCACTTCCCTGGTGACCTGCATGACTCAGCAGAGGCAGCCATAATTCTCCTATGAATATAACTCCATTGGACTGTGAACCACACTGCCATCCCCCACAACAGCCACATCAAGCTTTGCCCAAGGAGAGGCTGAGCTCACACACCCCTATCCCTGCCCCAACCTGGTGATCTTTCTCTACCCACGCTGGCAGCCGAAGACAAAGGTCATAACATCTTGGGAGCTCTATGGCCCTGCCCACCACCTGAAAAACCTGAATACTTAACGAGGCATCCCTAGGGCAAGTTTGCATCCTCCCTACAGTACCTCAGCTGATGTGCTCTTGAAAGTGCCACCTCCTGGCTGGAGGCCAACCAACACAAAATCAGCGCATTAAACAAAAGCACAACCAAGGACCCTCAGAGAGTTTGCTTCACTCCCTTGCTACCTCCACCAGTGCAGGTGCAGGTATCCATGGCTGCAAGACCTGAACATAGATCATATCACAGGACATTTTGCAGACACTCCCCAGTACCAGCCAAGAGTCTAGTAGCTCCACTGGGTGGCTAGATCCAGAAGACCAAAAACAGTCACTACAGTTCAGCTCTCAGGAAGCCCCATTCATAGGGGAAGGGAGAGAACATCATATCAAGGAGCACCCTATGGGACAAAAGAATCTGAACTGCAGCCCTTGAATTCTAGATTTTCCCACTGACATAATCTACACAAATTAGAAGGAACCAAAAAAACAATTCTGGTAATATGACAAAACAAAATTTTTAACACCCAAAAAGATCATACCAGCTCACCAGCAATGGATCCAAACTAAGATAAAAATCTCTGAATTACCAGAAAAAGAATTCAGAAGGTCAATTATTAAGCTAATCAGGGAGGTACCAGAGAAAGGTAAAGTTCAACTTAAAGAAATCAAAACCATGACACAGAATATGAAAGGAAATTTCTTCAGTGAAATAGATATCATAAATAAAAAACAATCACAACTTCTGGAAATCAAGAACACACTTAGGGAAATGCAAAATGCCCTGGAAAGTCTCAGCAATCAAACTGAACAAGCAGAAGAAAGAATTTCAGGGCTTGAAGACAAGGCCTTCAAATTAACCCAATCTGTTAAAGACAAAGAAAAAATAATTTTTAAAAATGAGCAAAGCCTCCAAGAAGTTTGGGACTATGTTAAACATCCAAACCTAAGAATAACTGGTGTTGCTGAGAAAGAAAAGAAATCTAAAAGTCTGGAAAATATATTTCAGGGAATAATCAAGGAAAACTTCTGTGGCCTTACTAGAGATCTACACATCCAAATACAAGATGCTCAAAGAACACCTGGGAAATTCATCACAAAAAGATCATCACCTAGACACATAGTCATCAGGCTATCTAAAGTCAAGACAAAGGAAAAAATCTTAAGAGCTGTCAGGCAAAAGCAGCAGGTAACCTATAAAGGAAAACCTATCAGATTAACAGCAGATTTCTCAGCAGAAACCCTACAAGCTAGAAGAAATTGAGGTCCTATTTTTAGCCTCCTTAAATGAAACAATTATCAGCCAAGAATTTTGTATCCAGTGAAACTAAGCTTCATAAATGAAGGAAAAATATGGTCTTCTTCAGACAAACAAATGCTGAGATAATTTGCCACTACTAAGCCAGCACTACAAGAACTGTTAAAAGGAGCTCTAAATCTTGAAATAAATCCTTGTATTACACCTAAATAAAACCTCCTTAAAGCATAAATCTCACAGGACCTACATGTTCATAACAAGAACATAATGGAAAAGAAAAACAAGGTATTCAGGCAACAAATAGCATGATGAATAGAATAGTACCTCACAGCTCAATAATAACATTGAATTTAAATGGCCTAAATGCTCCACTTACAAGACAAGGAATGGCAGAATGGAAAAGAATTCACCAACCAAGTTTCTGCTGTCTTCAGGAGACTCACCTAACACATAAGGACTCACATAAACTCAAAAGAGTGAAAAATATATTCCATGCAAATGGACACCAAAAGTGAGCAAAAGTAGCTATTCTTATATCACACAAAACAAACTTTAAAGCAACAGCAGGGAGAAGTGGTTCCAAGATGTCCAAATAGGAACAGCTCCAGTCTGGAGCTCCTAGCATGATCGGCACAGAAGATGGGTGACTTCTGTATTTCCAACTGAAATACCTGGTTCATCTCACTGGGACTGGCTGGACAGTGGGTGCAGCCCACAGAGGGTGAGCCAAAGCAGGGCGGGGCATTGCCTCACCCAGGAAGCACAAGGGGTCAGGGGATTTCCCTTTCCCAGCCAAGAGAAGCCATGGCAGACTGTACCAGGAAAATCGGGACACCACCACCTAAATACTGCACTTTTTCAATGGTCTTAGCAAATGGCACACTAGGAGATTATATCCCACGATTGGCTTGGCGGGTCTCACACAACACGGAGCCTTGCTCACTGCTAGCGCAGCAGTCTCAGATCAAACTGCGAGGCAGCAAGCCTCTGAATGACTGCTGGGTAAATAACGAAATAAACATGTTCTTTCAAACCATGAGAACAAAGACACAATGTACCACAATCTCTGGGACACATTTAAAGCATTGTATAGAGAGAAATTTATAGCACTAAATGCCCACAAGAGAAAACAGGAAGGATCTAAAATCAACACCCTAACATCACAATTAAAAGAACTAGAAAAGCAAGACAAAACACATTCAAAAGCTAGCAGAAGGCAATAAATAACTAAGATCAGAGCAGAACTGAAGGAGACAGAGACACAAAAAACCCTTAAAAAATCAATGAATCTAGGAGCTGGTTTTTTGAAAAGAACCAAAATTGAAAAGAACCAAAACAACAAAATTGATAGACTGCTAGCAAGACTAACAAAGAAGAAAAAGAGAAGAAACAAATAGATGCAATAAAAAATAATAAAGGGGTTCTCACCACCAATCGCACACAAATACAAACTACCATCAGAGAATACTATAAACACCTCTATGCAAATAAACTAGAAAATCTAGAAGAAATGGATAAATTCCTGGAAACATACACCCTCCCAAGACTAAACCAGGAAGAAGTTGAATTCCTGAATAGACCAATAACAGGCTCTGAAATTGATGCAATAATTTATAGCCTACCAACCAAAAAAAGTCCAGGACCAGACAGATTCACAGCCAAATTCTACCATAGGTACAAACAGGAGCTGGTACCATTCCTTCTGAAATTATTCCAATCAATAGAAAAAGTGGGAATCCTCCCTAACTCATTTTATGAGGCCAGCATCATCCTGATACCAAAGCTTAGCAAAGACACAACAAAAAAAGAGAATTTAAACCAATATCCCTGTTGAACATTGATGTGAAAATCCTCCGTAAAATACTGGCAAACTGAAGCCAGCAGCACATCAAAAAGTTTATCCACCAAGACCAAGTTGGCTTCATCCCTGGGATGCAAGGCTGTTTCAACATATGCAAATCAATAAACGTAATCCATCACCTAAACAGAACCAAAGACAAAAACCACGATTATCTCAATAGACGCAGAAAAGGTCTTCAACAAAATTCAACAGCGCTTCATGCTAAAAACTCTCAATAAACTAGGTACTGATGGAACATATCTCAAAATAATAAGAGCAAACCCACAGCCAGTATCATACTGAATGGGCAAAAACTGGAAGCATTCCCTTTGAAAATGGGCACAAGACAGGGATGCCCTCTCACATCACTCCTATTCAACATAGTGTTGAAAGTTATGGCCAGGGCAATCAGGCAGGAGAAATAAATAAAGGGTATTCAATTAGGAAAAGAGGAACTCAAATTATCCCTGTTTGCAGATGACATGATTGTATATTTAGAAAACCCCATTGTCTCAGCCCAAAATCTCCTTAAGCTGATAAGCAAATTCAGCAAAGTCTCAGGATACAAAATCAATGTGCAAAAATCACAAGCATTCTTATACACAAATAACAGACAGAGAGCCAAATCATCAGTGAACTCCCATACACAGTTGCTACAAAGAGAATAAAATATCTAGGAATCCAACTTACAAGGGATGTGAAGGACCTCTTCAAGGAGAACTACAAACCACTGCTCAATGAAATAAAAGAGGACACAAACAAATGGAAGAACATTCCATGCTCATGGATGGGAAGAATCAATCTCATGAAAATGGCCATACTGACCAAGGTAATTTATAGATTCAATGCTATCCCCATCAAGCTACCAATGACTTTCTTCACAGAATTGGAAAAAACTACTTCAAAGTTCATATGGAACCAAAAAAGAGACTGCATTGTCAAGACAATCCTAAGCAAAAAGGACAAAGCTGGAGGCATCATGCTACCTGACTTCAAACTATACTACAAGGCTACAGTAACCAAAACAGCATGGTACTGGTACCAAAACAGAGATATAGACCAATGGAACAGAACAGAGGCCTCAGAAATAACACCACACATCTACTACCATCTGATCTTTGACAAACCTGACAAAAACAAGCAATGGGGAAAGGATTCCCTATTTAATAAAAGGTGCTGGGAAAACTGAAACTGGATACCTTCCTTACACCTTATACAAAAGACAATTCAAGATGGATTAAAGACTTAAATGTTAGACCTAAAACCATGAAAACCCTAGAAGAAAACCTAGGCAATAACATTCAGGACACAGGCATGGGCAAGGACTTCATGACTAAAACACCAAAAGCAAAGGCAACAAAAGCCAAAATAGACAGATGGGTTGTATTAAACTAAACAGCTTCTGCACAGCAAAAGAAACTACCATCAGAGTGAACAGGCAACGTGCAGAATGGGAGAAAATTTTTGCAATCTACTCATCTGACAGAGGGCTAATATCCAGAATCTACAATGAACTCCAACAAATTTACAAGAAAAAAATCAATCAACCCCATCAAAAAGTGGGCAAATGATATGAACAGACACTTCTCAAAAGAAGACATCTATGCAGCCAACAGACACGTGAAAAAATGCTTATCATCACTGGTACTCACAGAAATGCAAATCAAAACTATAATGAGATACCATCTCACACCAGTTAGAATGGCGATCATTAGAAAGTCAGGAAACAACACGTGCTGGAGAGGATGTGGAGAAATAGGAACACTTTTACACTGTTGGTGGGACTGTAAACTAGTTCAACCATTGTGGAAGACACTGTGGCTATTCCTCAAGGATATAGAACTAGAATTACCATTTGACTCAGCCATCCCATTACTGGGTATATACTCAAGGATTATAAATCATGCTGCTATAAAGACACACGAACACGTATGTTTAGTGTGGCATTATTCACAATAGCAAAGACTTGGAACCAACCCAAATGTCCATCAATTATAGACTGGATTAAGAATATGTGGCACATATACACCATGGAATACTATGCAGCCATAAAAAAGGATGAGTTCATGTCCTTTGTAGGGACATGGATGAAGCTGGAAACCATCATTCTCAGCAAACTATAATAAGGACAGAAAACCAAACACTGCATGTTCTCACTCATAGGTGGGAATTGAACAATAAGAACACTTGGACACAGGGCAGGGAACATCAAACACTGGGGTTTGTCATGGGGTGTTGGGATCGGGGAGGGAGAACATTAGGAGAAATACCTAATGTAAATGACGAGTTAATGGGTGCAGCAAACCAACACAGCACATGTATACATGAGTAACAAACCTGCACGTTGTACACATGTACCCTAGAACTTAAAGTACAATAAAAAAAAAGGCAACAGCAGTTAAAAAAGACAAACAGGGACACTTTATAATGATAAAAAGCCTGTCCAGTGGGGAGGAGCAAAGATGGCCGAATAGGAACAGCTCCGGTCTACAGCTCCCAGCATGAGTGACGCAGAAGATGGGTGATTTCTGCATTTCCAACTGAGGTACTGGGTTCATCTCACTGGGGAGTGCCAGACAGTAGCTGCGGGACAGGGGATGCAGTGCACCGTGTGCGAGCTGAAGCAGGGCGAGGCATCACCTCACCCAGGAAGCACAAGAGGTCAGGAAATTCCCTTTCCTAGTCAAAGAAAGGGGTGACAGACGGCACCTGGAAAATCAGGTCACTCCCACCCTAATACTGCACTTTTCCAACCGGCCTAAAAAACGGCACACCGGGAGATTATATCCCACACATGGCTCAGAGGGTCCTACGTCCACAGAGTCTCGCTCATTGCTAGCACAGCAGTCCGAGATCAAACTGCAAGGCAGGAGCGAGGCTGGGGACAGGCACCCGCCATTGACGATTTAGTTGTTTGATTAGGTAAACAAAGCAGCCAGGAAGCTCGAATTGGGTGGAGCCCACCACAGCTCAAGGAGGCCTGCCTGCCTCTGTAGGCTCCATCTCTAGGGGCAGGGCACAGACAAACAAAAAGACAGCAGTAACCTCTGCAGACTTAAATGTCCCTCTCTGACAGCTTTGAAGAGAATAGTGGTTCTCCCAGCATGCAGCTTGAGATCTGAGAAAGGACAGAATGCCTCCTCAAGTGCGTCCCTGACCCCCGAGTAGCCTAACTGGGAGGCACCCCCAAGTAGAGGCAGACTGACACCTCACACGGCCAGGTACTCCTCTGAGACAAAACTTCCAGAGGAATGATCAGGCAGCAGCATTTGTGGTTCACCAATATCTGCTGTTCTGCAGCCACCGCTGCTGGTACCCAGGCAAAAAGGGTCTGGAGTGGACCTCTAGCAAACTCCAACAGACCTGCAGCTGAGGGTCCTATCTGTTAGAAGGAAAACTAACAAACAGAAAGGACATCCACACCAAAAACCCATGAGTACATCACCATCATCAAAGACCAAAGGTAGATAAAACCACAAAGATGGGAAAAAAACAGAGCAGAAAAACTGGAAACTCTAAAAATCAGAGTGCCTCTCCTTCTCCAAAGGAACGCAGCTCCTCACCAGCAACAGAATAAAGCTGGACGGAGAATGACTTTGACGAGTTGAGAGAAGGCTTCAGACAATCAAACTACTCCAAGCTACAGGAGGAAATTCGGACCAATGGCAAAGAAGCTAAAAGCTTTGAAAAAAAATTAGACGAATGAATAACTTGAATAACCAACACAGAGAAGTCCTTAAAGGACCTGACGGAGCTGAAAACCAAGGCATGAGAGCTACGTGATGAATGCACAAGCCTCAGTAGCCAATGCAATCAACTGGAAGAAAGGGTATCAGTGATGGAAGATGAAATGAATGAAATAAAGTGAGAAGAGAAGTTTAGAGAAAAAAGAATAAAAAGAAATGAACAAAGCCTCCAAGAAATATGGGACTATGTGAAAAGACCAAATCTATGTCTCATTGGTGTACCTGAAAGTGACGGGGAGAATGGAACCAAGTTGGAAAACACTCTGCAGGATATTATCCAGGAGAACTTCCCCAATCTAGCAAGGCAGGCCAACATTCAGATTCAGGAAATACAGAGAATGCCACAAAGATACTCCTCGAGAAGAGCAACTCCAAGACACATAATTGTCAGATTCACCAAAGTTGAAATGAAGGAAAAAATGTTAAGGGCAGCCAGAGAGAAAGGTCAGGTTACCCACAAAGGGAAGCCCATCATACTAAAGCTGATCTCTCAGCAGAAACTCTACAAGCCAGAAGAGAGTGGGGACCAATATTCAACATTCTTAAAGAAAAGAATTTTCAACCCAGAATTTCATATCCTGCCAAACTAAGCTTCATAAGTGAAGGAGAAATTAAATACTTTACAGACAAGAAAATGCTGACAGATTTTTGTCATCACCAGGCCTGCCCTAAAAGAGCTCCTGAAGGAAGCACTAAACATGAAAAGGAACAACCAGTACCAGCCACTCCAAAATCATGCCAAACTGTAAAGACCATCAAGGCTAGGAAGAAACTGCATCAACTAACGAGCAAAATAACCAGCTAACATCATAATGACAGGATCAAATTCACACATAACAACATAACCCTTAAATGTAAATGGGCTAAATGCTCCAATTAAAAGACACAGACTGGCAAATTGGATAAAGAGTCAAGACCCATCTGTGTGCTGTATTCAGGAAACCCATCTCATGTGCAGAGACACACATAGGCTCAAAATAAAGGGATGGAGGAAGATCTACTAAGCAAATGGAAAACAAAAAAAGGCAGGGGTTGCAATCCCAGTCTCTGATAAAACAGACTTTAAACCAACAAAGATCAAAAGAGACAAAAAAGGCCATTACATAATGGTAAAGGGATCAATTCAACAAGAAGAGCTAACTATCCTAAATATATATGCACCCAATACAGGAGCACCCAGATTCATAAAGCAAGTCCTGAGTGACTTACAAAGAGACTTAGACTCCCACACAATAATAATGGGAGACTTTAACACCCCACTGTCAACATTGGACAGGTCAACGAGACAGAAAGTTAACAAGGATACCCAGGAATTGAACTCAGCTCTGCACCAAGTGGACCTAATAGACATCTACAGAACTCTCTACCCCAAGTCAACAGAATATACATTTTTTTCAGCACCACACGACACCTATTCCAAAACTGACCACATACTTGGAAGTAAAGCTCTCCTCAGCAAATGTAAAAGATCAGAAATTATAACAAACTGTCTCTCAGATCACAGTGCAATCAAACTAGAACTCAGGATTAAGAAACTCACTCAAAACCACTCAACTACATGGAAACTGAACAATCTGCTCTTGAATGACTACTGGGTACATAAAGAAATGAAGGCAGAAGTAAAGATGTTCTTTGAAACCGAGAACAAAGACACAACATACCAGAATCTCTGGGATGCATTCAAAGCAGTGTGTAGAGGGAAATTTATACCACTAAATGCCCACAAGAGAAAGCAGGAAAGATCCAAAATTGACACCCTAACATCACAATTAAAAGAACTAGAAAAGCAAGAGCAAACACATTCAAAAGCTAGCAGAAGGCAAGAAATAACTAAAATCTGAGCAGAACTGAAGGAAATAGAGACACAAAAAACCCTTCAAAAAATCAATGAATCTAGGAGCTGGTTTTATGAAAGGATCAACAAAATTGATAGACCGCTAGCAAGACTAATAAAGAAGAAAAGGGAGAAGAATCAAATAGATGCAATACAAAATGATAAAGGAGATATCACCACCAATCCCACAGAAATACAAACTACCATCAGAGAATACTACAAATATCTCCACGCAAATAAACTAGAAAATCTAGAAGAAATGGATAAATTCCTGGACACATACACCCTCCCAAGACTAAACCAGGAAGAAGTTGAATCTCTGAATAGACCAATAAGAGGCTCTGAAATTGTGGCAATAATCAATAGCTTACCAACCAAAAAGAGTCCAGGACCAGATGGATTCACAGCCAAATTCTACCAGAGGTACAAGGAGGAAGTGGTACCATTCCTTCTGAAACTATTCCAATCAATAGAAAAAGAGGGAATCCTCCCTAATTCATTTCATGAGGCCAGCATCATCCTGATACCAAAGCCTGGCAGAGACACAACCAAAAAAGAGAGTTTTAGACCAATATCCTTGATGAACATTGATGCAAACATCCTCAATAAAATACTGGCAAACCGAATCCAGCAGCACATCAAAAAGCTTATCCACCATGATCATGTGGGCTTCATCCCTGGGATGCAAGGCTGGTTCAATATACACAAATCAATAAATGTCATCCAGCATATAAACAGAACCAAAGACAAAAACCACATGATTATCTCAATAGATGCAGAAAAGGCCTTTGACAAAATTCAACAACGCTTCATGCTAAAAACTCTCAATAAATTAGGTATTGATGGGACGTATCTCAAAATAATAAGAGCTATCTATGACAAACCCACATCCAATATCATACTGAATGGGCAAAAACTGGAAGCATTCCCTTTGAAAACGGGCACAAGACAGGGATGCCCTCTCTCATGACTCCTATTCAACATAGTGTTGGAAGTTCTGGCCAGGGCAATTAGGCAGGAGAAGGAAATAAAGGGTATTCAGTTAGGAAAAGAGGAAGTCAAATTGTCCCTGTTTGCAAATGACATGACTGTATATCTAGAAAACCCCATCATCTCAGCCCAAAATCTCCTTAAGCTGATAGGCAACTTCAGCAAAGTCTCAGGATACAAAATCAATATGCAAAAATCACAAGCATTCTTATACACCAATGACAGACAAACACAGAGCGAAATCACGAGTGAACTCCCATTCACAATTGCTTCAAAGAGAATAAAATACCTAGGAAACCAACTTACAAGGGATGTGAAGGACCTCTTCAAGGAGAACTACAAACCACTGCTCAAGGAAATAAAAGAGGATACAAACAAATGGAAGAACATTCCATGCTCATGGATAGGAAGAATCAATCTCGTGAAAATGGCCATACTGCCCAAGGTAATTCATAGATTCAACGCCATCCCCATCAAGCTACCAATGACTTTCTTCACAGAATTGGAAAAAACTACTTTAAAGTTCACATGGAACCAAAAAAGAGCCCACATCGCCAAGTCAATCCTAAGCCAAAAGAACAAAGTTGGAGGCATCATGCTACCTGACTTCAAACTATACTACAAGGCTACAGTAACCAAAACAGCATGGTACTGGTACCAAAACAGAGATACAGACCAATGGAACAGAACAGAGACATCAGAAATAATGCCACATATCTACAACTATCTGATCTTTGCCAAACCTGAAAAAAACAAGCAATGGGGAAAGGATTCCCTATTTAATAAATGGTGCTGGAAAAACTGGCTAGCCATATGTAGAAAGCTGAAACTGGAGCCCTTCCTTACACCTTATACAAAAATTAATTCAAGATGGATTAAAGACTTAAATGTTAGACTTAAAGCCGTAAAAACTCTAGAAGAAAACCTAGGCAATACCATTCAAGACACAGGCATGGGCAAGGACTTCATGTCTAAAACACCAAAAGCAATGGCAACAAAAGCAAAAATTGACAAATGGGATCTAATTAAACTCAAGAGCTTCTGCACAGCAGAAGAAACTGCCATCAGAATGAATAGGCAACCTACAAAATGGGAGAAAATTTTTGCAACCTACTCATCTGACAAAGGGCTAATATCTAGAATCTACAATGAACACAAACAAATTTACAAGAAAAAAACAAACAACCCCATCAAAAAGTGGGCGACGGATATGAACAGACACTTCTCAAAAGAAAACATTTATGCAGCCAAAAAACACATGAAAAGAGGCTCATCACCACTGGCCATCAGAGAAATGCAAATCAAAACCACAATGAGATACCATCTCACACCAGTTAGAATGGCGATCATTAAAAAGTCAGGAAACAACAGGTGCTGGAGAGGATGTGGAGAAATAGGAACACTTTTACACCGTTGGTGGGACTGTAAACTAGTTCAACCATTGTGGAAGTCAGTGTGGCGATTCCTCAGGGATCTAGAACTAGCAATACCATTTGAACCAGCCATCCCATTACTGGGTATATACCTAAAGGATTATAAATCATGCTGCTATAAAGACACATGCACACGTATGTTTATTGCAGCACTATTCACAATAGCAAAGACTTGGAACCAACCCAAATGTCCAACAACGATAGACTGGATTAAGAAAATGTGGCACATATACACCATGGAATACTATGTAGCCATAAAAAAGGATGAGTTCATGTCCTCTGTAGGCACATGGATGAAACTGGAAACCATCATTCTCAGCAAACTATCGTAAGGACAAAAAACCAGACACCGCATGTTCTTGCTCATAGGTGGGAATTGAACAATGAGAACACATGGACACAGGAAGGGGAACATCACACACCGGGGACTGTTGTGGGGTGGGGGGAGGGGGGAGGGATAGCATTAGGAGATATACCTAATGCTAAATGATGAGTTAATGGGTGCAGCACACCAACATGGCACATGTATACATATGTAACAAACCTGCACGTTGTGCACATGTACCCTAAAACTTAAAGTATAATAATAATAAAAAAAAATAAAAAAAAGAACAAAAGCCTGTCCAAAAGGAAAATGTCACAATTCTAAATATATACCCACCTAACACTGGAGCTCCCAAATTTATAAAACAATTCCTACTAGACCTAAGAGATGAGATAGATGGCAACACAATAATAGTGGTTACTTTAATACTGCACTGATAGCATTAGATAGGTCATCAGGACAGAAAGTCAGCAAAGAAACAATGGACTTGAACTATACCCTACAACAAATGGACTAAACAGATATTGATAGAACATTCTACCCAACAACTGCAGCATATACATTCTATTCATCAGCACATGGAACATTCTCCAAGATAGACCATATGATAGGCCACAAAATGAGCCTCAAAAAATTTTAAAAAATCAAAATTATATGAAGTACTCTCTCCAACGACAGTGGAATAAAATTGGAAATCAACTCCAAAGGGAATCTTCAAAACTATACAAATACATGGAAATTAAATAACCTGCTCCTGAATGACTGTTGGGTAAATGATGAAATCGAGATGGAAATTTAAAAGCTTTTTGAACTGAGTAATAATGGTGGTACAACCTATTAAACCCATTGGGATACAGCAAAAGCAGTGTTAAGAGGAAAGTTCATAGCATTGATTAAATGCCTACATTAAAAAGTCTGAAAGTGCACAAATAGGCAATCTAAGGTCATACCTCATGGAACTGGAGAAACAAGAACAATCTAAACCCAAACCTAGCAGAAGAAAAAAATAACAAAGATCACAGCAGAAGTAAATTAAATTAAAACAAAACAATACAAAAGATAAATGAAACAAAAAGCTGGTTCTTTGAAAAGATAAATAAAATTGATAGACCACTAGCAAGATTAATGAAGAAAAGAAGAGAGAAGATCCAAATAAGCTCAAATAAAAACAAAATGGGAAATATTACAACAGATACCACAGAAATACAGAAGGTTATTCAAGGCTACTATGAACACTTTTACATACATACTAGAAAACCTAGAGAAGACAGATAAATTTGTGAAAATATACAATCCTTCTAGATTAAGCCAGAAGATATAGAATCTCTGAGCAGACCAATAACAAATAGCAGGATTGAAATGGTAATTAAAAAAATACCAACCAAAAAAAAAGTCCAGGACCAGACAGATTCACAGTTGAATTCTAACAGACAGTCAAAGAAGAAGTGATACCAATCCTATTGACACTTCCAAAAGATAGGAAAAGAAGGACTCCTCCCTAAATCATTTTATGAAGACAGTATCACCCTAATACCAAAACTAGAGAAGGACATTACACGCAAAAGAAAACTACAGACCATTATCCCTGATAAGCATAGAATGGAAAAATGCTTAGCAAAATACTAGCTAACTGAATCCAACAGCATATCGAAAAGATAATCCACCATGATCAAGTGGGTTTCATACCAGGGATGCAGGGATTGTTTAACACTCATAAGTCAATAAATGTGATATGCCACATAAACAGAATTAAAAACAAAAATCACATGATCATCTCAATAGACACAGAAAAAGCATTTGACAAAATCCACCATCGCTTTATGATTAAAACCCTCAGTAAAATTGGCATAGAAGGACATAACTTGAGGTAATAAAAGCCATCTATGACAAACCACAGCCAACACTGTACTGAACAGAGAAAAATTGAAAGCATTCCCCCTAAAAACTGGAACAAAACGAGCCTGCCCACTTTTACCACTTCTATTCAACATAGTACTGTAAGTCCTAGCCAAAGCAATCAGACATGAGAGAAAAATTAAGGGCACCCAAATAGGTAAAGAGAAAGTCAAACCATCACTGTCTGCTGATTATATAATTGTATGCCTAGAAAACCCTAAAGACACATGCAAATAGCCCCTAGAGCTGGTGAATAAATTCAGCAAAGTTTCAGGATACAAAGTTAATGTACACAAATCAGTAGCTCTGCTATACACCAACAGCAATCATGCTGAGAATCAAATAAAGAACTCAACCCCTTTAACGATACGTGCAAAAATAAAATAAAATAAAATAAAATACTTAGGAATATACCTAACCAAGGACAAGAAAACTACAAAATGCTACTGAAAGAAATCATAGATGACACAAACAAATGAAACACATCCCATGCTCATGGCTGAGTAGAATCAATATTGTGAAAATGACCATACAGCCAAAAGCAATCTACAAATTCAATGCAATATCCATAAAAATACCTCATCATTCTTCACAGAACTAGAAAAAACAATCCTAAAATTCATATGGAACCAAAAAAGGGCCCATATAGCCAAAGCAATACTAACCAAAAAGAACAAATCTGGAGGCATCACAGTACCGAACTTCAAACTATACTATAAAGCCATAGTCACCAACAGCATGGTACTGGTACAAAAACAGGCACATAGACCAATGGAACAGATAGGAAACCCAGAAATAAAGCAAAATACTTACACCCAACTGATTTTTGACAAAGCAAACAAAAACATAAAGTGAAGAAAGGACATCCTATTTAACAAATGGAGCTGAGATAATTGGCAAGCCACATGCAGAAGAATGAAACTGGATCCTGACCTCTCACCTTATACAAAAATCAACTCAAAATGGATCAAAGCCTTAAATCTAAGACTGAAACCATAAAGATTCTAGAAGATAACATCAGAAAAACACTTGTAGACATTGGCTTAGGCAAAGATTTCAAGACCAAGAACCCAAAGGAAACACAACAAAAACAAAGATAAATATATGGAACTTAATTCAACTGAAAACTTTCTGCACAGTGAAAGAAATAATCAGTAGAGTTAACATATAACCCACAGAGTGGGAGGAAATCTTCACAATCTATATATCCAACAAAGGACGAATACCCAGAATCTACAAATAACTCAAACAAATCAGCAAGAAAAAAACAATCCCATCAAAAAGTGGGCTAAGGATATGAATAGACAATTCTCAAACGAAGATATACAAATGGACAACAAGCATATGGAAAAATGCTCGACATCACTAATTATCAGGAAAATGAAAATCAAAACCACAATGCGATACCACTTCACTCCTGCAAGAAAGGCTACAATCAAAAAATAATAGATGTTGGTATGGATGCAGAGAAAAGGGAACACATTTACAGTGTAAATGTACTAGTTGGAATGTAAACTAGTACAACCACTATGGAAAACAGTGTGGAGATTCCTTAAAGAACTAAAAGTACTGCATAAACATACATGTGCATGTGTCTTTATAGTAGAATGATTTATAATCCTTTGGGTATATACCCAGTAATGGGATTGCTGGGTCAAATGGTATTTCTAGTTCTAGATCTTTGAGGAATCGCCACACTGTCTTCCACAATGATTGAACTAATTTACACTCCTACCAACCGTGTAAAAGTATTCCTATTTCTCCACATCCTCTCCAGCATCTGTTGTTTCCTGACTTTTTAATGATCGCCATTCTAACTGGCATAACTATTCACTATAGCGAAAACTTGGAACCAACCAAAATGTCCATCAATAACAGACTGAATAAAGAAAATGTGGCACATATACACCATGGAATACTACGCAATAAAAAGGGATGAGTTCGTGTCCTTTGCAGGGATATGGATGAAGCTGGAAACCATCATTCTCAGCAAACTATCACAAGAACAGAAAACCAAACACTGCATGTTCTCACTCATAAGTGGGAGTTGAACAATGAAAACACATGGACATAGGGAGGGAAACATCACACACTGGGGCCTGTTGGGGAGTGGGGAACTAGGAGAGGGATAACATTAGGAGAAATACCTAATGTAGGTGATGGGTTGATGGGTTCAGTAAACCACCATGGCATGTGTATACCTATATAACAAAACTGCACCTTCTGCACATGTACCCCAGAACTTAAAGTATAATAATAATTTAAAAAATCCTACAATAAAAAAAGAGAACTAAAAGTAGATCTACCTTTTGATCCAGCAATCCCACTACTAGGTATCTACCCAGAGGAAAAGAAGTCATCATATGAAAAGATATTTTCATATGCATGTTTATAACAGCACAATTTGCAATTGCAAAAATATGGTACCACCCAAATGCCCATCAATCAACCAGTAGTTAAAGAAAACAAAGTATATATATTAAGAGTACTACTCAGCCATAAAAAGGAATAAAATAATGGCATTTGCAGCAACCTGGATGGAATTAGAGACTACTAATCTAAGTGAAGTTACTCAGGAATGGAAAATCAAACATTGTATGTTCTCACTCATATGTGAGAGCTAAACTATGAGGACTCAAAGGCATAAGGATGAAACAATGGACTTTGCGGACTCAGGTTAATGGTTGGGGGTGGCGAGGGATAAAAGACTACACATTGGGCATAGTGTATACTGCTCGGGTGTTGGGTGCACAGAAATCTCAGAAATCACCACTAAAGAACTTATTTATGTAACCAAACATCACCTGTTCCCTCAAAAACCTATTGGAATAGAAAAAGAAAAAAGTAATTAAAATATAAATGTTTCGGTGCCAAATCTGCCTAGAAAATTCATGCATTTAAAACACTTCATGCCAAATACTGTAATGCCAGATGTAGTCATTTTTAGCCATGGAAAAATGAGGGAAAGAGAGAAAGGGAAGTTTGGGACAATTATTTTCATCAAATTAGATGAACTTACAAAAGACAATGAATCCTTGATCCTCAGCCTCATCTCACATTCAAATGTCCATTCACATTTACATTCAAGATACCCAAAGGAGATAGGACACTGAAGGCCTTCCCTTTTAATTTAGTCCATGGCTTGTTGGTCTGAATGTAACCCATATGGTTCCAGTCTGACTTTTCTAATGAGTTTATCCTGAAAAAAGAAAATCATTTTTCTCTACATTTAGTAAACTTTACCCTTTAATCAGTGTGGCTGGTTTTATTACATAGTTTGAATGTTGCTAATCTGTCACTGCTGCTACTATCACACTGTTAAAAAAATTTTTAAGGATATATAAATTACCAGCTTAACTTACTATGAGCTAATTTTATGCTTTTCCACTTAGCTAATTCTTGCTTTAAAGTTTAATTTTATGAGTTTATCTTACACGTTTTTGCCACTTAACTCTTCTTATCGAAAGTTGACCTTCTGGCTTTCCAAAAGGAATACGATCATAAACTGGTGCTCACTGCCAAAAGTAAGCAGCATTATGAAATTGTACTCTGTCTAGCCTGCTGGCTTTAGAGTCCGGGAGGTCTAAATGAGGCAGGTTTCCCCCAGCACAGTGCAACTGCTCTGTCAAGGGGCAGTCAGGCTTCTTCTTTAAGTGGGTCCCCAATCCCATTCCTCCTGACTGGGTAAGACCTCCCAAAAGGGGTCTCAAGACACTTCCTACATGAGCATGTGGGAAGCACCAGGTCTGTGCCCCACTGGGACAGAGTTCCCAGAGGAATGAGCAGGTTGCTATCTTTGTTGTTTCACAGCCTTCACTGCTGATACCTCCAGGTACGGGAGGGACCAAGGCAACTGAGGTCTGGAGTGGACCCCCAGCAAACTGCAGCAGCCCTATAGAATGGTGGCCTGACTGCTAAAAGAAAAACAGACAGAAAGCAACAACAACAACAACATCAACAAAAAAGACCCCACAAAAACCCCACTCAATGGTCAGCAACCTCAAAGATTGAAGATCATTAAGCCCACAAAGATGAGAAAAAAATCAATGCTAAAAACTCAAAAAACCAAAGTGCCACTTCTCCTCCAAATGACTACAACACCTCTCCAGCAAGGGCACAGAACTGGGCTGAGGCTGAGATGGCTAAAATGACAGAATTAGGCTTCAGAAAGTGGGTAATAATGAACTTCACTGAGCTAAGAGAGCATTTCCTAACCCAATGCAAAGAAGCTAAGAATCACAATAAAACAATACAGGAGCTGACAACCAGAATATCCAGTTTAGAGAGGAGCATAACTGACCTGATGGAGCTAAAAAACACAACACGAGAGGTTCACAATGCAATCACAAGTATCAACAGCAGAACAGACCAAATGGAGGAAAGAATCTCAGAGCTTGAAGACTATCTTTCTGAAATAAGACAGGCAGACAAGAATAGAGAAAATTGAATAAAAAGAAACAAACAAAATTTCCAAGACATATGGGATTATGTAAAAAGACCAAATTTATGATTGATTGGAGCACCTGAAAGAGATGGGGAGAATGGAACCAAGTTGGAAAACATACTTCAGGATATCAACCAGGAGCACTTCCTCAACCTAGCAAGACAGGCCAACATTCAAATTCAGGAAATCCAGAGAACTCCAGTA
Source organism: Pongo abelii (assembly GCF_028885655.2). Taxonomy (NCBI): domain Eukaryota; kingdom Metazoa; phylum Chordata; class Mammalia; order Primates; family Hominidae; genus Pongo; species Pongo abelii. Next base: position 86,107,229 of record NC_071992.2, on the reverse strand, counting down.
ATATACTCCACAAGAAGATCAACCCCAAGACGCATAATCGTCAGATTCTCCAAGGTCAGAATGAAAGAAAAAATGTTAAGGGCAGCCAGAGAGAAAGGCCAGATAACCCACAAAGAGAAGGCCATCAGACTAACAGTGGACCTATCAGCAGAAATCCTAGAAGCCACGAGAGATTGGAAGCCAATATTCAACATTCTTAAAAAAAAAAAAAAAAAAAAAATTGCAACCCAGAATTTCACATCCGGCCAAACTAAGCTTCATAAGTGAAAGAGAAATAAGTTCCTTTACAGACAAGCAAATGCTGAGGGAATTCATCACCACCAGGCCTGCCTTGTAAGAGCTCCTGAAGGAAGCACTAAATATAAAAAGGAAAAACTGGTACCAGCCACTAGAAAAGCACACTGAAGTACACAGACCAGTGACACTATGAAGCAACCACATAAACAAGTCTGCAAAATAACCAGCTAACATCATCATGACAGGATCATATCCACACATAATACTACTAACCTTAAACATAAATAGGCTAAATGCCACAATTAAAAGACACAGAATGGCAAGAAGGATAAAGAGTCAAGACCTGGCCAGGCAAGGTGGCTCACTCCTGTATTCCCAGCATTTTGGGAGGCCGAGGTGGGTGGATCACAAGGTCAGGAGATCGAGACAATCCTGGCTAACACGGTGAAACCCTGTCTCTACTAAAAAACATACAAAAACAAGATTAGCCGGGTGTGGTGGCAGGCGCCTGTAATCCCAGCTACTCAGGAGGCTGAGGCTGGAGAATGGCATGAACCCAGGAGGTGGAGCTTGCAGTGAGCCAAGATCGCACCACTGCACTCCAGCCTGGGTAACAGAGCGAGACTCTATCTCAAAAAAAAAAAAAAAAAAAAAAAAGTCAAGATCCATCAGTATGCTGTCTTCAGGCAACCCATCTCATGTGCAAAGACACACATACGCTCAAAATAAAGGGATGGAGGAAAATTTACCAAGCAAATGGAAAACAGAAAAAAGCTGGGGTCACAACCCTAGTTTCTGACAAAACAGACTTTAAACCAACAATATCAAAAAAGACAAAGAAGGGCATTACATAATGGTAAAGTGTTCAATTCAATAAAAAGAGCTAACTATCCTAAATATATATGCACACAATACAGGAGCATCTAGATTCATAAAGCAAGTTGTTAGAGACCTACAAAGAGACTTAGACTCCCACACAATAATATTGGGAGACTTTAACACCCCACTGATGATATTAGACAGATTATTGAAACAGAAAATTAACAAAGATATTCAGGACCTGAACTCTGCTCTGTATCAAGCAGACCTGATAGATATCTACAAAAATCTCCACCCAAAAACAACAGAATAACCATTCTTCTCATTGCCACATGGCACTTACTCTAAAATTGATCACGTAATTGGAAGTAAAACACTCCTCAGCAAATGCAAAAGAACTGAAATCATAACAGTCTCTCACACGACTGTGAAATCAAATTAGAACTCAAAAAGTCTATACTAAAAATATTAAAGAAAAAAATTAGCTGGGCATGGTGGTGAATGCCTGTATTCCCAGCTACTCAGAGGGCTGAGGCATGAGAATCACCTGAACCCAGGAGGCAGAAGTTGTAGTGAGCTGAAATTGTGCCACTAAACCCCAGCCTGGGTGACAGAGTGAGACTCCATCTCAAAAGAAAAAAAAGAAAAAAGGAAAGAAAGAAACTCACTCAAAACCATTCAACTGCATGGAATTTGAACAACCTGCTACTGAATGACTCCTAGGTAAATAATGAAATTAAGGCAGAAATCAAGAAGTTCTTTGAAACTAATGAAAACAAAGTGACAACATACCAGAATCTCTGGGGTGCAGCTAAAGCACTGTCAAGAGGGAAATTTATTGCACTAAATACCCACATGAAAAAGGAAGAAATATCTCAAATCAGCAACCTAATATTGCAACTAAAAGAACTAGAAAACCAAGAGCAAACAAACCCCAAAGCTAGCAGAAGACAAGAAATGACCAAGATCAGAGCTGAACTAGAAAACCAAGAGAAAATGAACCCCAAAGCTAGCAGAAGACAAGAAATAACCAAGATCAGAGCTGAACTGAAGGAGATAGAGAGAAGAATCAAATAGACACAATCAGAAAAGATAAGGGGAATATCACTGATCTCACAGAAATACAACCAACTAGTAAAGAATACTATAAACACCTCTACGCACATAAACTAGAAAACCTAAAAGAAATAGATAAATTCTTGGACACACACACTATCCCAAGACTGAGTCAGGAAGAAATTGAATCCCTGAATAGACCAATAATGAGTTCTGAAATTCAGTCAGTAATAAATAGCCTATCAACCAAACAAAAAAACCCAGGACCAGACAGATTTACAGCTAAATTCTACCAGAGGTACAAAGAAGAGCTGGTACCATTTCTACTGAAACAATTCCAAACAATTGAAAAGGAGGTACTCCTCTGCAACTAATTTTATGAGGCCAGAATCATCCTGATATCAAAACCTGACAGAAATACATCAAAAAATAGAAAACTTCAGGCCAATATCCGTGATAAACATCAACGCAAAAATCCTCAATAAAATACTGGCAAATTGAATCCAGCAAGCACATCGAAAAGCTTATCCACCATGATCAAGCTGCCTTCATCCCCAGGATGCAAGGTTGATTCAGCATACACAAATCAATAAATGTAATTCATCACATAAACAAAACTAAAGACAAAAACATCATGATTATCTCAATAGATGCAGAAAAGGCCTTTGATAAAATTCAACATCCCTTCATGTTAAAAACTCTCAACATACTAGGTATTGAAGGAATATACATCAAAATAATAAGAGCCATTTATGACAAACCCACAGATAATATCATATTGAATGGGCAGAAGCTGGAGCATTCACCTTGAAAACCAGCACAAGACAAGGATGCCCTCTCTCACCACTCCTACTCAACATAGTATTGAAAGCTCTGGCCAGGGCAATCAGGCAAGAGAAAGAAATAAAGGTATTCAAATAGGAAGAGAGGAAGTGAAATTAACTTTTTCTTGCAGATAACATGATCCTGTATCTGGAAAACCCCAGCATCTCAGCCCAAAAGCTTCTTAAGATGATAAGCAACTTCAGCGAAGTTTCAGGACACAAATCAATGTGCAACAGTTGCTACCATCCCTCTACACCAAAAACAGGCAAGCAGAGAGCCAAATCATGAATGAACTCCCATTCAGGCTACAAAGAGAATAAAATACCTAGGAATACAGTGAACAAGGGAAGTGAAGGAACTCTTCAAGGAGAACTACAAACCACTGCTCAAGGAAATCAGAGAGGACACAAACACATGGAAAAACATTCCATGCTCATGGATATCATGAAAATGGCCATAATCCCAAAGGTAATTTATAGACTCAATGCTATTCCTATTAAACTACCATTGATATCTTCACAGAATTAGAATAAACAATTTTAAAATTCATATAGAACCAAAATAGAGCCCAAATAGCCAAGACAATCCTAAGCAAAAAGAACAAAGCTGGAGTCATCATGCTACTCTTCTTCAAACTATACTACAAGGCTACAGTAACCAAAACAGCAAGGTACTGGTACAAAAATGGACACATAGACCAAGGGAACAGAATAGAGGACTCAGGAACAAGACTACACACCTACAACTATCTGATCTTTGACAACTGACAAAAACAAGCAATTGGGAAAGGATTCCTTATTTAATAAATGGTTCTGGGAAAACTGGCTAGCCATATGGAGAAAATCAAAACTGGACCCCCATTCTTATACCTTATACAAAAAAGTTAACTCAAGATGGACTGAAGACTTAAATGTAAAACCCAAGACTGTAAAAACCCTACAAGAAAATCTAGGCAATACTATTCAGGACACAGGCACAGGCAAAGATTTCATGATGAAAATGCCAAAAGTAATTGCAACAAAAGCCAAAATTGACAAATGGGATCTAATTAAACTCAAGAGCTTCTGCACAGCAAAGGAAACTACCATCAGAGTGAACAGGCAACCTACAAAATGGGAGAAAATTTTCGCAACCTACTCATCTGACAAAGGGCTAATATCCAGAATCTACAATGAACTCCAACAAATTTACAAGAAAAAAACAAACAACCCCATCAAAAAGTGGGCGAAGGATATGAACAGACACTTCTCAAAAGAAGACATTTATGCAGCCAAAAAACACATGAAAAAATGCTCACCATCACTGGCCATCAGAGAAATGCAAATCAAAACCACAATGAGATACCATCTCACACCAGTTAGAATGGCAATCATTAAAAAGTCAGGAAACAACAGGTGCTGGAGAGGATGTGGAGAAATAGGAACACTTTTACACTGTTGGTGGGACTGTAAACTAGTTCAACCCTTGTGGAAGTCAGTGTGGCGATTCCTCAGGGCTCTAGAACTAGAAATTCCATTTGACCCAGCCATCCCATTACTGGGTATATACCCAAAGGACTATAAATCATGCTGCTATAAAGATACATGCACACGTATGTTTATTGCAGCATTATTCACAATAGCAAAGACTTGGAACCAACCCAAATGTCCAACAATGATAGACTGGATTAAGAAAATGTGGCACATATACACCATGGAATACTATGCAGCCATCAAAAATGATGAGTTCATGTCCTTTGTAGGGACGTGGATGAAATTGGAAATCATCATTCTCAGTAAACTATCGCAAGAACAAAAAACCAAACACCACATATTCTCACTCAGGTGGGAATTGAACAATGAGAACACATGGACACAGGAAGGGGAACATCACACTTCCAGGACTGTTGTGGGGTGAGGGGAGGGGGGAGGGATAGCATTGGGAGATATACCTAATGCTAGATGACGAGTTGGTGGGTGCAGCGCACCAGCATGGCACATGTATACATATGTAACTTACCTGCATGTTGCACACATGTACCATAGAGCCTAAAGTATAATAATAATAATAATAATAATAATAATAAAGAAAAAAAACAAAAAAACAAAAAAAAAAGTAAACAGACAACCTACAAAATGGGAGAAAAATTTTGCAATTAATCCATCTGACAAAGGTCTAATATCCAGTATCTACAAGGAACTTAAACAAATTTACAAGATAAAAACAAACAACCCCATTAAAACATGGGCAAAGGACATGAACAGACATTTCTCAAAAGAAGACATTCATGCAGCCAACAAATATATTTTAAAAATCTCAACATAACTGATCATTAGAGAAATGCAATTCAAAACCACGATGAGATACCATCTAACACCAGTCAGAATGGCTATTATTAAAAAGTCATAAAGCCACAGATGCTGATGAGGTTGTGGAGAAATAGAAGCACTTTTACACTGGTGGTGGGAGTGTAAATTAGTTCAACCATTGTGGAAGACAATGTGGCAATTCCTCAAAGATCTGGAAGCAGAAATACCATTTGACCCAGCAATTCCATTACTGTGTTTATCCCCAAAGGAATATAAATTAGTCTTTCATAAAGATACTGGCATGCATATGCTCATTGCAGTACTACTCACAACAGAAAAGACATGTAATTAACCTAAATGCCCAATAATGATAGACTGGATAAAGGAAATATAGCACATATACACCATGGAATACTATGCAGCCAAAAAAAGAAATGAGATCATGTCCTTTGCAGGACATGAGTGATGCTAGGAGCCATTATCCTCAGCAAATTAATGCAGGAAAAGAAAACCAAACACCAAATGTTCTCACTTATAAGTAGGAGCTGGATGATTCAAACACATGGACACATGCGGGGGGAGCAACACACACTGGGGCCTCTCAGATGGGGACTGGGGGGAGGGGGAGCATAAGGAAGAATAGTTAAGGGTTTAATACCTAGGCGATGGGTTGATCTGTGCAGCAAACCACCACCAAGGCACACGTTTACCTATGTAACAAACCTGCACATCTTGCACATGTGCCCTGGAACTTAAAATATAAGTTGAAGAAAAAAAAAGGAATTGTACTCTGAAGTCCTGACTTTATATATTTTAAATCTTGAACCCTACTTATTAAAATATATGTAATGCAGTAGGACCTTACCCTCTGACATTTGGTGATGTCAAAATCCCAGAGTCCTAATTAGTACAGAAAGGGAAGACAAGAAAGAATGAGAGACAGAGAAATAAGGGACATCCTTCATTTCAAATGCTTTTGTAGCTATCACTGTGTGTGACTTTACCAAAAAAAGACTCATGCACATTGAATTACGTATGCAGGAAGTTTTTTCCTTGGACTAGAGACTGTAGTCTATTCTCATCGCTATGCACAATGGCAAAGACATGGAATCAACATAGGTGCCCATCAATGGTGGATTGGATAAAGAAAATGTGGTAAGTATAGACCATGGAATGCTACACCCATAGAAAAGAATAAAATTATGCCCTTTGCAGCAGCATGAATGCAGTTGGAGACCAGTATCCTAAGTGAATTAATGCAGGAACAGAAAACCAAACACTGCATGTTCTCACTTATAAGCAGCAGCTAAACAATGGGTTTTCATGGACATAAACATAGGAATAATAGACACTGATGACTACTAGAAGGAGGCAGGAGGGAAGAGGGCAAGGTTTGAAAAACTATTGGGTACTGGGTGACAGGATCAATTGTATCCCAAACCTCAGCATCACATAATATAACCCAGTAACTAACCCACATAAATACCCCCTGAATCTAAAATATAGGTTAAAATTATTTAAAATAAATATAGTAAAAATTTTAAAAACTACAACTTACTAAGATATTTAAACATATCAGTAAACTATCTTTGTTATAGCTTAAGTTAACGAATATCTCTAGTTAAAAATCATGGTGATTTCATCAAAAGATTCACTCTAGATACCATTGTCTAAGTACTTTCAAATAATGCTTTATTGGGATTAATAACATGACAGATCAAAAGAACTTGAATTCACAAATCTAATATTTACCCCAAAATAATTTTTTAAAATGTGGACCATTTCAGACCAAAGCAGAATCCAATTTGTTTATTTTATCTGCTAAACATAAGCAGCAACTTTTGTAAATTTTTTTTAAAGTTAAGTGGGGCTATTTTGCCTGTTCACCAAAGTTTAGCTCTTATTTAACACACACAAAAACATACTACACACATTAGAGGAAAAAAATCCTGTAGTGCTTCAGTGAAATTTATGTATTTACCTAATCATAAAAAATGTACCCTTCTCTATTTGGAAACAGAGAAAAGTATAAGGAAAATAATAAAAGTAACCCATGAGAAACAATATTGAATTTGGGAATATCTTCATGCGATCTATTTTACAATGATTATATGTTTAAAGAAATGTATATAGATATTTTTTAATTGAAATATACTATGGCATGTAGAGTATGATATTTTCAATAAAGAAAATATATTTCAGGCAATAGACAGAAAAAGACTTGGTTGTTTTGGAACATAGAGGTCATATAGCGGAACTTGTCCAAACACGTCCCCATTTCCCCTTCTTGAATAAACTGTTGCCTGGCATTCATGGCTCTGCCAGGATTAGTCTGGATTTCAAGTCACCCCAGCAGGATTTCTTCCACCTGCCTTTGCTCACCTTCATCTCATCTTGTCATATCTAACTTCCAGATCAAGCCCACTTCACTTAAGAGGCCCATGGTATTAGAGAGGACATTTTTTATTATACACTTGGCTTCCTCTATACCTCTGCTTCTACTTCCTTTCTGACTTGAGGTTCCACTGTACTATATTTTCTTTGTATTTTTGTTTTTGTTTTTGTTTTTGTTTTTGTTTGAGATGGAGTCTTGCTCTGTTGTCCAGGCTGGAATGCAGTGGCACAATCTCAGTTCGCTACAACCTCCGCCTCCCAGGTTCAAGCAGTTCTGCTGCTTCAGCCTCCCAAGTAGCTGGGATTACAGGCATGCACTATCGTACCCAGCTAATTTTTGTATCTTTGGTAGAGACAGGGTTTTGCCATGTTGGCCAGGCTGGTCTCAAACTCCTGACCTCAGGTGATCTGCCCACCTTGGCCTCCCAAAGTGCTGGAGATTACACCGTGCCCAGCCTTTCCTTCTTTTTTTTTTTTTTTTTTTTTTCTTAAGACAGGGTCTCACTTTGTCCCCTAGGCTGAAGTACAGTGGGCCAATGAAGGCTCACTGAAGCCCCAACCTCCTGGGCTCAAGGGATCCTCGTCCCTCAGCCTCCCAAGTAGATGAGACTACAGGCACTTGCCACTACATTCAGCTATTTTTTTTTTTCTATTTCTTGTAGAGACAGAGATTCCCAGGCTAGTCACAAACTCCTGGGCTCAAGCAATCCTCCTGCCTCAGTCTCCGAAGGTGTTGGGATTACAGGTGTGAGCCACTGCACTTGGCCATAAACTGTATTTTTGACAACATCCTATATATCCTTATCAGCAACTGTGGTGGGGAGGAGTAAGGAAAGGAGAGAGTACTTCTTTTCAAATGGATTCAGCAAAGTCACAGAAATGGCTCCCATTGGACAAGTATGGGTCACCTATCTATCCGTGGATGCATAGCTTTAGTGGACAAGTCTAGGTCATGTGTCCAGGCCTAAGTACATCCAAAATGGATGATGGAAAAATGGCTGCTACCCAAAAGGAATATCTGGGTGCTATTTGTAGAAGGGAAAATAGATGCTGGGCCCATAAACACAATTTTGCCTCTACTCTAACTCCTAAGCAAATTTTTTTTTTTTTTTTAAGACGGAGTTTTGCTCTTTTTGCCCAGGCTGAAGTGCAATGGCATGATCTCGGCTCACTGCAACCTCCGCCTCCCAGATTCAAGCGATTCTCCTGCCTCAGCCTCCCAAGTAGCTGGGATTACAGGCATGTACCACCACACACACAAAATACAAAAAATACTAATTTTTATATTTTTAGTAGAGACAGGGCTTTTCCATGTTGCTCAGGCTGGTCTGAAACTCCCAACCTCAGGTGATCCACCCACCTTGGCCTCCCAGAGTGCTGGGATTATAGGCGTGAGCCACCATGCCCGGCCAATTTTTTTAATCCCAATGGGTAATTAAAATTATATATGATTAAACATATCTCTTTAAACCACATACTTATTTTTAAAAGGTAATATAAATTAATAAGAGAAAGATGAATAACCCACTAGCAAATGAGCAAGGTCTATAAACACGCAGTTTGCAGTGGAAAAAAAGTACAAATACCAAATATAGAAAACGATGTTCAGCCTCACTCATAATAAAATCAAAACAAGAAAGAGAAAATTAAGAACTAGCCTCCTCAAAAATGTATATCATATGATGCCATTTTTTAATCTTGAAAATGATTGAAATTAGAGGATACTCAGAACATACAAAGGCATGTCAGCTAAAATGCATAAGTCAGCAAGTCCACTGCTAGAAATTTATCTTCCTAATACACTTAAAAAAATTCTCCAAAACATATGTATAGGGATATTCGCTGAAGCATAATTAAATTACAAACAAACTAACCAAAAGTAAAAACAATCCAGTGTCCATCAATAGCTAAAAGGATAAGTAAATTATGAAATGTCTCTGTGATGGAATACTAGGAGGACATTAAAGAGAATTAATTAGATCTATTTTTAGAACAAGCTCCCAGATATGAAAGTGCAGTATCTTACATGTGAAAAAGAAAAAAGTAGATGCCTATATGTGGGAATGTGCATCTTTTTGTGGAAATAATCATAACTGATTAATAAGATTATTTCCCACTTTCCATATAGTACACTTCTCTACTATTTGACATTTCTAATTTTACAAATGTGCTCATTTTTAAAACTATTAACAGAGATTATTGAGTAGGAAGATTACAAGTCTTTGTTCATTTCTGATTTATAAAAAGACTGATGTGTTATACATTTTAAAGTGTATACTTAAAAGAATGATAATTCGACCATATATTAACATAAAAGAAAATAAAATGTAATTAAAACATAATAATTGGGGATTTACTGTATAATAGGCTATATACTAGGCACTTCATATATATATATATATACACAAATATATATATATGTTATTTCATTTACTCCTCAAAATGATACTATGAAACGAGTACTTTTATTGTCTTCATTTTACAAATGAAATGAGACTTACGGAAGCTAAGTAACTTGACTAACAGTCCTCATTGAGTGAAAGACAAGATTTAAATCCAGTCAATCTCAAAGATTTCATGATGAAGACACCAAAGGCAATTGCAACAAAAGCAAAAAATGACAAATGGGATCTAATTAAACTAAAGAGCTTCTGCACAGCAAAAGAAACTATCATCAGAGTGAACAGACAACCTACCGAATGGGAGAAACATTTTGCAATTAATCCATTTGACAAAGGTCGAATATCCAGCATCTACAAGGAACTTAAATCTACAAGATAACAACCCCATTAAAAAGTGGGCAAAGGACATGAACAGACACTTGTCAAAAGAAGACATACATGCAGCCAACAAACATATTTTAAAAAGCTCAACATCACTGATCATTAGAGAAATGCAAATCAAAACAACAATGAGATACCATCTTAAAACCAGTCAGAATGACTATTATTAAAAGGTCAAAAAACAACAGATGCTGGTGAGGTTGTGGAGAAATAGGAACACTTTTACACTGGTGGTGGGAGTGTAAATTAGTTCAATCATTGTGGAAGACAGTGTGGTGATTCTGCAAAGATTGAGAGACAGAAATACCATTTGACCCAGCAATCCCATTATTGGGAATATACTCAAAGGAATAGAAATCATTCTATTACAAAGCTACATGTACACATATGTTCATTGCAACGCTATTCACAATAGCAAAGACATATAATCAACCTAAATGCCCATCAATGATAGACTGGAGGGCCAGGCGCCATGGCTCATGCCTGTAATTCCACCACTTTGGGACTCCAAGGCAGGTGGATCACCTGAGATCGAGAGTTTAAGACCAGCCTGGCCAACATGGTGGAAGCTCATCTCTACTAAAGATACAAAAAGTAGCCGGGTGTAGTGGCACACGTCTGTAGTTCCAGCCACTCCGGAAGCTGAGGCAGGAGAATCGCTTGAACCTGGGAGGCAGAGGTTGCAATGAGCCGAGATCATGCCACTGCACTCCAGCCTGGGCGAGAGTGAGACTCCATCCCCCCCCAAAAAAAAAGATAGACTGAATAAATAAAATGTGGTACATACACACCATGGAATACTATGCAGCCATAAAAAGGAACAAGATTATGTCCTTTGCGAGGATGTGAATGGAGCTGGAAGCCATTATCCTCAGCAAACTAATGCAGGAAGAGAAAACCAAATACCACATGTTCTCACTTATAAGTAAGAGCTGAATGATGAGAACACATGGACACATCTTGGGGAACAATACACACTGGGGCCTGGCAGAGGATGGGGAGTGGGAGGAGGAGAGCATCAGGAAGAATAGTTAATGGATGCTGGGTTAATACCTAAGCGATGTGATAATCTGTGCAGCTAATCGCCATGGTACAAATTTAACAATGTAACAAACCTGCACATCCTGCACGTGTACCCCTAAACTTAAAATAAAAGTTGGAAATTAAAAAAAAGATTAACTGCCTCCGAAGTTCATGCTCTTTCTAGTAGGTGATAAGTAAATAATTATAGTATTTGGAAACTAAAGAAACCAAGATACAGAAACACTGAGTAGTTTGGCTATCACTCACTTCTATGATTTGTTCTCCAATGTTTCAAAGACAGAACAAAATATTTTTTTCCTCAAGATTCCTAAAAAAATTAAAATAAAAAAATAAATCCAGTCACTCTGATTCTAGAGGTAGCATACTTCCAAAGTGTAGTTCAT